>NC_082639.1:15147878-15450909 GCF_028023285.1 Balaenoptera ricei | reverse complement strand
GCTTTGCCCTGAAGCTGTTTCCCTCGCTGACACACTTTGGCCTCCGACTTATGTGGAAGTGTTGACCAAACCCCAAGACTCTCCCCTTCTCAGGCGCTGCTCGGGGCAGCTCTCTGGGCAAACGGCCCTACTGATGGTCAGAACTTCTGCTGGCCTTTTCACAGAAGAACAAAGAACCGTCATCCTCAACCTAGCAACATAAACCTCCACCCATGAAAAACACCTGCTAACAGCTAGTCCTGCAGCCTTCCTTCAGATGATACGTGAGGAAGTCTGCCAATGCAACTGTCTGGAATCCTGATCTTACTTAACTTTGCCAGCTGAGTTGTCTTCCTAAGTGAATTGCAGTAGAATCCTGCTTGGACTTACCTCCAACCAGCTGGACCAGCTGCAGCTCACACCGGCCTCCCCCAGTACTTTCCATGCAGTAAGTGCTCGGATGAAACAGTTCGCTTTCCAGGCCCTCACTAGGGCCTTGCTACCGAGGGGTAAATGTTAGGGGCGAAGAAAGGAATCTAACGTCTTTTTAAAACCAGGAATTGAGAAGTGTAACTAATGAGCACACTGTAAAAGCACAGTGGCCACCTCATTAAAGCTCAGAGCCATCGCCCAGGTTGGGCAGAAATGAAAATCCCCAAAGAAAGGCCACCCCATCCATTAATGAAGCACTTTACAAAAAAGTGTGATTAAGTATTCAGCAGATATTTTGATAGACAAAGAGCATTTACCAGAGGCCTTAAAAATAAAGCCCTGATTTCTGGTGGGATGTGTGGGGGGATGAGAGAGGTGAGGAGGAAGAGATTTCCAGCATGATGTACTCTATGTATCAAAGAGCCTCTAGTTTGGGATTTCAGGGTTCACATGATTCTCAACTGTTCCTCCCTTCTCGGCAAGGACTCTTCTGCCGTGTTGGCATTTGCTGATTCTTCTGGAGCCCACCCCTGCTGTTGTCGTGAGGTTAAAAGAGAGGGTCCACAGAAAGCTTGAACTTGAGAGCCTGGCACACAGCAAGCGTTTAGGGTATTTGTTGCCTGGGCGATTCATGATATCCTCTTTGGGGGAGGAGACATGTGTCCCTTCTGCAAATTGGGGAAGGAGAGGCTGAGGTCAGGGAGGTCTGCTGCCCACGGCCCCTGCAGAACGTCTCAGCTGCCTCAGGCTTCTGTGTCAGGGCCAGTCTGACTGCAGCAACAGTGCTGGAGAAAGGCCAGCCTGCAGGGCGGTGGGCCGCTGGCCAGGGTCCGTCCCCCTGCAGACCAGCCCTCCTCCGAGCACCCTGGCAATCTGGGTTGTGCTCAGACAGCAATGCTAACCTGCCAGCGTGGTTGTAAACAGTGAGTCTCCACGCCGTCCTCTGTAAAGAACCTTGTCAATTGTCGAGTGGCTTGGAGTGAGCTGTACGTACTTTATGCTGCAAGAGCCTTAGCTCAGGGCCTCCAAACCTATCTCCCGGTCTCACCCTCCTTTACCTTTCACACCGTCACCAACAGGCCTTTCTAGAACCAACTTCTGCTTTGGGTCAGGATATACTCCTCTTTGGAAATCTCTGCAGGCTCCCCTTTGCCTACAGGGTCAAGGGCACAGTCCTCAGCATGGACTTCAGGGTCCTCTACAATCACCCCACCAAACACTCCCCCAGAAGGACACACCCCAGGCGCTCTGCACTCATCATTCACGGCAGGGCAGGCCTTTCCTGGCACCACGCTCATCCCACTGCCTGGAAGGCTGTCCCCTACCCCCTTCTCTGCCTGGCAACCTCCTGCTTCATCAATCAAGACTCAGCTGCAAGGTGACACCCCCTCTAGGTGGCCTCCCCTGACTTTCTCAAGCAGAGGTTCACACACTCCTTGGTGAGCAGGAACCTCCTGCCTGGTGAAGGTCAGGATGTTTCCTGTTATACAAGGTCCAGCTCCTGCCTACCAGCCACCCCGCCAGCCCCGGCTTCTGCGTGGGGCTTGGGGACCGCTGACCAGTGTAGCCTGGCCTTGGGAAATGTCACATGCTCTCCGTTTCAGCCTCCTCAGGAGACTTAGGGTAAACATTTACCGCAGAAATTGTCCTAGACCTGGAAATTGTATAACTGAAGATTCGGGGATATTAAATACTGTTAAAACATCTCACTTCTGTGATAACGAAACAGAGAAGCATGGGGACCTAGAACTGAAATGTGCTCTGAACTCTAGCAGGGATTCTCAGCTGAGGGTGGGAACAGAGGCATTTCGGAGTCACCCACAGGGCTTTCCTTACACAGATGCTGGTGCCCCTCCCCCTAGAGGCCACCCACGCCTGTGTCCCGCTCTGACCCACCCTAGTCACTGAGCTTCAGAGTCACCTGTGTGCTGGGCACAGTGACGCTTCCTTGCTGAATCTCTGCTGCCTTGTCTATAAAAGGGAGGGGATGATGTCGGCCTCAGAGGAATACCCTGAAGATTAAATGAGAATCTACCTATGAGGTTCTTAGCAGGCACTAAAAAGAAGTTAGTTCCATTCTCCTGTCCCTTCCTCACTTCAGCTAGAAATTTGTCCCGGGTCCCACAGGCGGCCATGGGTGGGAGTCCTCAGCTGTGATGGGTGAGACCAGAGGGTGGGATGCCTGGGGCCAAATGCAGCCCCTTTTCCTCTTCTTTCTACTGCCCA
Source organism: Balaenoptera ricei (assembly GCF_028023285.1). Lineage (NCBI taxonomy): Eukaryota > Metazoa > Chordata > Mammalia > Artiodactyla > Balaenopteridae > Balaenoptera > Balaenoptera ricei. Next base: position 15,448,272 of record NC_082639.1, on the reverse strand, counting down.
GGGAAAAGCTCTGCCCACAGACACTTCATAGCAAGGGGTTCCGTAGATACTCACTCACGTCTGTGACCGAGTACTAGGTACACAGGTGGCGCCTTTGCCCCACCATCTCCGGTCAGTGCCCTGTGGGTCCACCGGCTTTCATCACTGGGGAGTAGACGGGCCTGGAACGGCGGAGGTGCTCTTCCAGGAAGTACACCAGGTGGTGCTGTGGAGTGACCAGAGGGTCCAAAGGGAGGGGCCCGAGAAGGAGCACGTGGGAGGGGGAGCAGCATCCGGACTAGGCGGCTGTACTGGGGGGACAGAGAGCCCTTGGTGGCCCTCCGCTCAGGAAGCCTGACGGAACACCCTGCTGACTCATTTGCTCACAAGCCAGAGCACCTCCCTCCGTGCTCCTTGCAGAGTTGTTGACAAGAGCGTTGACCATGTGCCACATGCAATTCTAGGTGTGGTTTAACCCGTTTAATTCTCACAACCCTGAGAGCTAAGCACACAAACCACCCTAATGAAAAACACTGGGCAGCTGAGGCACAGAGAGGTGACATAACTTGGCCCAGGTGACCTGGCCGGTAGGTGGGAGGCCTGGGGTTAAGCCCAGGTGGTCTGGCCTCCTTACGCAAAGAGCTGATTTCGCTCCTGCAGCTGAAATAACTTTCAGGTTATCTCCAGTGGTTCTAGGGTAAATCAGCAGCCCTGGCTTAGAGAAGATACCTCAGGAGGCTGAAGATTCCACTTCCTCTTGGATAATAAGCCTTTAGATTGTCATTTTCAAGAGGCCCAAACCCAGCGTACTTGCGGTGTGCTCTTGGGCAGTGGGGCTTTCATTCACTTATTCCATACAAGTTTACCAGCCAGGCAGGGGGTGCCAGGGGTACAGACGGGCAAGGTCTCAGGCCTCGTGGACTTTATATTGGGGTTGGGGAAACAGCTAACAAGCAAATCCATAAGTAAGAAAATTTCAGGTAATAATAAAAAAGAAAGTAAAGGCAGGTTAACAGGGTAGAGACTGAACGATAGTTGGAAGAGGGGAGGGAAGGGGGTGAGCAGGTTGGTGCAGAAAGATCACTCTGTACGAAGTTTGAACTGCACATTTCCTAATTCCGTGATCTCCTTCGGGCGGAGAAGATGTCATCGGACTTTTACACAGCGACCTCTGCATACACCCACTCGTATAATCACCCTCTCCTGGAGTAGAGTCAGCTTAGGCACAGGCTATGCACTAAACGAGGCAAGACATTCTCTAAGTGCCAGAGGTTCTGGAGCTCGGGCAGGCTGTCTGTGTGCCTTGCTTGCCCACCTGGCCCCAGGTGTAAATGGTGCAGAAACGCAGGCCCATTCGGGCTGGGTAGCTGGCCCTGTCAGAGGACAGTTGTTGAACTTGAACCTCGGTTTTGAGCGTTTTGCAGGAGGAACCTGTTGATGCTTACAGCTTGGCAGCAGTGCTTGCTTTTAGCCAAATCTCCAGTTACGAGTAATAAAGACCCAGTCCCTGGTGGGCTGCAGAGCCATGGAATTGAAGGGGTCCTGAGAGATTGCCCAGCCTCTGTCTTCAGACAGGGAATGTATAAAGCACCCTGGTGCCAAGGCAGTATCTCGCTTCCTGAATGTATCTAAGGACAGAGATCACAGACGGATCCCAGATGCATTCACCCACCCATGTCCTCAGGGTGAGGGCTCTGCCTCCAGTCAGGGCGTCTTCATTCAGAAATGTCGTCTCGGGCTTCCCTGGTGGCATAGTGGTTGAGAATCCGCCTGCCAATGCAGGGGACATGGGTTCGAACCCTGGTCTGGGAAGATCCCACATGCCGAGGAGCAACTAAGCCCGTGCGCCACAACTACTGAGCCTGTGCTCTAGAGCCCGCGAGCCACAACTACTGAGCCCGTGTGCCACAACTACTGAAGCCTGTGAGCTCTAGGGCCTGTGCTCCACAACAAGAGAAGCCACCGCAATGAGAAGCCCACGCACCACAACAAAGAGTAGCCCCCGCTCGCCACAACTAGAGAAAGCCCGTGCAGCAACGAAGACCCAATGCAACCAGAAACAATAAATAAATAAAATAAAATAATAAAATAAATAAATTTATAAAAAAAAAAAAAAAAAAAGAAATGTCGTCTCCATGAAGAACCTAGTGGTAAGATGGGAATAAAGACACAGACCTACTAGAGAATGGACTTGAGGATATGGGGAGGGGGAAGGGTAAGCTGGGACAAAGTGAGAGAGTGGCATGGACATATATACACTACCAAACGTAAAATAGCTAGCTAGTGGGAAGCAGCCGCATAGCACAGGGAGATCAGCTCGGTGCTTTGTGACCACCTAGAGGGGTGAGATAGGGAGGGTGGGAGGGAGGGAGACGCAAGAGGGAAGAGATATGGGAACATATGTATATGTATAGCTGATTCACTTTGTTATAAAGCAGAAACTAACACACCACTGTAAAGCAATTATACTCCAATAAAGATGTTAAAAAAAAAAGAAAAGCAATGTGGTCTCTGAAAGGGGCCCAGCAGGGACCATTAAAGTCTTGGGTTACTTATCTGGTGACTGTCTCCGCTGCAGACTGGGCTTCTGTTCTTGTGAAACTGGGAAGCCTACAGAGAACAGGAACCTCCCTGTCTTCACGGTCCCTCACTGCTAAGAATGTATTATCTTGATTAAGGTAATGAGAGATGTGCTCTGAAATACGTGGATGAGGACCAAAGTAGACGCACGGAATTAATCTGTGTTTGCCAGCTCTACCCAGAGCACTGCAAGGACTTTGAAAACCATGCCAAGCTCCTTGGGAATGGCATCATGGAGACGTGCCACCGTGAACTGGATGAAGGGCTTGGGTGACCCAAATGACCTGTCAGTTCTATGCCTTTGATGCTGAATATTTGTTTTGTTTTGAAAGCAGGATCTTTAACAGTTTCATTTGGGGGACGTTGGCACCTACCAGGGGCAGCCTCATTGCTAGGTACCCAGAGAAGCACAGGATAAATGAGTCATGGGCCAGTGTTGAAGGGCCTCGCAAACTTGTCGAAGAGGCCAGCTGTGCGCTGGTTCTGGGCCATCGCTCCTCCCTTGGCTGGTTCTCTCCTACCTGGCCCTCGGAGCCTTCAGAAGCTTCCCCCATCCTCCATCTGTGATTCCATAATATCCTTTAATGTAGTCATTAATCCCCCAAACACTTACTGAGTGCCTGCTGTGTGCCAGGCACTGCTTAGCTGCTTGTGCTAATCTGGTGATATGACGGTTTTCTGTGCACCCATCGGCCTCCCTCACTGCACGGGGGCTCCTTGAGGGCCGTGAGCACATCTTCATTCCTGTGTTCCCAGTCCCTGGAGCAAAGCCACCGCTCCATAAACGTCTGTGGAACAAATGAAGAGAGAAATGGCAACAAGAGGGGTAGTTCCTAAAATAAAAATGAGCATTTATCCCTATTTTTATGGGTGTCAGAACATTCTCAATAAAACGTTACTTCTTCTGATTCTTCACCACAGCCCCTTGGGAAGATGGAGGCTTGGGTGAAATATGAGCTGCCCAGTAGCAGATGGGATTCTTGATGCCAAGTCCTGTGCTCTCGCTACTCCACATAGGAGTGTTTCTTCTATGAGAACTTGGAGGCCGGTGGATATTGAGCTGGGGAAACCCAGGGAAGAGAGAGGTCGCTCCCTGCAGAGAACTTCAGAGAAGTTTGGGCCTGAGGCTGCAGCTGAGAGGCAGCTCTTGACAAGCAGAGGGGGGGTTGGTGGGGAGGAAGCCCACGGCCCAGGGCAGGTTCCAAGGCCAGTCGCTGGCCTGGCCTGTGGAGAGGGGGCTGAAGAGAATCAAAGACCATAAGTGTTGGAAGGGACCTTGAAATGACACAGCCCAGCAGTTCTAAGCCTGGGGACCCTTAGCATTCCCTGGAGGCGGTTCTAAAAGGGTGGTTCCCAGGCTCCAACCCCAGACACTTGAATTCAGAAGATCTGGGGCGAATCTTTCTAAAACTCTCCAGAGCCTTTGGGATGCTGAGGCCCCTTTTAAAGTCCATTCCTCAGGTTTGTTTTTGTTTTTTTGCCTATTGGACACGGTCTTTGAGTTCAAAAGCCGTTTGGGAGGCATCATGGCTATACCGCGTCAAAGGCTCGTTGGGGGTGGTCTGAATTTTCCCCAGTACTTGCAGCCTCGCCCTTGTCTGCCAGCTGCATCCCCCCTCGTCCCCCATATCCCCCCGCCTTTACACACTGGTCTTCCCACTCCTCTGGCTGAAAATGAAGGAGCAGCCTCTGCTGTTGACTGTGAGTGTGTATGTTGATTTGGTCTCTCTTGAGCACCGGGCTCACACTTGAACTTCCCGGAGACGGAGACGGGACTGAGGACTCTAGACTGGTTGGTGCCGGATGCCTTGGCTGGCCTGGCCTTGGGGGAACGATTGCAGGAGTGGAGCACAGCCTGAACAGCCAGAACCAAGTCCGAGAGCATCTTCAGTCAGTCCTGGGAGTGTCGCCTTGATGGCCCTTTCCAGTACAGATGGCAGTGAGGGCAAATGCTCTCTGCAGGGTGAACTGATTTCCTGAGCTCCCACACTGGCCCTTGCCGCAATGTGCCTCTTGTTCCTCCTCCATCCTCTTTTTAAATCCAAATTAAAAGGTGTTAGAAGACTGTGGCAGGGTAGCCTGGGTCCCCAGACTGATCATTCATGGCTTTGACCAGGTTCCTGGGCAGTTGAGCATGCAGACCTCCTTCCAAGACTATTTGTCGTAGATCAATAGGAATATTTTCTGCCACTGTGGAGTGTAGTTGGTTTCAGACTACTGTCAAATGAGATAAAAGACGAGTATAATACTCATCACATATGATTTTTTAAAATTTACATGCCTCTTCCCTCTAGATGGGAAATTCCTGGAGATCAAAGACCTGCCTGATTCATCTTTATGCCCCGTGTCTGGTGCATGTACATGTCCATTTTGTTGGTTCAATGAAAAGATATGTATTTAAGATTTGATTCATAAAAATCCGATATGTGTACCATTCAGTTCATGACTATATATATTTTGAAAAGTGTAATGTTTATATCAACTATGATGCATATAGCAACAAATATGAATATTAAGAACAGATTTCTCTCTCAGCCCCCCCCATCAGTCCCACTTTCATTGGGTCCCAGATTATGACAACAAATTAAATGCACCTTGAGGGACTTCCCTGGTGGCACAGTGGTTAAGAATCCACCTGCCAATGCAGGGGACATGGGTTTGATCCCTGGTCGGGAAAGAACCTACATGCCATGGAGCAACTAAGCCCGTGCGCCACAACTACTGAGCCTGAGCTTTACAGCCCATGAGCCACAACTACAGAGCCCGCATGCCACAACTACTGAGCCCATGTACTGCAACTACTGAGCCCACGCGCCTAGAGCCCATGCTCCGCAACAAGAGAAGCCACCTCAATGAGAAGCCTGTGCACGGCAATGAAGAGTGGCTCCCACTTGCCACAACTAGAGAAAGCCCGCGCAGAAATGAAGACCCAACGCAGCCAAAAAATAAAAATTAAAAAAAAAATTAAAGTGTTCCTTGAGTTTTTAATTTTAATATTAAAAATATTTTGAAAGACATGCAAAAAGTGTTAATATTTAATAGTAATCAAAGACATGAAAAATATTTTTAAAAAGCATTTAGCTTCTTTTTTCAACAAAAGTAAAGAAAATTATAACAAGCAGTAGCCTCAAAACTGAAGATGCTGCATGAAACTATTAGGTGCTTGTTATATAATCCTTCGAAAAGCAAAGCAGAATCCATAAGTTTATATATATATATATATATATAATTGGACCTACCTATTCCTATTCCTGCAAGTCTGTCCTAAAGAAAGAATTCAAAAGATGCAAAAAGCTACATAAATGAAGATTTTAGCATTGACTTCTGTAGCAAAACAAAAACAAAACCTGGAAATATGTAAATGTTCCCCAAAAGGGAAATAGCTTAATAAATTACAGTACATCAACATGTTGAAGAATTACTCAGTCTTACAATAATTATGAAGACTATAGAAATTTGGAAAAAATATAAAACTGCTGTTTTTGCTAGGATTACAAATGTTAAAAATATGCATGTGTGCCTACTGACAAGAAGGTAATGTGCAAACTAATGTAATCTTTAAGAATGAGACAATATACACCAAGATGTTAACAACGGTTGTCTCTGACTGAAAGGACCATGGACGATTTTTAGTTTCCTCTTCAATCTTCCCTGTATTCTTCACGTTTCCCATTATTAAAAGAAAAAAAAAGCCTGTGTTTTGTTTTGGGGGCAGGGGGTAATAGATTCTGCAGAGTAAACCTCTTCTGCCTGGAAAAATCCTTTATGATGACGGCGCATACAATGGGTTAGCGTTTACTTCACTACTGTTTTTACAGTAAAATTAATATTTCTCGAAAAAGTAAATGGATTCGATACCCAGAAGCTGACTGCTTCTCAGGACATCTGTGGCTACCTCTCCGGTCTTCATTGCTCACTTGGATTGTAGAAGTAATAGCTTCTACTTGTTCTTCCGTCTTCTGCGCTTGTCTGCGCTCAGCACAGCAGCCAGAGTGCTGATGTGAACACGTATGTCCGTAGACTCCTCCGCCCAGCGCCCTGCAGTGGCTCCCGTTCTACCCAGAGCTGTAGCCCCTAAAAGGTCCCAAATGATCTGTCTCTCCGCCCCCATCTCCAACAGCTCAACCCCTTCCTCCCACCAGCCACACTGACTGCCCTTCCCTCCAACAGGCTAGATGGGCTCCCGCCTTAGGACCTGTGCGTCCCCTCCGCCAGGAGCAGGTTCCCCGCCCCCGGAGCCCCGCCCCCGCCCCCAGGAGCGCGGCTGAGTCTCATTTTCAAGTTCTTCCCTCGGATGTTGCTTTGTCTGTGAGGTCTGCCTTGACCACCCACCCCCCATGTAAGATCTCATCCTCTGCAACCCCCATGCTCTCCAGGTCCCCCTCACCCTCCTCCGCTTTTCCATTTTCCATCACCTGTATCCTTTTCTATCATACCATATTATTTATTATGTATATTGTTCTTTTTCTGTCTCCAGGCATTTGAATGTAACCTCCATAAGGGCAGGGAATTTGTGCCTGCTTTCTTCACTGATAGACCTAATAAGTGCCTGGCCTATAGGTGCCTATAGACACATTTTGAATTAATTTGTTACAGCTAATTTGAATAAGGTGAGCTCCTGCTAGGAACTCCATTAAGAAGGAGAAATGTGAGCTGAGGTCCAGGCCTGGGTTGGGGAAACTAACAAAGCTCTATTGGGTCTGGATCCAGAGTCTTTGGGACATGGCCCATTCAAGTATGGTCTGGGTTGACCCTGCAGTATATCCAGGGGCTGGACGCAGGGCTGGAGTGGAGACAGCAGGTGATTTCCAGACTGCGCTTCCCAGTAGGGAAGATGAAAGTTGCCACCATTCTCCCACGGTCTGTCTGCCGGTGGCTGGCCATTCTTATTAACAGTGGGCTGGGGCTAAAGCAGACCCAGGATGTCTGTTGGTGGTACTCACCAACCAGAGTAGACCCATGATCCCCACCTCTCTGCTAGAGGGCAGACGTCAGAGAGGTGCAGCTCTCAGCGGGTCCAAGGCCCTACAGCACAGCTCTCCTCAGTGTAAAGAACAGAAGAACAGGTGGGCGTGGAAGTTATGAAACTAGGAGCTTTGTTAATTACACCAAAGGACAGTGGTTTTATTTGCCCTCCTGAGAGGAAATGCACCCCAAATCAGCCCCTGGATTTGGCTGAATGGAATGGAGGCAGGAGAGGGAGGGAGAGAAGAAGAGATAAACAATGTATTTTACTGGAACAAGGATTTCTCATAAAGTAACCTTGGCGGTAATTATACCCCTAGAGTTAGATGGTAATTGATTTAACCTATACGTTAAGTGAAATAGCAAGCTTTTTAGTTGCATCTCTTAATTAAAGCAATTAAGAGCTTTGAAATTCTCCACACACTTTGTCCAAAAACTTTCATGCATTTCCTTCCTCTGCACATTGCTTCTGGTCAGGGTTTTTCCCCTGCCTACCATGTATTGGTCTTGTTGCTGTCAGGTTTGTTTTTGTTTTTGCAGAAACAGTCCACATTGGTGATGTGGTCAAGCTAAGTCCACTTCGGTAAATTCCAATCTGTCAAACTATCTTTCCTTTTCTTTTTCCTTAAGAAAATGGATTGTGTATCCAGAATCTGACCATCTCTCGTAACACTTATGGCTACGCCCCTGGCCCAAGCCACCACCATCTCTCCTCTGGTTACTGTCAACGTCCAGTAGTTGGTCTCCCATCTTCCACCCTGACCCCTACGGTCTGTTCTCAACACAGCAGCCAGAGCGCTCCTCTGAGCAGGACTGTGGGAATGAGGCTCACTTCATTGTACCCATTGGCAGTTGTCACATCAGTTGTTCAGCGTCTTGGGATGGGATTTAAGTGTGTCCAAAAATACTTCCAGAGATGTGTGCTTGTGCATCAGCTGTTCAGGATTTCTGCTGTTTCCTCAACTGTTTGAAGGTGGAGGCACACAGAGGGACGTCAGCAAGGGCTGGTAGAAACTGCCCTCACCAGGAAAGGAAAATGTCACATCACCGGTGCAGACGCAAAATAAAACACCCAATTTTATTTTTATAATTGAGTGGCTGTCTTGTTTGTTGGTGAGTCACCAAAAGTCTGCTCCAGACTTGGATGGCCAACTCCTCCGCAGTGGCCCCTGACCCTCTCTGCTTCTATGGTAGGGTTTGGTCGGTTCTGATTTCAGGGTGAGGGTAAACATGCTCAAAGTTTTAACTTTATTGTGGTGTGTTGCCTCGGTGGACTAAGAAAACGGGTATTCCTGCTTAATTCTCAGAATGATTTCCACACTAATGCTGAAGTAAAATGATCTAGTTTTCTTTGCAATTCTGTTTAAAAGGTATAAAAGTAGATCCACTGACCATATAAAAGGCTCGTCTAAAATATACCCCAAACCACGGGAAACTGAATACCCCTTTATCTCAACATATTATGAAGACAATTAAAAATTGTGTTAAGAGAAACCTTTTTGCCTCTTGGGGCAGGGTGGCTTTATTTGACATTAGACACCCCCTTCAAATGGTGATGAGAGCATGAACAAAAGCAAAGTCTAGTGCGTGAAATGCCTTACTTTTGTCATGCCTGATAGTGAGACTGATCTGTCACTAGTCTTGAAAGTTTCTCATTGGAATGGAAGCCTCAAGGCTTGTCTTGTTTTTTTTTGTTTGTTTGTGAAGGATTTTCTGTGGGGAGCTCGGGGGTGACCACTGGCCCATGGTCCCGTTCACCTCGCTTCTTCAGCAGGACTGCCCTGGATTCACGGCTGTGGGCTGGGTCCCCGGGTACTTTCAGGGCAAGGGCTGTTGTTGTGTTAGAACCACCTGCCATCTGTTGGTGAAAATGTTTTGGATTCTACATGATGAGTCACTTCTTTCTCCTGCTGTTCCTTCTGCTGTCAGGACGAAATTTACCTACTGGACTTTATCAGGGGATGGAGGGGAATCACTCATCATGAAGCTTTGTCCTATGCAAAGTCCATATCCCTAATGAGCAATCTTCCTAGTGCCGTCACTAGAAGAGGTGGGGAGGAGTTTCCTCTGTGTTCCCACAAGGTGGGGAGAAGACCGGCAGCCATCCAGTCTGGCCCTCACTCTAGGGCCCTCCCAGATAAAGCTACAGCTGCCGCCCTCGGCTGGTTGGAGTTGACAGTCCAAGGTGGTTCCACATTGTCTTGCCAACGCTCTCTTGCAAGGGCGCCAATGCCTGTGAGCCGGTGTGGCACAGGGCAGACCCTCAATGACTGTGGGTTAAATGAATGACTCAGGCCTGTGACCGCAAAGTGGGCCAACTTCAGACCTACCAGGGCCACCAAGAGTTAGGCCCTGGGCTCAGCTTAGCCCATTAGGCCAGGGCACCTGATTGGCAGTACCACCTACAGAGCCAAGAACGCTGAAGTTCTGATACAGTGTGTTCTTGCCGACCTCAAAAGGAGAGTACGTGGAATGATTTGGGGAAGAAATTCAGGAGTTTCTTCCCCTACAGACCAGCTTAGTGCTCTGATATGAGCTGAAAGCAGGCGCTTTCGGAAGGGTGGGCATCTGGAGTGCCTGGGGAAGAGGACTTGGATCAAACAGCAGGGCCAAGTGCTTTGCCAAGGAGAGAACTGAAGACGGGGTTCACAACGCCCTCTGTCCACTAGCGTGGGTGGCTGAAGCCTTGCGCTGAAATAAGAAGATGCACTTCTCCACTGACTCAGTTTCACGCAAATCGGTTTTTATTATTAGTATTGTCATCTTTTGTCCCCGCAGAAAAAGTTTATTTGAAACAAAAGATGTGTTTCAAATCTAGCTTTGTTCACATATCCCCAAATATCCTAAAATATTTCTATGCTTTATGCCTTCCATTTTGTTCCCACCACCCCAAAATTCTAAGCTAAATAGCAGTAGCAAACCCCTAAGTGCAGAACATTCTAACTCCTTCAAGCATGCTCCATTTCACTGCAATTTTCTAAAGATTTCTTGCCTGGAGAAATTACCAAGTCCCAGGTGGGTGGGATTTTATTCTTACCACAGAGTAGGTGGTAAGAATAAAATGTGGGAGGCTCTTCCCCCAGCCTCCTAGATCAGAGGCAGAGTTCTGTGCTCGAGTCCTGGGTGGGAGGCGAAACCCCTGGACTTGAGTACCAGGCTCGAGTCACCAGGCCCTTCTGCGTGGTCAGCAGCCGGGGGATGCGGCCAGTGGCCTGGGCCTGCCCAAGGCTCCACCAGCCCCAGCTGACCTTTGCAGTCAGAGGAGCGGCTGACCAAATGGCATTAAGAAATTTTGCAAAACATTCCAAAATAACCTATTCTAGAATGATCTGGGTGGCGTGGGATGCAGTTAGGACAAGGCGAGCCTTCTTCAGAGGAAAGGATGTTGGTGTTCATCTCCAGGGCCAAGTATCAATTTGCTGGAAGTAACATTTCCAACCACAGGCTTTATCTATGCACGAGATGCACTCGTTGCTATGCTTGTAGAAGTCCTGCCTTCTCTGTGTACCTAGCAAGTAGGGGTGCATATCAGTACTCAGGGCTTTGTGATGGCTGGGCTCTGGGAGGACAGGTGTTCTCCACTCTGAACGGGGATTTGGCCGTAAAGGGGACCCAGGTGAGATGTGGGAGCCTTGCTGAGCTTACAACACGAGGGAACTTGGGAAAATTTCCATGTCACCATTTCAGAGCTGGAAAAGCAAGACTCCGGGGTCTGCCACACAGCTACGGGTGTCATGCTGATCAACGAGACATTTATTTGGGCACGTGGTTTCAGCGTAGGCACAGCAAAGCGACACCAAACCGAGGTGCCCTCTTCCTCCGGGGGATTCTGAATCAGAACACGGGGTCACCCCTGTCGTCTCAAGGGAGCCTCCGTGTTTGAAGTAGGGGAGACCCTGAAATTGGGGGATAAAACAATGTATCCACACCCAGATAAGCCAAGGGGGCCTTTCCTACAAGTTTGTGCAGACTTGTAGGTTTGTGCCATTTAAAAACAAAAGATGCCACCACTGGGGAAAGCAAAGGATGTAAGATTACACTGGCTTTTCTCAGTTTTGGGAAAATTTTGTGCAGAGAGTAGCTACCAAAAATTGTAAACCTGGTCAGTCTGTATTAAAAATAAAGTAGCTCCTGGCTAATTCCTGCTTATGGAAGGGATTCACTTTCCAGCTCTTGGGCTCTTTCCGAAATGTTGGTGTATTGGGGGATTTGTATTAGCTGAAGGCCTATTCTTTCCTCTGAAACCACCTCACACAAATGGTAATCCCCGAGAAACTTGAGCCACTCGAGCTTGGCAAAGGGGCTGCTCCCAAAATAGGGTCAAGCGCCTGTTTCTTAAAGATACTTGAAACAAACACAAATGCCAGTGCAGTATTTCCTGAACCCTGGTTATTTACCAGACCAGAATCCTCTCTGGGAAGTGTTTAATCCTGCATCAAATACAGAAAGGCAAACCATTGGCTTCAAGAGAGTGCAAGTTCATTGTAAAGGTAAGCAGGTGCTTCAGAAAGGACCCAAGGAGAAAAGGAGAAGGCCTGGTCACAGCTGTTCCAGGAACAGCCTTGGTCACTTGCCAGTTCACTCCCGTGGTGGAGAGAGTTTAACAACTGCAAGAGAATCCTCTTAATGCATTTGGTGCCTGTGTAGATTTCACTGCTTCAAAGAAGATGTGCTGAGGGTGAGTGTCCCAAGAGTCACAGCTGCACCAGATTCACATGGCACTTGGAACCAAGCTGCCCGGGAGGCCGTGGCGCCCAACCACGCTCCTTGCTCAGAGACCCAGGACCCCAGCTGGGTGGCTGCGGACTCAGGGCCATCCCTCCCCATCTTCCTGTGAGATGCCCAGCACCGACTTGTGGAGGATTCCGCACTCCTGCAGAGACTTGGTGAGGTCAGAGAAATGTCTCCTGGGCACCTCCATCGTTTCAATGCTGCAGTGTCGGTACGTGGCCTCGTTCTTGTGTTCGGCCACGGCGACAACGGTGTGTAAGTCATCAGTTGGCCGGAAAGGGTGGACAAACCTTCGTCCTGACGGTGATCTGACGGCAAGCAGCAGCGTTGGCTCTTGATCTGACGGTTCCTCCAGGTCTCTGGCCCTATAGGAGCTTTGTCTCTTGGTCCGCACGATGCATTTCCTCTCCGGGGAACAAGGTTGAGCTCGGGAACCTTCTTCACTCGTCTTCACGGTGCAGGTCTCCGCTTGGTAAAGAGCCTGGGTGCTGCTCAGCTGCAGGGAACCAGCCTTTTTAGCAACTGTTTCCAGGGCCGCCTCCTCCAGGGTCTTCCTGTTGATGGAAGGAAGGACTGGGTATTTATTGAGGGAAGATGATGCCCCTGTGGGCACCTGCTGCAGCAGCTCCGGGATCTCATCGGGGGCTCCCTGACTTGGAGATCTGGGTGTGCAGGCTGCCGGTTTCTGGCTGCTCGGCGACTCGCGGGGAATGGCTGGAGGTGAAGATGGCGTGAGGCTGCGGCATCCCTCCGTGCCCGCGGGCTTATGCAGACTTGGCCGAGTGCGTCCCTTGGCAGACTTGGGCCTTGTGACGTGCGTGTTTAGTGAGTCTGGCTGCCAAATGAAGCTGCCAGCTGCTGTGCTGACAGCAGTGCTGCGTTCAGGGGGCGCTGTATTCACCGGGGCTTCCGTGGCCATGGCTCCTCAAGACCCCTAAGGAAGCAAGAGAAGAGAGGAGGCTGTGGGTTAAACGTCCTAGGACTTCTGGACCTGAGCCATTCACATCCCAGGATCCAGAATAAGGACCGGCCACGATGGGGGCGGGAGGGGGTGTGCAGAGGAGCTTCTCTCTGGATTTCTGGCATCTGGACAAGGGCATCAGCTGCAATTCATTCATTCATTCATTCCAGGCATTGGAATATATCAGTGAACCAAAGTCCTTGCAACTTAAATTATTATAGTGAGAAGAGGCTGGTGTGAAGTCCACAAGTAAATAGATATTTTCCGCGACTAATAACTGCTATGAGGAAAATAAAGTATTGCACCAGCGAGTGACTAATTCTTATTCTTACGGGGGGTCGGGAGGGCTTTAACCTGAGAGACCAGATTGATGAGAAGGAATAAGCCCTGTTACGATCGAGAGCAGGGCTCAGCTAACTTTTTCTCTAAATGGTTTTGGCTTTGGGAGCCACGTCGTCTCTGATCCAACCACTCACCCCTGCCCCTGTAGCACAAGAACAGCCATAGACAATACGTAAGCAGGGGACTGCGGCTGTGTTCCCAGGCAACTTTATTTACGAAGACAGGGGTGGGCCCAGTTTGGCCCACAGGCTGTGGTTTGCCCACCCTTGCTCTAGGGGGAAGTGTCCCCAGTGAGGGAAGAGCCAGGGTCCAGTCCTGAGGGCGGAATCTGCCGGCTCCCAGGGTGGGGCGCTCCGCCCTACACCGTCCACAGACCTGGAGGCCCAGAAGAGAGCGTTACCCGTGGCTGCCTTTGCTCAGAAGAGAGAAAGTAACCCTGTTCAGTTACCCAGCAGGGAATCCAAGCTCAGCTTCACTCAAAAGCTGAGAGCTATATATATGTGTTAGCATACGGTATTTGTTTTTCTCTTTCTGACTTACTTCACTCTGTATGACAGACTCTAGGTCCATCCACCTCACTACAAATAACTCAATTTCATTTCTTTTTATGGCCGAGTAATATTCCATTGTATATATGTGCCACATATGGAATCTAAAAAAAAAAGGTTATGAAGAACCTAGGGGCAGGACGGGAATAAAGACACAGACCTAACAGACCTACTAGAGAATGGACTTGAGGACACGGGGAGGGGGAAGGGTAAGCTGGGACAAAGTGAGAGAGTAGCATGGACATATATACACTACCAAATGTAAAACAGATAGCTGGTGGGAAGCAGCCGCATAGCACAGGGAGATCAGCTCCGTGCTTTGTGACCACCTAGAGGGGTGGGATAGGGAGGGTGGGAGGGAGACGCAAGAGGGAGGGGATATGCGGGTATATGTATATGTATAGCTGATTCACTTTGTGATACAGCCGAAAGGAACACACCATTGTAAAGCAATTATACTCCAATAAAGATGTTAAAAAAAAAGAGCTGAGAGCTAGAGCTTCCTGCCACAGGTGGCAGGGGGGCTCCCGCCGGGTATTCACTGACAAGTCACTTCACGCAACATCCCTCTGCTGCCCTCACTTTGTCATAAGGCTGGGGGAGAGGAGCAGGAGACCCCACTGCTGGTCCACCCATTGGCCAGAACTCACAGGGGGGCACTCAGCTTCCAGACCAGGGTTGATGATCCCTTTCCGTAAATGGCCAGAGAGTAAATATTTTCCGCTTCGTGGGCCACAGTCTGTCACAACTACTCACCTCTGCCCTTGTGGTGTGAACGCCGCCATAGAGAGTGTGTAAATGAACGGGTGTGGCTTTGTCCCAAGGAAACTGCCTTTATGGACACTGGCATTTGAATTTCATATCATTTCCATGTGGCACAAAATCTTCTTCTTTTTATTTTTTCCAACCATTAAAAGTGTAAAAGCTATTGTTAGCTCACGAGCCACACAAAATGAGTGGTGTGATCTGGCCTGTGGGCCATGGTTTACCAAACCCCGTCCTAGGCCAACTTCAAAGGGGCCTCCGGCCACACACTAATTCTACAGATGTGTGAGCCAGAAAAGCAGAGCAAATGCCCCAGGCCGCCAAGCCAGCTGGTGGCAGAGCCTGAAAGAGAACCCAGGTCTGTGACACCCAGTTCTGTTCTCAAGGACCAGTCTTGGACTCTCCCCCAGCACTGATCACATTCAGTCTCTCCGTTAGCTGTTGACATTTCTTCTTCCCAACCACCTTGTCAACACTTTGAGGGCCCCTGTGTTTGGACCTCCCACACCCTGTATTTGGGGGTGTTCACGAGTGCACGTCCTGAAGCATGGTGGGAGGCGTGTTTCTCTTGCAGGCCTGGAACTGCCAAGTCAGGCCCCCTCCCCTGTCCTCGCTGTCTTCACAGCACCTTCGCTAACACGCTTCTGATCACCTTTTCTTCCCAGTCCCTGGTTACGTCCTTCCCAGGACACTGCAACGTGCTGGGCTCCCTGCCTCCTCTGAAGCCTGACCACCACTGTGACTGTGGCTCTCTCCACCTGCAGCCTGACCAGCCCTCTCCCAGCCCTCGAAAGACCTTCTGGTAGCTTCCCAGAGCCTCCCCAAGAAGCAGCGCGTTTGGAAGCAAAGGGCCCAGGACCCGGTGTCATAAGACCTAGGTTCTATTTCAGGCCCTGCCAAGAGCTAGCTGGATGACCATGGGACAATCATTCCACCTTTCTGGTACATTGCTTTCCTCATCTATAGAATTAGCTATATGACCTTGAAAACATTATTTAACTGCCTCTAAACATCAGTCTCTTTATCTGCAACATGAGGACAGTAATACGAAACATCATAGGTAAGGCCGTAAAAACCAGGCTTGGCACACAGTAAAGGCTTCATTTTTCTGCTTTTGGTTTTTGTTTTCTGTTTATTTAGTGCTTTCGACTGTTTTAGGTCCAAAAGTCTTACCTGTTGCTTCAGAGCCTTTCTCCAGGGTGTCCGTGGTGGGTCTACTCCCAGTCACCTCTGATCGGCTGGGTGACTCAGGGGACCCATGCCTGCCCCGCCCGCTGCACAGAAATGCCGGAAGGTCGACTCCAGTGAGCTACTGCCTATGAAATTGCCTCCAAAAATGCATTCTAATATGTCCCTTCTAATCCCATACTTTTACTTATTTATTTATTTAGTTAGTTAGTTATGTATTGGCCACGCCACATGGCTTGTGGGATCCTAGTTCCCCGAGCAGGGATCGAACCTGGGCCCTCGGCAGTGAAACCGTGGAGTCCTAGCCACTGGACTGCCAGGGAATTCCCCCTAATCCCACACTTTAATCGTATACTTACCTCCCATTCACTTACTCCAAACTACCTTCATCACACAATGCTGAGCAATGCAATTCAAGCCCCTTAGCTCTGCACCCTAATATTCCCATTCTGTGCATATTACCATCATTGTCTAATTTTAGGGCATATCCCCTTCCTCACCGCTAAAACCACAACCAAACAAAACACAGTATCCCTGTGTATTCCTGAAGGGCTACTCAGTTCAAAGTCTGCCCTGTCAGAAAGAGAAAAACAAATACAGTATGCTAACACATATATGGAATCTAAAAAAAAAAAAAAAAAAAAACGGTTCTGAAGAACCGTTTTTAGGTTTAGGGGCAGGACAGGAATAAAGACGCAGACATAGAGAATGGACTTGAGGACACGGGGAGGGGGAAGGGTAAGCTGGGATAAAGTGAGAGAGTGGCATGGACATATATACACTACCAAATGTAAAATAGATAGCTAGTGGGAAGCAGCCACATAGCACAGGGAGATCAGCTCATGCTTTGTGACCACCTAGAGGGGTGGGATAGGGAGGGTGGGAGGGAGACGCAAGAGGGAGGGGATATGGGTATATATGTATACGTATAGCTGATTCACTTTGTTATAAAGCAGAAACTAACACACCATTGTAAAGCAATTATACTCCAATAAAGACGTTAAAAAAGAAGAAAAAAAAGTCCGCCCTGTCTTTCTTAACTGCAAGGCCTCTCTGTGTTTGCTCCATTCTGCTCACAGGCAGTGTCTTTCCACACTCCCATTTTCCCACTTCTAGTCTTTCACACTCAATCTGGCTGCTGGGAGTCCGGGAGCCTTCTCCTTGGCATCAAAAAAGCCTACCCAGCTCCTTGTTAATTTAGTCTATTTTCTGATCAACTGTGAAGAATGTGGGGGGGGGGGGTTCCCTTTAATTTTAGTCAAAGTCTTTCGCTTGTAATTAAGCAGCTCTGCACTTAACTCAGGGTGGCATGGGGAGGTCATAACTGCCCAACTGTTCTGCCAAAGAGAAGCTCAACTGGGAGACTGGCTCCCCCTCTCTGCCCACCCTTCCCCGTTGAAGAAGGGCTGTTAATTTGCCACAGCTTCTACCCAATTATCACAGACTTGGCATCTAATTCCCACACACGCCTCAGGAAGGTTTAACTGTCAGTAAGTTTGGTAACTTAGAAACCTCTTCCTTAACAACTTTGATGAGGAAAGTCATGTGTTCTCATAGGCTCCCTGCTGGATTATTTTTAACAGTAAAACTTGAGTGTGTGCGTGCACTTTCTATACCTTTTGGTACTATATAATTATCCATGTTCAGGGGGTGTCATATCCAAGACACCCTGGTCATAAGATAACATGACTGCGAGCTATCTCGGAGAAAAACCTCAATTATGACTAATCCCTATAAGCCCACTCATGGTTATTTAGAGATTAACACCTCCTTCAGGTAAAACCGTTCCATCAAACCTGCTTTCATAACCCGCTGCCTCCTGCCGAGCGCAGGAACCATCTGTTACATGCAGGGAACATCAACTCTCCCCAGCTTCTCCCACATGGAGAGGGGAGGTAGGGGAAACAGGTGTTTGGGGACCTGGGCCAACGGTGTCTTTATATTCACACCTTGGGTCTCAAACTCTGCCTGCCCGCCTCAGTCCAGGGAGGCTTCTGCTGCATCCATCATCAACCCTGCTCAGCTCATCTCACCACCTCTAGGCCTGGCAGACTCTCAACCACAAAGTGATTTGACAAGATCTAGGCGTAGGCTTCCATCAAGCTGCCTGTTGAATAGGCAAGTGGCCTGTTTACTTAAACATAATAGCTGCACCCCAGAGGCCTGCTAGGAGTCAGGAAACAAACATTGATAACAGTTCCCAAGGAACTGCCAAAAGGGCAGGTGCCCATCCCTTAAGATTACTCACCAAATCAACTGGAAAGAAGGAGAATTGGATAGGAGAAGCTAACGCCATCTTCCTGTTTTCCCACCTCCTACCACGGGGTCAGACCGCCCTATTTCACTCACAACCCAAATCTAAGCCTACAATAAATGTAATAAAATATAACTACCCACATATCATCTGCTGGTATATACCAAGGATGCATACATTTGAATTGGTCTTTTAAAAATGTTTGTCAGTTAATACTATCCCCTGCCAATCCCCACCCCTCCTTGTGAGGCTTTGAGGATGAAAAATGCTCAGAAGAACCAACAGGAGATAGTAGTTGGCCTGAGAATGAGAAAACTTTGGTACCATTCCCAGTTCTACCCAGGACTAAAGATTAGAATACACTGTCCTACGCAGAGTGCCATGTTTAAAAGGGGGAGTGGAGAAATTGGACCACAAGCCACCAAGTGATCAAAGGTCTGGAAAAGGAACTGGGCATGATTCCAGCAGCAGTGGGGAGGGAGGATTAGAGGTAGGTGGAGAAGAAGAGCTCAGTTCTTTTCAAGTACCGGCAGCTCTAGAAGGAGGCAAGATGAGGCAGCAGGAGGGATGTGGGGGGAGGGGCAAGAAAGAGCCTCTAGAAAGTGCGAGTTGACCTGGGTGAAACAGCGGGGGTCTGGGGGGAGGCTCAGATCTGGTTCCGGTCTCTCTGTGTGACAGGACATCCCCTTGTCCCTCGGAGTCTGTGTTCGGTCTGTACTACCCAGCCAGGAGGGCATGGCCCAGCGGCTTCCTAGGACCCTCGGCTTCCGCAGAGCCCGGGAGCTGTCCCATTCTGGCAACGGTGAGCTCCGGGCCGGGCTGGCTCTGCCCCTGGGGAGCAGCCGCTTCCCTCCTGGCCCCTGGCCTGTCTCCCGGGGTTCGCCCCTGGGGCCGAGTCTGGGGAGGCCCGCCCGGGCGACGGGCCCCGGGGGGCTCGGGGCTGGCCTGTCCCGGCCCCTCCCAGACCCCCAGGAGGCCGAGGACAGACCCGCGGGCCGGCGGCCGGCCGCGCTCACCTAGCGGCGCCGCTCCGTCCGCCGCCGTCGCCGGGCTCCGTCCCGCGGGTAAACAGCCTGGGTCTCCCGGGCAACCGCGCCGGTGGGCGGCCACGTGCTTCCGGTCTGGCCGGAACCGGCCCGGCCTGGGGGGGAGGGGGTGTGTCGGGGGGGCTGAGGCCCTGGGAGGCGACGGGGTGGGGACTCAGGCCTGGCCTCTCCTGCCTCCTCTTTTCCTCACCTAGCCTGCCTGCCTCGCTGCACGTCTCCTGGGGGACAGGGCGTCCATGGGGAGGAGAGCCCTGGCCAGGAGGCTGGGGGTGGCAGGCCCGCCTGCCTCAAACCCCTTTCGTGACCTTGGCTCAGGCCCTGACGCTCTCAGTGTCCCTGATTGTCAGATGAAGCTGCTGAGCTGACTGAATCTTGTGAATCCTAGAATCTGAGCGGCTGCTTTTGGGGCATCTGATTGAGTCCGCCCTTTCGACACCCGTGCCTTGACCTCCTCATTTCCCTATCAGCCTACCACTCCCGGGCCTCATCCGAAATCTTGCTGTAGCTACATCTGCACCTGCTTTGACCCTCCTGACCATGACTTCTTCCGCAACTCCAGCCACTTCTACCACGCTTGTCATTCAACATCTTCCAGAGGCCCGTCCATTGCCTTTCTGCTTTCTCCATATCAACCTGCTTCTTCCCTACCCTGTTGAGTTCAAGCTCCATTACCTCAGCCATTGCCTTGCAAGAAGCCGTGCCCTTGTCCTGCTGTCTTTCCATCACTCCCACCTGAGGAAACCCCAACCAGTCCCCCTACACCAAGGTCCTGAAGAAATCTTGACCAGCCACAGGCATTGATGTCATGGAAACATGGGGTCTCCAACCTCCTTTGGACGCTCAGTCCTACACAGAAATCCTCCCACTTTCCCCAGCCCAGTTTTGACTCCTTTCTTCTCAGTGGCTATTTCAAACCTTGTCCTCTCTCCTAAAATCTCTCACCTCTCCTCGTTCCTCCTCCTGCTCAGAAGATATCCTTACTTCCCTCCTCAGAGAGAAAATAGAAGCCATCAGATGGGAACTTTCTCAGCTTTCTGCCCTCAGACCTACAATCTTGCCTACTTTTGTCTCCCTGCTTTCCTTCCTCCCTCCTGTTCCGATGGGAGGGAACCCATCCTCTGATTCTGTCCGAGATTCACTGCTGCTCCAGACCTGCCCTGAAGGCTGTCCCCGGCCACAGGGTCATACCTGTACACACCCTCATCATACTCCAGGCCTTTGCTCCTGCCGTCCCCTCTGCCTACAAGATTCTTCTTCACTCTCCCCAACTCCTCATCCTCTTTCTTTGCCTAATGGCCACTTACCCTTCAGATCCCAACTTAATAGATGAAGGTTTTCTTCCAAGATGGAATTAAGATAGCTTCAGAAGGAGACCTAACTGGACACTTGTCTGCCAGGCTCTGTTCTAGACTCTTGGAATTTGCAGAGGAATAACTAGTGACTATATTATTAGAAGATAACGTTCGGAGACATTCAAGCACCGTATCATCAGAGGAAAAAATTCAGATCCACTACCTAGCATAATGGCAAAATGTTTGCTACCTTGTCTATCCCAGATGCGTGGATGCAGGACTGTAATAGAGCACAGCTCTAACCTTCCTGCAAGATGTTCAAAATAGGCTGAGAAGACAAGTCGCACAGTCATAAGGAGTTACAAATCAGATTCTTTTCAGTACAATCTGAGCCAAGGGTGGAAAAGCCACACAGGCTGGACATGATTATGTGCCACGTGATTGGCACGGACAGGAAGTTCTCTGGGGGCCTGGGAAAGAGGGGATCATTTCAGTGGTGGTGCTTCTTCCCATCTCAGAAAAGAAACACCTGATCTGTGGGAGCTGCCGGCGAGGGCCTGGGTTGGGCAGGCCCCCTGCTAGGGTCACCCCCTCACCCACCCTGCACATCTAGGGAGGCATCTAAGGACCCAAGAAGGTGCAGGAGCTCGAGGTTTTAGGAGCTGAAGGTTTTAAAGCTCTGTGCTGGCGGCTTATTTCTTGTAAATGATTCTGTCAGAAATATCTAAGCAAGGCTCTTCAGCCCTTCAACGCCCACCCCAAAAATTTTAAAGCGGATTCTTCATCAGCTATTTTAATATCACCTAAGAATTATGCAATCTTTTGGAAAATCAGATTGGCTTCTTACCCCATTTGTGTGCGTGAGTGTGTTTGTGTGTGTGGATGTGTCCCCATGTGTGCACACAGTGGAACGGTGCTTATGCCTTGGCTCTGTTTAATCTTCAGCAGTGTGTGCCTTTTGCTCCCAGGGGCCACGGAATGCACAGCCCTAGGGGGGAGGCTGGAGGGAAGGAAAGGAAGGAAGCTGGCCAGCCAGTTGCTGTGCCTGCCTGCTCTTTAAAGAGAGGGCTGACTCCGCTACCTTTGTCTCTCCGCCTCTTTTGAAGAGGATGTCTTTAAAGGATGAACCCTTTAACGCCAGGTCTTCAGCACACATACAAAGTGGATTCTCAGTAAACGTGGCCAAAGGTCACTGCCCTGCCAGCTTAAATGTGGATTCGCCTCCTTCCCAGCCATGGGTCTCTCTACTCCACAGCTCTCTTCCTGGGCTCCAGCCAGCTTGTTCCCCAAATGGGCCCTCAGCGTTTTCACCTCCAGGGTCTTTGCGTGTGCCTGCCCGACCCTGCTCCCTTCCTTGAAGTTAATCCAAATTTACTGATCCTTCAAGGCCCATCTTAAAAGTCACCATTTTCTTGAAGGCCTTTCCTGACCACACCCACCCCCCGACACACACACCCCTCCTGTGCTTTCTCTGATCCCTTTTGGTCCAGTGGAAGATGCCCAAGATGGCACCATGGACCCCCACTAGGTCAACTCCTCTAATCTTCAGGACTCTCCTCCCTGCCAATGGAGTTGTAGAAAACAATTGAAAATCAGCCCCCCCCCCCAAGTTAATGATTGGCAGAGCAGTTTTAGAACCCCAGTCCAGCTGATTCCAAAGCCCACCCTGTACCCCAGAGGCCCATCCCCCACCCCAGCATTCCCACTTGGCACTTTACCTGTACCCGCCTATTGCGCTGGTCATGGGGTTACAGGCGTGACCTCTGGGCTCAAGGCTCGAGTTTGAATCCCAGCTCCACCCCTTGCTAGCTGGAGACCTTGGGTAACTGCTTTAACTTCTCTGGACCTCAGTTTTCACATCTGTAGAACAAAGATGACGAGAATAGGATTGTTGCGAGGGTGAAATGAGATAACACGTGTAAAGGTCTTCATAGTGCCTGGCGCATGGTAAGTGCTTGGTGAGGGTTAAGTTCATCACCCTGTTGTTCTCATCCCACCGTGCACATCTCTTTCAGTAGATTATGAGCTCCTTGTGGGCAGGAACTTGCCTGTGTCTGAGTTTCCTGCTTTGCCCACCACGTGCCTGCTTTGTGGTAGGTACCTATGAGAATTCAATTAATGATGATGGTGATGTTGATTGCACAGCTGGCTTTTCTATGAGAGATCCAGCAAGTTGCCAGTTGGTATTCCCCCAAGGGTATGTGGCTTGAAGTCTAAATGAGCCCTCCCCCGGGGCTGGGCTGAAGGCAGAAGCTTCAGTTTCTTAGCAGCTTGTCCCCAAAGAGCAATCGGCCTTTTTTTTGCCTTTTTTTTTTTTTTGAACTAGCGACTTGTGGATTTTGAAGTCTGTACCCAGTGTCCTACTCTGTCTGTCCTCAATCCCATTAGACATGTCGATTGAGATCATGGATAACCTTCAAGCAGAAGGGTGGATCCACTGGGTGGATCTTCTGGTAAAGAGGCCAAGAGGCTGCCACAATTAGTCACGCCTCCCGATGAATCAGCTTCCTGAGCGCACTGCAAGAGAGAACTTTCTAGAAAATGAAATTCACCCCTTGACATACTGCAGTTGTTTTTTTAAAAAAAATATTATTTCCGCCATATTATTGGAAAACTTCCAAAAATGTATTGCCTCCTCTTCCCAGTGTTCTTCAGCAAAACATAGCAGGCATGGTAACTCACCTTGGCTACTGTTGACCAAGTGCTTTTGCCACCGGGAGCTTGTTGAATCTTGCCGGCAATCCGTCGGGGGCCAGGACTATTGTCTCCATCTCACAGATGAAGACACTGAGGCTCAGGGAGCTGCAGTGGCTGTGACAGGAAGTGGCATCTCTGCACACTACAACCTTTTCTCGGGGCTCGGAAGGCAATAACTACGCTCCGGGTGCAATACTGTTGACATGGCTAGAGCCACCTGTCCTGCACTCCTGGCCCCAGCTTTGCGGGCTTGGTCAGTTATCCTTTTAATCATTCCTCTCTCTCCCTTGCCTTCCTGCTAAGAGCAGCCACTCTTTTTTCTAATTTCTGTTCAACTTCTGGGTCTGAGAAAAAGAGGCTGATGCTCTTGCTAGAATTTTGTCTAAAATAAGAGCCTTGTGCCATGTGCTTGGATGCTCGGGGGCATCTTCGGTTTCGTTTTCTCGGCTGTGTGCTGGATAGTTACAGCGTTTGGCTCAGTGACCCACAGGTAAGCAAGAGAACTGCTAAGGGGTTAGGGGTGCTGTCTTTGGAGTCAGACACACCTGGACTAAGCCCTGGCTCTGTCAACTTGCAGGGCCACCTACCTACCCTCTGCCAGTCTCTATCCCCTCACCTGTGAACTGGGCTTGATCATCTGTGCCTCTTCGGGAGGACTGAAAGAGGATTCGAGGAGATAATCCATGTACCAGGCTTAGCCCCATTCTGCTCCTCAATGGACTGTAGTTTCGTTTTTATTTCTGTGACTTGAAGCATGATAGGCCTCAGATCATTCATTCATTCATTCACCCCTCGAGTATTTATTACTGCCCATCTCTCCGTGCCTAGTTTCCTTTATCTGCAAAACGAAGATAATAACAGTAGTTATCTAGCTGAGGACTAGATATGAGGACTTAAAGAGTAAATATATGTGAAGTGCTCAGAATTGTGCCAGGTGTAAAATAAACGTGATACACATGTTAACCATCATCATCATTAGTACTGGTTTGTGCCAGGCACTGTGATAGTTAGACTCTAGGTGAACAAAATAGAATGACCTTGGACTTGTGGATCTTGTAGGCTCTTTCCTCCTTATTTTCTCCATGGGGAGAAAAGCCAACCAATGTTTCATCGCCGTCCATGTAAGATGAAGTGATGGGTTTGAGAGAGTTGCTCCTGGGGACCTGCCAACTTGCTGGCTGCTGCCCTAGAGGCTGGCGTAAGAGTCATGCCTCCCTCCCTCCCTCCCTCCGTCTCCCCCTTCATCAAGTCTCTGGGCCCCTAGCCCTGTGCTCTTGGCTTTGGTTCAGCACAATTCAAAGCACCCGTAAATGATTACTCAAAGGGAGAGAACCATGTCTGTCTTGCTTAAGTCACAGCTGTGGAGGTCAGTGTGTATGAAAAGGCTCTGTAACCTTCCAAATGCCACACAGACAAGAGGTTTAGGTAGGGAGCCCGGCGAGTTGGATTTGAAGTTAGGGAACAGAGCTTAGTCCTTGGCCCCGCCACTTGGTAGCTGTGTGGATCTGTTTCAGGTCACCTCTCCTCTCTGAGTTGGTTTCTCAATTGTCAAATGAAGAAGTGATAGGTCCTGCCTGGTAGGATTGTAGTGAGGAGGAAATAGGAGCAGAATACAAATTTAAGGTCATGCAAGGCCCCCTCAAACGCCTCCGTCCTTTTGGAGGTGAGTCCCTGCCCCTTTCTCTGAGCTCAAAGGCGTTTATATATACAACCACTAGAGCAACGCTCATCACTCCGCACAGGCTTAGATGGGCCTCCCCGGACACAGACTCTGAGATGGAGAAGTGCATTGCCAGGCGGCTCCCTGGAGAGACACCTGTGCGGAAGTGAAGCAGGCGAAGTTGGGGAGCATGAGAAGCCGACACGTGGAGACAGTTGCTAAGGCCACAGCTGGTCCCCCAGCGAGCTCTGGGAGACCTGGGATGCCCTTTCAGAGCTGTCCCGAAGGATGCAAGGGGGCGGCCCTTTTTTTTTTTAATTTATTTTTTTATTGAAGTATAGTAGGCATACAATATCATGTTAATTTCAGGAGTTTACCAGAGTGACTGAGGAAAGGCATTATGAAATGATCACCATGATAAGTCTATTAACCATCTGTCACCACTCAAAATTATTACAGTATTATTAACTATATTCCTTGTGCTGTATATTACATCCCCGTGACATTTTATAACTGGAAATTTGTATCTCTTAATGCCCTTCACCTCTTTCATCCAACCCTCCACCTCCCTCCCCTCTGGTAACCACCTGTTTGCTCTCCATATCTATGACTCTGTTTCTGTTTTGTTTTGTTTGTTCATTTGTTTTGTTTTTTAGATACCACATATAAGTGAAATTATATGGTATTTGTCTTTCTTTTTATGGCTTATTTCACCTGGCATAATACCCTCTAGGCCCATCCATGTTGTTGCAAATGGCAAAAATTTTAATTTTTTTATGGCTGAGTAATATTTCATTTTATATATATATATATATATATATATATATATATGCTTAGGTTGCTTTCATATCTTGGCTACCGTAAATAATGAACATATGGGTCATCTGTGTTTTCGGATTAGTGTTTTTGTTTTCTTTGGGTAACTACCCATAAGTGGAATAGCCGGATCATATGGTAGTTCTACTTTTAATATTTTGAGGAACCTCCATACTGTTTTCCACAGAGGCTGCACCAACTTACATTCCCACCCACAGTGCACGAGAGTTCCCTTTTCTCTACATCCTGGGGGTGGGGGATTTGGCCCTTTAAATCATCACCTCGACCAGGGGCTACTCCTCCCCCCATCACCTGGCGGGATCATAACCTTCTACCAGACTGAGGCAATTCCCAGTGAGTGAGAGCGTCAGGAACACCTGATATCCCATCCCTAAAGAGAGGACCTGCCAGAAACTATGCCAAGCATTCGGGATCAATGGAGAACGAATAGAATTTCTGCACATGGGGCTTTCGATCTATATATGGTCTATATTTACCTATTTGGTCTCTGGTCAGCTTGGAGGCCCACCTTGGGCCACAGCCTTGTCTCATTACAAGAACGCAGGGCTTCCCTGGTGGCGCAGTGGTTGAGAATCTGCCTGCCAATGCAGGGGACACGGGTTCGAGCCCTGGTCTGGGAAGATCCCACATGCCGCGGAGCAGCTGGGCCTGTGAGCCACAACTACTGAGCCTGCGCGTCTGGAGCCTGTGCTCCGCAACAAGAGAGGCCGCGATAGTGAGAGGCCCGCGCACCGCAATGAAGAGTGGCCCCCACTTGCCACAACTAGAGAAAGCCCTCGCACAGAAACGAAGACCCAGCACAGCCAAAAATAAATAAATAAATAAATAAATAAATAAATTTATTAAAAAAAAAAAAAAAAGAACGTATAGTTGGTGCTTAATAAGAGTCTGTACCATCTCATGCCCGGTAGTGCACCCAGGTCTTTTTCTTTGTCTCTCCAAAGTGTCACCACCCGATCTTTTGAAAGCTATGAGTCCCTTCATCATGGGCTAAACCATCACACAAGTTATTTTTTCACACTCAAAAGAGACAAAGGAACCCAGCCTGTAAGATGGAACCTCATTTAAAAACATCCTATGCAGCATCTGAAACGAAGGCTGCCTGGGACCAGGCCCGGTCAGGGCCCAGTCTCGAAGCATCCACCAGAAACTTGCCAACGAGGGCAAAAATGGCAAACTCTCCCAGGACGCTTCAGCAGGACTCTCGTTTTGAAATTTTCCTGGGAAACTTTGCCACGGAGTGCAAATCTAGCTGAAGCTCTACACCT
The DNA here is from genome assembly GCF_028023285.1 of Balaenoptera ricei. Taxonomy (NCBI): domain Eukaryota; kingdom Metazoa; phylum Chordata; class Mammalia; order Artiodactyla; family Balaenopteridae; genus Balaenoptera; species Balaenoptera ricei. The sequence continues at coordinate 15,421,159 of NC_082639.1, read as the reverse complement.
GCCAAATCCTCTAGGCTCTGGGAGCGAGTGTTCATACTCCAAGTCCTGACCGTATCAGATTTAGCCTGATTTATGATGGAGTGCATAAAAACCACTTGTATTTAAAGAGAGCTGTTGACTGACTAGTGGGGGCTCCATGTGAGGATGTGGGACCCTGAGCCCGCATTCTCCTCTGTCGTCCTGTGGGAAGTGTGCCGGATACGGCTACCGTTACCATTGTTAATAATATTGGGTTGGCCAAAAAGTTCGTTCGGGTTATTCTGTAAGATGCTATAATAATAATAATAAGGGTGTGGTCGCCTGGTACAGCATTTTATAGTGCCAAGCAGTTTTACTTGCATTATTTTAGTTGGTCCCCACAAGTCTGTGCAGTAGGGGGCTGTCTGAGCACGAGGAAGTTGTCCAAACTCTCTGGGCCTCAGTTTCTCCATCTCTAAACTGATAATAGAGCCTCTTAAGTTATTGTGAGGGTTAAATAATGTAACACCCATGAAGCCCTTAAAGAAAATAGCACCTGGCATGTACGAATTTTTTTTTTTTTTCAAAGAATTTACTTTATTAGAAATAAAAATGGGACTTCCCTGGTGGTGCAGTGGTTAAGAATCCGCCTGCCAATGCAGGAGACACAGGTTTGAGCCCTGGTCCAGGAAGATCCCATTTGCCACGGAGCAACTAAGCCCATGTGCCACAACTACTGAGCCTGCACTCTAGAGCCTGCGTGCCACAACTACTGAGCCTGCATGCCACAACTACGGAAGCCTGCATGCCTAGAGCCTGTGCTCCGCAACAAAGAGCAGCCACCGCAATGAGAAGCCCGTGCACCGCAACAAAGAGTAGCCCCCGCTTGCCGCAACTAGAGAAAGCCTGCACACAGCAACGAAGACCCAACGCAGCGCAATAAATAAATAAATAAATAAATTTATATAAAAAAAAGAAATAATAAATTGTTATGATGCAGTGATCTACTAAGTGTTTTTTCTTTTTTAAATTGAAGTTTAATCAATTCACAATGTTGTGTTGTTTCAGGTGTACAGTAAAGTGATTTAGTTATACATATACATATACCTAGTCTTTTTCAGATTCTTTTCCCATGTAGGTTATTACAGAGTATTGAGTAGAGTTCCCTGTGGTTTATCTATTTTATATACAGTAGTGTGTCTCTGTTAATCCCAAACTCCTAATTTATCCCTCCCTCCCCGACTGCCTTCTTTGATAACCATAAGTTTGTTTTCTATGTCTGTGAGTCTATTTCCGTTTTGTAAATAAATTCATTTGTATCTTTTTTTTTTTTTTAGATTCCAACTAATTTCTTAACAAATGTTTGAAATTACTGATAGGCAATTTTAGTTTCTTTAGGAGAGGAAAGCCAGATTCAGAGGGGCTAAGTTTATGAATAAGATACCTGGGCATCAAGGAAGGAAAACAGAGGGGGACTACCATGCAAATGGGGCCAGACTGTCCCACACTGGATTTCCAACACGAGCCATATAGCATTTGCCTGTCAACTTGGCAACAGAGGAAATACTGAATCTTCAAAAGAAAAAAAAAAAAAAAAGATGAAGACATAGTATTGCCAAAGAAAGAAATTAAAAAAAAAAAAAAGTGCACTTTTCAAACAATTGAACCCTTCTCATCTTTATATTTAGGTCTACATAACCGAGGGGTTATCATATTCAGAGATAATTAGGTTTGAAAAAGGTCTCTTTGCTCCGAGCCCTCCACTGAGGCCTTTTGAAGGCCTGCACTGTGCTTGGGGTTTCACATCCACGTGGCCTCCCTCATTTTGGTTATTTCCTCCCCGAACAGGAGTTCAGCTGGCAGAGCCCTCGAAAGCAGAGGAAAGTGTGATCCTGGTGCCTCGGACCCCCTGGTCTCCGCAGGAATGAAGGTCTTTGGGGTTCTCGTGGTCTTCGTCTCCTGCCGTAAGTAGGAACGGCTGAGTGAGCTCAAAGGCGCTGTCCTGTCTGTGTGTCTGTGTCCGGGGTGGCCTCTCCTCAGGTAGCATCACGTGAGGGGAAATCAGGTGTCACTCAAAGGGGAATCGGGAGTGGAATGGCCCCCACCGAAGTCCTCCTGCTTCTGTTTCTTCTACAAAATGGGTTGTTCTTGGTGTTGGGATCTCACAGAATGTCTAGAAAATCAAAGGTTGCTAACCATTTGCTGAGAAAGAGGGCATTTGACTATTGTTTCACCACACACACACCATTCAGGAGTCTTTTTTTCATTTGGATGCTAGTTGCCTTTATTTAAAGTCTTGTGGATTCCAGAACAAAAATGCAGACATATATCTAGCTAATTTAGGAATGATTAATTCTCATCAGAAAGCCATTCTTATGGTGACCTATGGAATAATTAGTAATTATAAGTCATTGCTACCAGGAGATCCGATTACATACCTCTGCAAAGTGAAAGAGAACTTACTAGGAAACCGTGTTGGGTTTGTTGGAAAACTCTTTGACTCTTTGGTTTGATTAGATGAGCAGAGATTTGCTCAAATCCATTTTTCTATCTGTTTTAGCTGTGAAGCAATCACTTTGGGCTTCCTAAGTCAAAATGTCAAAAATGGGGTTCCCTTTTCCCTTAGTCAGTGGTGGAATTTACAGTTTTCAAGATCATGATATTAGAGGCAGGGGACCTATGTGCAGGAAGAGCCACTGCTGCGGCCCCCATCGTGTACCCCAAGAGCAGTGTCTGAGTGTGGTCCTGCCCTCTCTCCAGGGGCTGCTCCGGCCCCAGAGACCACCCCCAGGCTTTGGCCCCCTCTGCAATGCTTTGTGACAACAAGGCATCCAAAATCACAGTATGAGATGGGAAGGCTCCTGGGAAAATTTCCCCAAACCTCCTGTCTTTGGTTTTCTTCTTCAAGTTCATGTTTTTATTTTATTTTTATTGTAAAATATCTGCTTATAATTAAAAAGAAAAATACACAGAGTAACAAGAGTATAGAATATGGAGTAACAAGATAAAGCCCCTTCTCATCCTTCCCAGACCCTGATCCTTTTCCTACACTCAGATGTAAGCACTCTTCAGAGTTTGATATACATCCTTCTAGGCCTTTATATACATACATTTCATACATTTCAATAGAAAAGTAATAAATGCTTTTTGTAAAAAAATAAAAAATATATATATATATCAGACAGCAGAAAAGTATTTAAGATAAATGTTGCCTGTTGTTTTTCTCCACCTACTTCCTCAGTCCCATTGCCTAGTGATATTGCTAAAAGTAGTATGTTTTCAAGACATCATTTAGTTATTATCTCCCTGTCCCTGGGCATGTGGGTAGTCTCCAATTTTTTGATATCACAAATAATGCTGCAGCAAACATCCCTGTATATATATATGTATATACATACATATATATATATATATATATATATATATATATATATATATATATATATATATATATATATATATATAAATATTCCCCCCTCACTTTCCTAAGCATTTTGTAGAAGTAAAAATTGCTAGGTCCATGTGTGTTTGCCATTAAAAAAATGGATTGACGACAACTTTTTCTGCCTCTTAAGTATTTTGTTTCTCCTGTGAGGGTGTAAATGCCTGATGGTATTTGCAAGGACTGACATTTCTGGCTTTGAACCTTTCTCATTAATGTTTAACATCAGATCTGAGAGTGTTTCTGCCCAGGATGGTGGTCTTTTACTTTGGGGAGAAGACTGTAGTTGATAGTATTGTCCTGAATGTCATGGAAACTGGGTTCTCATCCTGGGCTAGCGAGACACTAGCTGTGTGACGCGGTAGCCATGACCCTATCTTGTCCCCATTAAAGGGGCTGATGCCCAGGCACCACATTTAGGGGTCTCCTGATATCTGAACGCTGAGCGCTCTGGCTAGGGGACCTGAAAGCAGCATCTTTCTCATCACATCTTCTCTTCTTCCTTATTTTCTCCTTGGCAGTGATGGCCCCCACCCATGGCAGCTTCTGGCAGTTTCGAAGTATGGTCAAACACATCACAGGGCGGAGCGTCTTTTTCTCAAATTATGGATACGGCTGCTACTGCGGGCTTGGGGGCATAGGGACCCCCGTGGATGACACTGACAGGTGAGTGCAGAGGCTCTGAGGCCTCCTGTCGGTTGATTTGCATTGAAATCCCGGCTTGAAGAGAGAGAGGGTGTTAGGACCCTTGCATTGCAAGGAAACCAATTCAGGTGAGCCTGAGGGTAAGAAAACAACTGAATGGGAGTGGGAGGGTGGTCTTGAGGAACCCAAGGCTGGGGCTGGCTTCCTGTGGCTTATGCAGCTATACAGGGCCCGCATGAGGTTCACTGCTCTGTCACCTTCTGGAAATGCTTGACAATGTTTGAATAAGGGGCCCCTCGTTTTCATGTTGCACCAGGCTTTGCAGATTATGTGGTCAGCCTTGCCCAGAGCTCTAGAATGTTCAGCTCTCAGTCCTCATGGTAAACGTGGTCTTCTCTCAGGCCTCCAGTTTTTAGGATTACAGATGCAGCAAGACTAACCAACTGTCTCCCACTCCTAATTCCATTTTCCAGGAAAGAGAATCCAAGTGGCCCAGTTTGGAAAAGTTGTCCATCTGGGTGAGGACACATGGCACAAACTTGGCTGCCAGGCCTACTTCTAAGGATGGGCATGGGGGAGGGTGAATTCCCAGAAAAGGTGGAGGTTGGTGTTAATCTGGGGAGGGAACAGGGAGGTAGGAAACAGGATGGTTTGTGTGTCTTTTTATTTGAAGAAATAAGAAGCAAAATGTTCCTGGTCACTTTCACCGTAGTGTGGATAAATATATCCCCATAGTAAGGCCTGAATATCACCCCTGGAGCTTGATTCCTCTGGGTTGGGCTCATGAGACCATGGAATGTTCCCGCTGGAAGGTCCCCAGAGCCCTTGAGGGGACCTGACACTGATGAAATGCCCATCACATCCTGAGCCCTGGGATTGGTGGTTTGCATGCAGGGCCTGGTCTAATGCTCCCAGCACGTGGCCGAGGCCGTGCCACCATCCCCACTCTACAGGTGACAACGGTGAGGGACCCACTAAACAAAACAGCAGAACCCAAAGACATACAGCCCTTGAGTGGCAGGGTCAAGATTTGAACCAGAATTTGCCTGTTTCAAAGTCCGGGCCCTTTGACACTCTGTGCCTCCCCTTCCAAGTCCCGAGGCTGATGAGAATTTTAACACTATTAGCCAACGATGACCAACGGCAAAGAGCCTACGTGTGGATGGGGATGGTGAGTGAGGAAGACAGAGCGTCCAGCCCAGGACATCGGCCAGAAGCTGATCCTTTTCATGTCTTAGAATCCAGCCCCAGATCTCTGTGTTCCTGCCACTCAGACATGGTGGAAGAGGTAGGCCGAGGCCGTCCCCCAGCTGTTTTCTCTCCTCCAGTGCTCTCCCCTCCCGGCACGCCCACCCCTCCCCTGGCCAACCCTGAGCCTCAAGAGAGCAAAGACTGAAGGATTATGCCTGATGTGCTGACCCTTGTCTGCTCAGAGCCTCTCCCAGGGCTGGGCACATATTCAGTGCTCAGTCAAAAGTCATTAAATGAATGAATAAGTTATGGGCACCTAGATTTGAGTCCTGACTCTATCATCTTCCAGCCGTATGATTTTGGGAAATTCACCTCTGGATCTCATTTCCTCTCCTATAAAATGGGGTCAAGGACTGCACGTCCTAGGGTTACTGTGCAGAGCTCATGAGTCAGCAGTAGGTAGAGGAAGGCTCGTTTTGTGATTTTTAATATCATCAGGAAGTTACCTCCCTGCCTTCTCACCTGGGGGGGAGGAAGCATGTGAATCCTTTCCAGCCAGTTCCCCAGGGCCACCCTCAGGAAAGCTCTCATCTCCCTCCATCTAGCCCCCAGGCGCTGCCTGGCCCACGACTGCTGCTACGAGAAACTGAAGCGGCTCAGCTGCCAGCCCGTGTTGAACGGCTACCAGTTCCACGTGGCCAACGGGACCGTGATCTGTGAGTTGCCTTCTCTGTAGGGAATGTCTTTGAAACTGGGCCTTTCCTTAAGGTCAGCCTTGTGGACCCAGAGAACTTTGGGGAAATGAGAGTTTTTTCCAAGTGCTTTGGGATGGAGAGCTGTAATTCCGAGAATCAGAGCTTCCGGAGAGTCCTGGCCCGGTCCCTCCCTGGTCCCCGTTCGCAGCTGTGCCCCCAGCTCCCTCCAGAGGCGGGGTGCAGGGCACAGCACCCCCGCCCCCGCCCGGGGGTCTTGCATGTGCTCGATAAATAGTTGCTGACTCGGGAGTACAGTGAATTCTGCAGCTTCGCCTGGCAGCTGCTGCTGTTGAGAAGCTTCTTCCCGATGTCTGTCATGTGTTAACAAAGCAGCTCAGCTGTCGTTCAGCTGAACAAATATTTGTGAAGGGTGATTGCGTGCCAAGCACTGGGATAAGTGTGGGGGCGGAGAGGGGGGACACCAAAGTCAATAGGAGGGGGACGGGGAAGGGAACCCACGTGTCATGGAGGCCATTCAAGGAAGAGGGCCAAGGACAGAGTGGGCAAGTACTGAGTGTCCAGCGCGTGGGGAGGGGCCCCTGATCTCCCAGAGCATGTCCTGGGGCTGCTGGGTGTGTAGGGTAAGTTGGATCTAAAGAACAAGCCCATTTGCAGGTGCTGGGCCACGGCCTTGTCGTGAACGCCATTCATTTCGGCGGAACCGGTGGTTTGAATGCCCCTTCGAATGTGTGGCTCGCCTTCCGCTTGGCCTTGGGGAGTTGCGTGAACCGCCGTCCTCCCCTTGTGTGTTTATTCAGAGCTGTGAGTGTGTCTTGGAGATCGTCTGTCTTCTTCCGAGGCCGGGGGACCGCCTCCCTTCCACTTATCTCCCAGAGCCCCCAGCCAGGGCTCCGGCTTAGGACACACTGAGCGTTAGGATGGTGCAGTCTCCCTGGTCCCAGTGGTGAAACATGGCTCAGGCCCCTGCAGACAGGAGACCAGCTTCAGCGGAGTCTGCTTCTCGGCCCCCCCAAGCACACCACCGATGGGGAGGGAACCCCCTTTTTCTTATGTGAGCTCAAGGAGACTTCCTGTGTTGGAGCTCTCTGGCTGTGACCATCCTCAGGCCTAAAGCAAGGCGTCCCCTCCGTGAGGCCCCCAAGGCCACGTCCAGGAGATGGGGAGGGATCAGGGTCTAGTGGAGGGGTGGGGGAGGGGGTGACTGGAGGAGGTTGTCCCCAAAGGATTGTTTGCTTCGGCACATGATGCCCTCTGGAGGCCAGGGACCAAGTTTCTGACCTCTCCTCCCACCCCTCTTGGCTCCACATGGTGGAAGGCAGGGGCCAAGCCTGGCGATCGGTTGGTGGCGGAAAGGCACACAGAAAAGCTGCCCCTGACTCTTCTCAGCCCAGCTCATGGTCTCACTTTCACATGGTTTCTTCTCACCTCTTTTCGCCTTGATCTTAACATCTGTCATGTTAAGTGTTACCTTAGAATGGTTGAAAAGCATCACTTTGAGAGAAAATATGCTCTAAGAGCTCTCTCCTCTGATGCCCCTGTAAAGCACAGGGACCAAGGAAGGAGGGAAACGGTGTTCTGAGGAGGGAAGTGGAATTTCAGTCAGTGCAAAGGACCTTCCCGCCCTGTGGTCTCAGGCCCAAGCCAAGCCTATGCCCGTGCTCCTGTGTCACGGGGGCCAGCCGGGGCTCTCTGCACCTGGAACAGCTCCCTTATCAACCCTCTTCACCCTCCCAGGTGGGGACTAGAGCTGCAGCCCAGGACCCCAGGAAATGGAGGAGAGTGACCTGGGGGCAGAGGCTGGAGCCCCAGGAGGTGGCACAGGAAGCGTTCTCTGCTTGGCACATCAGGCTGGGGGGCGGTGAGAGGTGCAGGCAGGGGCCGGGCCCTGCTTTCTGCAGATGCTGGCGCCTGCCAAGCAACAGAAGCCAGTTGCTCCCGAAGCTTGACCAGGGCTCCCAGAGTCCAACACCTTGCTTAGGGAGTTAGCATGGAGAGATGCTGCCCCATCCTCACCAGGCCATCAGCATCCCCTCCTCGGCTGACCCGGCTAGTGAGGACCAGGCTGACCCCCCTGTTGTCCCTGCCCCCACCTTGCCAAACCCCTATTCCAGGAACAGGGCTGGGGGCTGGGTCATCTGGCATCTAGTCCTGAGTCTGCTTCCACTGTGTGCTGAGACCCCAAGTGAACCCCACACACATCCATTCACTTGCCCAGTATCAACTGAGCACCCATTGGGTGCCCATCCAGGGCCAGTGCTGTGCCAGGGCCAGGGGCACAGAACAAGGCAGCCAGCCCCAGGCCCTGCTGTCCTGGCCTTCTCCAGAGCTGAAAGTGCCCTTGGAGACCATCCAAACCAAACCCGCATTGTAGCAATGGGGAGACTGAGACCCAGAGATGGGGAAGGGTTTGATCCAAGGTAACAGGCAAGATTAAAACTCACACGTCTTGAGACTTTCCAGTGCTCTGGAACACACTGCTGGCCTGAGTTTTCTAGGCCTCAGTTTCTCCATCCATAAAATAGGTGCACTAACAACAGCTACAGTTCATGAGCATCTGACAGATGCTTTACACTCAGCACTGTGAATCCGTGAGAAACCTTTGAGGTGGACATTATTCTCCCCATTATCAAGGAGGACCCCAAGACTCAGAGAGGTTAAGTGAGATGGCCAAGGCCACACAGCCAGGGAAAGAAGAGTTGGGATTCAGGCCCAGGTCATCTGACCCCCGCTGGTGCTCCTGCCTCCCACCACCCTCCCCAGTGGCATGGGGCCGCTGGGAGGGCGAGGGGGCTCCTCTTGACTGGGGGCTCACACAAATGCAAGTCTTATTATCTACAACAGGCATGTCAGAATGTTCAGCCCTGGCCCAAGGGGCAAAGAAGAACAGAAGGAGCTTGCCCCTCTGCAAGGCCCCAGATCTTTCTGTTCTAGCTCTATGTACCCTGCTAAGAGGCCCAGAGACAGCACACGCTTTGGAGTAAGGCAGAGCTAGGCCTGCATCCCAGCTTCACCTTTTCTAGCTGGATAATTGCACAACCCCCCTGGGCCTTATCCTCCTCATCTGTAAAATGGAGATACTAATCAGAACTTCATAAGGTCACTAAAGGACTGACTAAAGTAACCCAGCTCAGAGCAGGTGCTTAGTTGGTTAATGCCCCTCCTTTTAGAAGTTGAGATTTCTTTCGTTTATTCTCAGTTTCCTTTTCCCCTTTACTTTGTGGGAAAGCACTGGGAGTTTTCTTTAGTACTGTTGAGAGATTTCTTGGAAGCATCTCCTCTGCATTTGCCTCCCCTTGAGCTAATGTTATTAACCCCTTATAGGATAAAAGCTCGCCCCCTCTACCCCCGGTTATACTGCAATTCAAGGAGCTGCCTTGCAAGGGTTAACCACCTCCCCAGCCTTCAAGTTCTGAAATCCCGCACCCAAGCCTGGTCCCAGGTTGCCTAGCAACCAGTGGCTGCTCTGGGATGCAGTTGGTGTGAGCAGGGAAGGGAAAGGAGAAAAACAACTTGGTCTTCCCATGTCTCTAAATGTCACCGGGAGATCAGTGCAGAGAAAAGCCTGGAACCCAGGCCCTGGGGCCAATTTGCCGAGTGGCGAAGGCTCCCCTCAGGTAACCGGGGAGGTCATTAGCCCTCTGTTGAGCGGGCTTACGTAAGTACTTGGCATTCGCAAGGGATTTTAAGATCTGCCAGTGGTGACGCCCCCTCCACCCACACATGAATGCATCTGTGGTGCAGCGGGGAGCCCGGGGCCGTGGGCAGCAGAGCCCAGGTTCCAGCCAGAGGTACCACTGTCACCTCCATCTCTGAGCCTGTGACTTCTCCCTCTGCCGAAGGGGGAGGGTGAAGCAGGTAACCATTGGAATGTGTAGTTTGCAAAGATCTTTCTCCTTTGCTACTGAGTTTCCTCCTCACAACACCTCCGCTCGCTGACGCATCACCCATTTCCTCTCCTAGCATCTGTCTCAACCTGACATCATCTCATTTTCTTGTTTACTTATTTGTTTATTTATGCATTGATTCTCCCCTCAACTGGAATGTGAATTCCAGGAGAGCAGGGAGCACTTGTGGGGGGCGGCGCTTATCCTCATAAGGCCACAGAGGATGCCCAGAGCTGTGCAGTGTGGGGTCCGCTCGCTCAGACCTGCACTTCCGCACCTCCTAGCCAAAGGGCAGGCACGGGTTAGGAACTCAATACCTGTTTGTCTGAAGAGTGAGCGAATGAAAAAAATTCATGAACTAGTCAACGCAAGCAGCCGTACCCTCATTTGAAAGCCGAGGAATAACTTGCCTGCCATGCTAGAACATGCAGGCGGCAGATCTGGACCGAGAAACCGACTCCCTGTTTCTTGGGACGGGGGCTTCATTCACTGACCCGCAGGCCGTGTAAGCCCAGCCAGTATGGGGCAGCAAACTGGGATGGAGCGCTTACAGCGTGTTCGGGGCTGAAGATCTGCAATGAAAAGACAGGCTCCTTGCCTGTGTGCAGGGAGAGAGACAGCCCGTAAAATATTCAGAACGAAAGATACACTTAGGTAGTGACAAGTGCTATGAAGCATCTAAAATCAGGCCACAAGCTAAAGGATGAGGATGGCAGTGGGCGGAAGGGCGGGGGCTGTGGGTGCGCGGGGAGGATGGCTACTTTATGTGGCTGTAGAAGCCCTCTCTAAGGAGGTGGCATTTAGCTAGTGGGGAAGGAGACGAGGGGCTGGGGGGTGGGCGTCCCACCAGGAATGAGTCCAGTGGGGCCTGGCCATGGGGTGAGGGGCTCACCTTCTCCTTCGGTCGCAGGGGGAAGCATTAAAGCAGGAAGTGATCTGCTCAGATTTTGCTTTAGAAAGATCACTCTGGGGCTTCCCTGGTGGCGCAGTGGTTGAGAATCTGCCTGCCAATGCAGGGGACACGGGTTCGAGCCCTGGTCTGGGAAGATCCCACCTGCCGCGGAGCAACTAGGACCGTGAGCCACAACTTCTGAGCCTGCGCGTCTGGAGCCTGTGCTCCGCAACAAGAGAGGCCGCGATGGTGAGAGGCCCGCGCACGGCGATGAAGAGTGGCCCCCGCTTGCCACAACTAGAGAAAGCCCTCGCACAGAAACGAAGACCCAACACAGCCAAAAATAAATAAATAAATAAATAAATTAATTAATTAATTAATTAATTTTTAAAAATGAAACTTAAAAAAAAAAAAATCACTCTGGCCCCTGTACAGAGAAGTTGGGGAGCAGGGGAAGAAATGGGGAGCCACTAGTGGGGTGTTTCAGTAGCACTGGGGAGAAGCGATCATTTCACAGATCGATAGCTGGGGAGAAGTGTCAGACGCTGCGTGTGTTTGGGAGGTAGATTGACGGGACCTGCTGATGGATTAGATGTGGGGTTTGAAGGTAAGGGAGGCTGACGCTGAGGTTCATGGTCTGAGCAGCCACGCATGGTGGTGCATCTACGAGCTTGTGCCGATGGGGGAGAGCAGACTCTGCAGACACAGCAAGAGCCTGGCATGAGCCATGTTGGGTTTGAGATGCATATCAGACACCCAAGAGGGAGTCACGTGAACACAAGCCTGTTGGCATCTAGAGCTCAAAGGAGATGTCTAGGCTGCGGTGAGAACTGGAGAGTTGGCAGTGCTCGGAGGTATTTAGAGCCCTGAGCTTTAAAACAAGAGCTCCCAAGGAGGGGGTTTAGAGACCAGGTCAGAGGCCGGGCACAGACAGGTAGCAGCCTGGCAGGCAGTCTGGGTTAGCCCAGGCAGGAATGTAGACCTTCTTGCTTTGTCTCATTGGTGGAGGTATATTTCATGGAATGAGAAAGCATATCCTAAAGCCGTCAGTTCCATTCTTCATTCCTCAGTTTCCCCATCAGCAGATTGGAAGATGCAGGATCTGGGCTTAGGCTTGTTTTTAAAAGATGACTTCCAAACATGGCATTTCTTGGCCCAGGGCTGCCAAGCCCATGACTGGCCTGATGCTACAATGGCTGTGGGATGTCCACAGCAATAGACCGCTGCTCCAGGTCGGTCCTGACAGGCTGCACCCTGGGCAAGCTGTTAGACGTAGAACTGAACAGGAGAGAATTATACTCCACACTTTGGAAAAGACCTGAAGACAAAGCAAGAAAGGGGGTGGTGAGAAAGGAAGAAGGAGGTTTGGTGAATTGAGATGGAAGAAAGAAGAGATGTTAAAGTAGAGGAACAGGAGACAAAGAGATAAACAGAAAGGGAGAAGGATGAGAAAGAGGAAAGGGTGAGAAAAGTGCCTCGCTCCCAGTTTCCAGAGAAGCAGCACCCGGGTAAGTGACAGCAACAGGTGCCAGGCCCTCTGGGAGGGAAGTGAGGTTGGATGGGGCAGGGCCCTGTGCCCAAGTAGCCCTGGGCCCCACCAAGGGCAACAGCCAAACAACCCGGTGAGCCCCTGCAGACCATGGCGGCTGCCGGGGGAGGGCAGCAAGGGGCATGCTGGGCAGAGGTGACAGACCTGGGCTTGGAGGGGACGGAGGCTCTCAGGGAGTCCCTGCGGGAGCTGGGGCCTGATGGGTCTTGAAGGATTGTCACAGATGGAGAAGGGAGAGCGCGAAGGCAAAGGTGATCCAGGTGCCAGGAACAGTGGGAGCGGCAGGAACCATCCCTGGCACATTTCCTGAGGGTGAGTGGAGAGGTACAGCTGAGGCGTAGGGTGGGTGTCAACATGTCTTGAGAAATCCAGGCTCCAGTGAGATGTGGGAGGACAGCTTCCTGCAGGAATTGTAGACTTCGGAGAGGGGGAAAGGCAAACAAACAGATGATAGCCAGCACTGGTCCAGCTTCAAAGGGCCCTTCTTTTTCCAACGTGTGAAGCTAAGGGTGAACCATCATCATAATAACAAGCATTTATAGAGGCCTCTCTGTGTTCTGAGCACATCCAGACCACTCCATCTGTAACGACAACAGTGAAAATCCTCACGACGATCCTGTAAAGTAGACACCATTATTTATTTTTGATACTATTGCTTTTATCACCATTTCATAAATGATACTGAAACTAACTTGCCCAGGGCCAACACATCAGGGAGTCTGGCCACCTCACTTCCTCACCCCCCCAACCCTCAAAAGAGAGTGGAAATAGGGTGGAGCTATCTAGAAGGAGGCTGCCTTAGACATCCCCTACACACACACACGCACGCACGCACGCACGCATGCACACGCACATGCATATGCACCCACGCACAGAGCACTATAACTCTGACTACTAAATAAAAGATCCGGGGCTTCCCAGGTGGCGCAGTGGTTGAGAATCTGCCTGCCAGTGCAGGGGACACAGGTTCGAGCCCTGGTCTGGGAGGATCCCACATGCCGTGGAGCAACTAAGCCCGTGAGCCACAACTACTGAGCCTGCGCATCTGGAGCCTGTGCTCCGCAACGGGAGAGGCCACGATGGTGAGAGGCCCGCGCACTGCGATGAAGAGCGGCCCCCGTTCACCGCAACTGGAGAAAGCCCTCGCACAGAAACGAAGACCCAACACAGCCAAAAATAAATAAATAAATAAATAAAAAAGTGAAATTCTTTAAATAAAAGATCCCCATCTAATGGTCACTTAGCCACGGTGCAGACACTCAATCCCAAAGGCCCATTGAGGCTTCATTCACTTATTCAATGACTGTTGAGCACCTACTATGTGCCAGCATAGTATCCCAGCTGGGGATACTGGGAGGGACAGGACAGAAAAAGCCCCAGTCTCACAGAGCTTACACTTTGTTGATGAGAGACAGACACAAGCAAGTAAACAAATAAGAGAAATAAGAGATGTGAAAAGTACGGTGAATCAAACAAATGGGGATGTGAGGGAGAGTGGCTGGAGAAGCTTTAGAAGGAGTGGGCAGGGAGAGCCTCTCTGAAGAGAGGAAATTTGACCAAGACCCAATGGTGTGATGGATCCAGCCACTTAAAAATCCCGGAGAGAAGTGTTTCAGACAAAGAGAATAGCAAGTGCAAAGGCCCTGGGACAAGACCAAACAAAACATGTGACATAAAGAGGCCATTGGTCCTGGAGCAGAGTGAAGGTGAGAGAGTGGAGGTCTGTGAGGATGGAGAGGTTGGCAGGGGCCCCATCATGGCAAGCCTGCTTCGGAGTCCATGGCAAGGACTTGGGATGTCTTCACCCAAATAGTAGGAAACCACAGCAGGGCTTTCAGCAAGAGAGTGAACCTAATTCAAGTTACATTTAAAGATGGTCTCGGACTTCCCTGGTGGCGCAGTGGTTGAGAATCCGCCTGCCAATGCAGGGGACAGGGATTCGAGCCCTGGTCCAGGAAGATCCCACATGCCGCAGAGCAACTAAGCCTGCGAGCCATAACTACTGAGCCTGCGCGCCTAGAGCCTGTGCTCCACAACAAGAGAAGCCACCGCAATGAGAAGCCCGCGCACCGCAACGAAGAGTAGCCCCCACTCGCCGCAACTAGAGAAAGCCCGTGTGCAGCAACGAAAACCCAGCGCAGCCAAAAATAAATAAAAATTTTAAAAAAATCTTAAAGACAGTCCCTGTTTATTTCCTTCCATTAGGGCGGAATTGCTGGTGATGACAGGGATTGGGATTGTGGCCAAGAAGATGGAGAGAAGAGGGCAGAGTGAAATATTCTAAGCATAGAGACATCAATGGAACTTTGGGTGGATGGGCTGTGAAAGTGAAAGGGGGGCAGGGATCAAGGTTGGCTGCTAGTTTTCTGGCTTGAGTGGGAGGTGGTGCCATTTCCCAAGCCGAGAGTGTGGGTGGAGGACCAGCTCAGTGGGCGGGGGGGGGGGTGCGGAAGGGGACACTTACATCAAGAGCTTCCTTTGGGGCGTCTTACATTGAAGATGCCTGCGACATCCCGGTGAGATGCCAGGTAAGCTGTTGGAAGGAGGAGCTGAGTTCTGAAAAAATAGGTTTCCTGTTCTTGGCCTGGGTGCACTAACCCAGGACCCCTCTGTGCAGCTCACACCTGCTTGTTCTCTTGTTTCCTTCCAGGCTTCTCCTTGGGGCATGTCCAGGTGTGGTGGGGGAATGGTTTGCGGACAAAAGAAAAGAACTCCCAGTTCCTTTCTTTTCTATTTTCAACCCTTGACCCCTTGCAGCGAGCTCCCAGTTCTCCCCGACTTTAGAATCAAACCCTGAGGGTGGATGGAAGCCCCCTGTGACCCTCTGTCTCCCTTCAGTTGAATGCGCCCTTGGTCCTGGTGTCGGCTGCCTCTGTGGGCTAAGGGCCGGCGAGTGTGACACGCAATCTGCTTCAAAGAGAACCTGCCCAAACTTCAAGCAGTTCTTCTCAGCTGGCCCCGCTGCGGCAGGCGCAAACTCCGATGCTAGGGAGGCCGCAGGTCCCTGGTCGGTCTGGTCTGGGATACTCCTTTGTCACTCGGCATCAGAGGGCTGGAGATCAACAGTGGAAAAGACAGGATCCTGGCTTTCTATGGAGGGAGACAGACCGTAAACATACACATAAATAAACAGTACATTCCAATCGCAGTAAGCGCTAGGAAGCAATAAAACAAGGTGACAGGGTAGAGAGATGTCGCCTACCCCCATCCCAGGAAATTTCTAGGAGGGGAAGGGGCCCAGGATCCGCCTTAAACTCTCCCTCCATCCCCACCTCAAAATCAGGATACAGGGCGGACTTGGGAACCAGACCCACAGCCCAGATCCAGCCAGAGCCAAGCAGGGATCCTGGAAAACAAGGTCTTGGCCACATGCCAAGGACCCGAGCCGCACACTTGGACTCTGTTTCTCATTTGCTGGAGTTCTGCCTTCTCCAGAAAACCCCGAGGTAGGAAAAAGTCTATGCCATTTTCACCTCCCAGGAGACAGAGCATGAGAACATCAGCTCCCACGGCTGCCACCTGGATGTCACGCCAGGAAGATAACAAAGAAATGAAGAAAGAGGGCAAGGGAGAGGGAACTGGGGGTATCCAAGATTTCGGTCCACATTTAGAAGCCCCTGGTTATAAGGCGTAAATTCTAATAAATATTAAAGTGATCCAGTCAGGGTGGATGCTGATCTTTCTGATGCCCGGGGGTAGATTGCAAAAATGACCACAACTGTTCTTACCTCTCTGTATCCTCACGTCTCACGATGTAATGCTCAGCTTTTCCCATCAAGCGGTAGACTGTTTTCCCCAGCCCTGAATCTGAACTCTGAACTGGCCTTGTGAATTACTGTGGTCAATAGAACACGGTGGAAGTGATGGTCCACCAGTTCGCCAGCAAGGCCTCTGGAGGCCCAACGCACGTCCCCTCTTTCTCGGAAACGCCTGCCACTGCCGTGAGAAGCACCCTGGGCCCACCTGCAGGAGGGCAGGAGCCCATCTGCATCAGGGTCGTCAGGCCAGCTGTCTGGCTGAGGACCTCAGACCTGTGAGAGCACTCGGCAGGGATCAGCAAAGCCAGCTCACGGCTGATCACAGACACCAGAGAACCTCGCTGAGACCAAAACAAAAGCCCAGCTGAGCCCCAGCTAAACCACCACCTTGCAGAAGTGCAAGCTAAATAATGGGCCTGTTTAATGTCCTTAAGTTTTGGTGTGGTTTGCCATGCGGTGTAACTCACTGATGTTGTTGGTCTTCACTACCCGAGGCTCTGGGGTTCTCAGCACTGTGCCGAGCTTGGAGGCCACATGAACAGCGTGGACGTGCCCCTGTCCCTTACCTGACAGGCTTGGGAGGAGAAAGGACATCCTCATGCAGTACCAGAGAACACACAGAGGCTGTAATCACTCAGTCATCCAACAAACGTTCATTGAGCCTCTGCTAGGCGGCAGGCACAGAGCTGGGCAGTAGGGATTCAGAGGCTTAAAGAAAACAAACAGAGAATCAGGTGTAAATATCCTGGGGAGAAAGTTGAGAGCCAGAGCAACTTTTAGAAGTTCAAGTTCAGACACTTACAATCTGGATTGAGTGACGCTGTCATGGGTGTGAAGACAGAAAGGGAAGCCAGAGGTGGGTGGTCAGCAGAGGGTCTGGGAACTAGGGCTCCGAGGCTCTGCCTGGCTCAGCTGGCAGGTCACAGAGGAAACTGGTCTGTTTTCCCACCTGCCCACGTGCTGTAGTAATTACTACTGCAGAAGGAAGCCTGGGGTTGATGGGCGTCACGGTTAAGGTTGTATAAGGCGGTAAGGGGAGTGACCGTGGAAAGGCAGGCATGGAACCAGGGTGGCAGGGCCCAAGCCAGGCACCTCCCCTCCTTGGGGACTCCGGACCACAACAGAGACCAGCTCAGGACTGGCCAAATGACACAGTGGAGGGAGGGAGGCCAGGGCTGGGCTCAGCGTGGGGGCAGGGATTTCAGTGTGAGATCCAGGCCATGGTCCACTGCCTGGGCCTCCGATTCTAATCTGTAAAATGGGGCCCGTGGTGGTATCGAACTGCTCACGTCGATGTCCTGATTCTGGGAGGACAGGATGGTGGTGGGACTGTGGAGGGATGCCGTTGGCTTTCATTGGGAAAGCCCGCTCTCCTGGAAGGGTGATCATTCATCCCCTCAACAAATCCACATCGAGGGCCTGCTGCAAGCCAGGCCCTGTGCTAAAGCAGAAAAATAAAGCTGCATCCGACTCCAAGTTGCTCTCAGATCAGGCAGAAGACAAGTCAGCGGGTGATTACAAGGCAGGCTGGGAGATGCTGGAATTGGGGTCAGCTCAGGGAGCAATGACCACCATCAGGGCAGGGGGTCAGGCAAGGCTTCCCTGAGGAATGCTGAGGGTCTGACGTCTCACCTGAGAGCTGAAGATGAGGAGGAGTTGGGGTAGCCAAGTGAGGTAGAGGGATGGAAGGTGATTCAACAAACCTGCTCAAAAGCGCCACTGCCACCAGTCTCCCCCCAGATCAGCTGAAGGGCCGTCCTCCATGTTTGCCCCTCCCCCAAGCCAAAAACATGCATGTCAAATTCTTTTTCTCATATCCCACATCTAATGTGTTGGCACCTTCAAAATACATTTAGATTCTATATTTATAAAATACTTCAGTAAAATGTACACACTTAAAAAAAGAAAAAGATGAGAGGGGAAAAATGTAGAATCACCCGGACCACCTTCAGGGCTGCCATCTTGGTCTGAACCACCATCGCCTCGTTCCTGGGCTACTGCTTGCCCCTCATCATTCTCTCCACTTCCACCCTCAGCCTCTGCAATCTCTCATCCACCAGCAGCTGGTCAGCAGGGGGCCTGGCTTCTGATCTGTGTCACTCCTCTCCTCACGCCCTCCCCGTCTGCCTCTGAGTAAGAGCCCATGTCCTTCCACAGCCCCGAAACCCCCATGACCATCCCCACGCAGCCTCGCTTCCTATACTCTCCCGCTCACTCCCTCCACCCCAGCCAATGGCCTCCATGCTGTTCTGTTCCTTGAACACGGCGGGCACGCTCCCTCCCGAGGACCCTGCCCACAGTGGCTCCCCCTGCCCAGAAGCGGCATCCCACGTGCCTGACTCCCTACCTCCTTCAGGTCTTTGCTGGAATCTCAGCTTCCTAATAAAGCTTATGTGACCACCCCCTTTAATACTGCCCACCCTCCCCTGGCCTTTCCCATCCCCTTCATCCTGTTCTCTGTTTCCCCATGCATCGCACACTCATGGATACCACTGTTGGTTGTCTGCCTTCCCACTGGAAGATGAGCTCCTGAGGGCAAGGATCTGTGTCCTTTTCTAATCCCTGATGTACATGTTGAATGACGTGAGGTCAATGTGAAGGGATTGCATTAGCTCAGAGTGGGGAGCATGGAATGTGGGAGTAGATTTTCAAGCGAACAGAAGGGACGAGGAAGGCAAGGCCAGGTCAGGGAGAGCCTGTGGCCACCCTAAGAAGTCTGGGCTCTATCCTGGGTGCAGCGGGGGTCCCAGCGCTCTGAGCCATCACCACTTTCCACCTGGGAGAACTTGGGCAGCTCAGTGTCCTCAGGGGCAAAACAGACAGACGGGTGGACGGCGGAGACCAGGGCGCGTGATGACTAACATGGGGAGGGCTGTGGCGATCGCGGGGACGCAGTGGTGTCCCTTCCCTTCGGCCTCGACACTGTTGTAGGAGCGAACGCCCCGCCTCAAAGGGGACAGACGTCAAGTGTAGATGCATTTTTGGGACAGCTCTCTGTCTGCACCTTTTCCTCAGCTGCATTTCCTGACGTCTGGGTGAAGCTACCAGGCGGTCAGGGAGGTGGAGCGGTGGGCATGCCCTCCACCAAGGGCGGGCTTTGGGCTCAGTGCCCCACGGGGAAAGGCTGTCACTGTTTTGGGGTGACTGTGTGCATGGCAGGCAGAGCCATTGTCCCCCATCCCCACTTCCGGGGATCTGCAAAGCTGTGAAAGGCACGGGAATGAGCAGATGTGAGAGTCTGGCATAAAGCAGCAGCGTGGGCACGGCTGGGGGCCTGGAGCGGGGCAGCCGGCCTGGCGGGGAGAGAGGTGACTGGGTCAGCGAGTACAGAGGTTCTCCCGGAGAGCCTGGGATGGGCCAGGCATTACTGAGCTCATCCGGAAGCGAAATCACGTCCGGTGGGAGAACAGAGAGCTGGGGCAGGGGGCGAGGCCCAGGCCCCGGGACCCTGAGCGGGGAGAGGGGGCATCCAGATGTGCCCCCCAAGCCTTGGTCGCTGCAACACGCAGCCTCCAGGTGCTGAAGCTCACCTCGTCCAGGCACAGCGCCCCCTTTGTGCATAGTATACCCGACCTTCCTCGGGCAGTTGCTGTTAAGACCCCAATTGACTGAGGCTCAAGGCCACACCGCTAACGCATAGCAGAGCAGCGACTAGAGCCCAGGCTGACACTCCTTGCCCTAAGGTTCCCCTCCCCGGGCTCATCTCGGAAGGAATCCAGTCCTGGCGAGACTTGGGGGAGGGGTAATGGGGGAGGCTGCTCCAGGGGGTTAAACACTTACCCTAGAGGGAGGCCTGGGTTCTGGTTCTGGCCATCATTCATTCATTCACCCAGTGCACAAATATCCAGTGTGCCAAGACGGGGTGGGCACTGGGATTCAGTGCGAGTAGGAGGGCGCACCCCTGACACCTAAAGCCCACAATGGAGCTGAAGACAGACAGGTAACCAGGTGATAACAAGACAGTGAGGGGCAGGGAGCCCGGATGCAGGCATAGCTGGGGGGCACCCCATCCAGACCTGCCGGTCAGCAGAGGCTTCCAGACCTGAAGGTTAGGTGGAAGTCAGCCAGGCAAGGCAGCGAGGAGGGAGAGGGCACCAGGCAGAGGGAATGGCCTGAGCAAAGGCCGGGAGGCAGGCAAGGGAGAGAGGCAGCCCATAGCTGAGATGAGTGTGAAGCAGGGGTGGAGCTGAAGGCGGCTGGAACGAAGCGAGCTAGGAGGCTGGAAAGAAGGAAGCTGGGGTGAGGACCACCTCACATAAGCCCCTTCCTCTTCCTGGGCCCCAGGTTCCTATTTGGGTACATCTGACCCTTCCTGAAGCTTTTTTTCACCCAACTTGTTGATCATCAGTGGGACCTCAGAAATGACTCATTCCCTTTTCACAGATGAAAATGGAGGGTCTGAGCAGGCAGGTGGGGCTGGAATGGGAACCCATGTCTTCTGATTCTAAATTTCTTTTTTTTTTTTTGGCCACGCCGCACGGCATGCAGGATCTTAGTTCCCTGACCAGGGATCGAACCCACGCCCCCTGCAGTGGGAGCACGGAGTCTTCGCCACTGGACCGCCAGGGAAGTCCCAGTTCTAAATTTCTTGTTTCCCATCCCTTTTCTCAAAATGAAGGGGTTGAAGGGATGCTCTCTGAAACTAAGGCTCTGGAGTCAGGGTTCAAACCCTGCTTCTGTTGCATGACCTTGAGTAACTTACTTGGCTTCTCTGGGCCTCGGTTCCCTCCTTTTATAAACAGAGCTGTGAATAGCCCCCACCTCATAGGGCTGCTAGGAGGGTTCAGTGAGATGGCACACACAGAGCTCTGAGCCCGATGCTCAGCATACAGTAAGTGCTTAATAAATCTTGCTCTACTCACAGGGCCCTGACATCCTGAGGTACCAGATGGCCGGCCCAGGAGGCAGGGTGTCCGGCAGGGTTGCAGGGCCACGTGCCCGGACCTTTGTACTGCGCACCCTTGCCTCCTAGTGCCCAACTCTGCTTGTTGTCACAGCTGGTGACATCAGCTGCCTGTTAGAAGCCCCAGCTGGGGAAGCTGACCGCAGTGTTGCCATGACAACCGCTGGGGAGGACAGGGCCGCCTCCCTGCGTTCATAGCCGGTCCTGAGCATGAGGAGAGGTGGCTCCCAGGCCCAGCTGAGACCAGGGCCGGGCAGGCACCAGGGGCCTGGCTGTGCAGCTGGGGCACTGAGTTACCCCCTTCCCTTCTCCTTCTGCCTCTCTCCTTCCCCTCCCCTCCCCCCAACACCCACGTGCAGAGAGCCGGATTTTCTTGGTAAACCACAGCTTTGCTCTGCCCGGTTTCCATTTGGAGGAGAATGTCCCAGGCCATACACTTCCATCAGCATCTTCCTTCCTTCCACCTACTGCCCTTTGCCAACCTGGCCCTGAGGACCTTTGGCCCAACAGGCAGTCAAGGGCCCCAGTCTCCAGCACTGAGTTTCCAGTCTCTGCACCAGGCCCTGTGCTGGGGGCATTCTCCTCCGCGGCCTCATGTAGTCCTCAGACCCAACGACGTGCTCTTCATTATTACACACATTTTACAGAAGGGGGAGATGGAGACTGGGAGGGGTGAGGCAACTAACCCAAGGCCAGTGGGCCCATGAGCGGCAGAGCCAGGGTTGCACCCAGTCTGCTCCTTGTGAGAGGCGGTGTCGATGGCAGTGACAAGGTGGGGGTGACAGCGATGGTTTCCTAGTGCTCTCCTGGGCATTGCCAGCCTGGGGCAGGTTCTCTCCCTTTGGGTTCAGACCCAGAGGGGCAGGAGGTGTGGAGCAAAGCATAGGTGGTGACCTATCATGACCACTAGGTGTCGCCCAAGTTCTAGAAAAGAGTTGACAGCCACTCCCTGGGGGGGTCTGAAGAATGGGGGCAAAGGGCAGTGCTTCTCCAAGAATGGAAGACTGCCCTAGGTCTGGGCAGAGATGGTGTTGTAGAAAATCAGAACTGGACAGAAGTTAAAGTGGTAAAAGTAGATTTTATTAACTATTGCAGTGGGGGAAAAGAGACAGTATAGAACTGGGCTCAATTCTTAATAGAACAAAGAAAAGTGGGGATTTCTAACTAAGGAGCAGGGTGGGGGTAATCAGTGGCTGGAAAATTGCTAAGAGAGTAGGGGATTCTTGCTAAACTGACCTAACAGGACTCTTGCCGAATGCAGGCTGTGGTGATCAGATATCACCTGGGGACTAGTGAGAGGTGAGAAATTTGATCAGATATTGAGGAAGGGTGGGGATCCTCCCTAAACTGATATAGCTGGATTCTTGCTGAAACACAAGAATGATGCAAAGATGAACACAGAAGCCCGCAGGTTGAGGCCAAGTTGAGAAAATTCTCAGAGGAGCCTAAAGTTTGGTCAAGGGGAGAGTCTTTGCCAGTCCCTCCTCTGGTTCAGGGAAAGAGGAGATCGTCTTTCTTCTGAACAATATGAGTTCCTTTCTCGATTGGTCATTTTTTGTTCATTAGTGACCAGTGGAACCATCTGTTGAGACTTGGTAGTAAAGGGTATTTTCTGGATGGTGTGAACCATCAAGCATTTAAATGAGGGGGATATCTATGAAAAAAAGAAAAACAAAGATGAATGATCGGAGCAACTAAACCCAGTTTCTGGGTTCAGAGGACAGCCAGTTGAGATTTCTAGATGTTGAGCTTGAAGCATCTGTAGATGGTGAAGTGAGGAGAGTAGTGGCAATCCATTGGTCTTCCTGGCTGCCGTTTGCATCAACTTTGGTGATGGCACCGACATCGGTGTCATGGTCATGTTTGTTTCTTGGAGAAGAGCATGGACGCATCCAGCTTCAGCCCATAGGGCTTCTTTAGAAAGTCCCAGTAAGGATCTGGGCAGTTGGGTTTTAGTTCTCAGTGACTCCAAGTCAAGAGGGTGGGAGAAAAATTGGAAACATTCATTTGAAGAGTTGTAGCCAGATTTTGGAGAAAATTAGAAGAATTAACAAAATGTGCAGGATGGCAGGATTCATTCTGGTTTACAGGCAGGTAACAAAGCAGAAAGGAAAATGAAATCTAACCAAGAGGTGAAAAATAGCTCAAAGATAATGAACAGGACTGTAATGTAATAACCCACAAGGCTGTGCTATTGTTTCCCACTGAAAGTGAGAGGTGTTGAATTTTTAAAAATGCACAACGTTGAGAGTTGTGAGTTAAGTTTTATTTGGGGCAAAATGAGAACTATAGCATCTCAAATAGCACCGAGGAACTGCTCCAAAGAGGCAAAGGGGGGAGGGGTCAGAATATCTGTGATTTTGGTGCAGTCAGGCACACATTTTGACATAAGTTGCTATTAGTCAAGAAGGTTGCTGCTAGTCACAAGGGGCCAGATGTCTCTGTTAATGATTTTAGTGCTTTTCTAGATATGAGAAGATGCAAGAAATTGAGCTCATAAAATCTTCTCCTGAAAATATCTAACTATCGGAAGACCTGTTCTGCCAGTTTTTCCCAGAGCACAGAGTGCCTCATTCCTGATCTCCACCCTTAACTCCTTTCAGGGGGGTGTTGAAGATCAGAGGCTGCAGTGGCTGGTGACTTCATTCTTATAGAAACAAGAATGGCAAGCGACAACTTTTAGTTGGCAGAGATCCCGGGGTCCAATGATGAATGTGATTCCATCTGAGTCACAACTCCTAGAAAACCAGAGCTGGACAGTAGCTTAAGTGGCCAAAACAGATTTTATTCAAGAACTATTGCAATAGGGGCCAGTATAGAATTGGGCTCATTTCCAAATACAATTTCAAATCCTTACATTTCTTAAGTGGGGGGTTATAGCAGGGGTTGGGGGGAGGTGGAAAATTGCTAAGAGCTGGGGAATTCTTGCTAAACCGACCTAACGGGATTCTTGCAGAAGGCAGGTGGGGTAATCAGGTATCGCCCAGGGGATGGTGGAGGATGAGGAATTTGATCAGATATTGAGGGTGGGTAGCGATTCTCACTAAACTGACGTAGCAGGATTCTTGCTAAAACGGGGCAATAGAAACCCAAATGTTGAGACCTAGTTGAGAAAAGATCTCAGAGGAGCCTGACTAAATTTTGGTCAAGGAGAGAGTCTTTGTTAGTGGCAGCCCCCAGACCAGTGGGAAGCAAGTCCAGCCCCCTCCTCGAGCCTCTGCATAAAAGACCTCACTAACTTGAGGAGAGAAAGACCACTCATACTGTAGAAGCAAAGGGCCCTTCTTCAAAAACTGTGACCCCACGCCCCCTCGCCACCTCCAAGGGCATCAAATACACCATCCCATCTCCACCCCATCCCCTTGGGGGCCACTTCCAGGACTGGCTGCATCCTTCGTGCTCCCCTGACACCACCTGGCACCCTACGTCAAGGGTATCGGTCCACGTGTCTGCCTCCCCCTCCCAGGCTGTGGGGTCCTGGGGGCAGACGCTGTGTCTGATAAGTGGTGTCTACTCCGAATCCCAGCCTCATGCCTGGTCCATAGGAGACCATCGGGATAGGTCCGTTGAATGAATGAACCAATGGATGATCATGTCCATGGGTTTTCAAAATGTTAGCTGAAGACTCTTTTCTTCTTACAGTAGCTCATGTGAAGGATCAATATGTAACACAGGAAAAGCACGGCTGCTCATGGAAGAATGAGGTGGGGGGCTCAGACCCCCATCTTCTCAGCCTCCCCTTCCCCAGAGATCACCCCTAGAAGTCCCAGGAAAACCCATGGCTTTGGGGAGCATCTGAAACAGCGGCTCTGGTCTCTCTGCACTTGGGGAAACTGATGCCCATCACACGGAAGAGGCTACGGCCAGGACCCAGGACCTGGCGCCCTGCTGGACACTCAGTCACTTGTCCCACCGGCCCCAGCTGCCCAAGTCATCATTAAGAAGGTGCGAAGAGATGACATTAAAAGTCAGATGCTGAGGATTCAGATCCCAGCCCCATCACTAATGACCTGTGTGCCTTTGGGCAAGTTACTTACCCTCTCTGGGCCTCGGTTTTTTCAACAGAAAAGGACGGGGTGGAGGGAGCGCATCGTGGAGATGGGTGCCCAGCAAGCACTCAGCCCAGTAGTTGTTACCATTGTCCGAACGCTGGACCACAGCCCACTTTCCAACCCTCCCAACATTTTTGTCTCTGCTGGAGGAGGGCTGCTTCGCCCAGGCCAGGAGCAGGAAGGGGATAGGCCATGCCAGATGCTGAGTGCCAGGGAACCCGCTTTGCCCAGAGCTGGAGACCCAGGAGGGAGTCGCTGTGCTTTTCCCTGGCCAGTGGGTGCCTTGCCAAGGAGGACTCAGCAGTGGGGAGTTGAGGTAGGAGGCCTTTATTAGTTTGAG
Organism: Balaenoptera ricei; assembly: GCF_028023285.1. Taxonomy (NCBI): domain Eukaryota; kingdom Metazoa; phylum Chordata; class Mammalia; order Artiodactyla; family Balaenopteridae; genus Balaenoptera; species Balaenoptera ricei. The sequence continues at coordinate 15,395,829 of NC_082639.1, read as the reverse complement.
GAGGGGTGCCACGTCCTGTGGCCAATCTCTGGCGGTTGCAGTATCTGGGAAAGTCTGGGGTGAGGCAGGGGGCAGGCAGGACCCCTTAGCAGCAGAATCCCATCCCAACACCTAGACTTTGAGGAGGGGAGGCCGTCTGCACAGGTAGAGGGGCACAGCCAGAAACCCAGGCTCCCACAGGCAAGGCGCCCAGGCCTCTGCTGCCCCCGCCCCTGGGGGACTCCCCGTCCTGGCTCCATTCCTGCTTGGGGGGCGGGGCGTCAGCTCAGGAGCAGGTGGGCTCCCGAGGGGATCTCGGTGAGTGGGCAGGTCGGGTCCGGGCACGCGGGGGACCACAGCCATCACACCACGGCCAGCAGGACAGCAGGAGGGGAGCAGCAGGAAGGCCTCGCACACACAGTGACAGCTGACCCCAGAGCCCAAGGCAGGTTTCTAGAAGCTGCAGCTTGGCGGGGCTCCGTCCAGCCCTGCCGTCTTTGCTGTAGATGTTCTCCCTACCCCCACGTCCCTCCCCGCCTGTGCTCTTCTTGACGGTCCCTTCCCTCCGTGCCAGTGGTCCTCAGCGGCCCCAGGGTGGGCCGAGATCCTCGGTGGATGTTCTCAGTGTCCAGGGCGGTCACAGCGCCGCGTCAGTGGCCCTCAGGGTTGACGCTGGACGAAGGCAGAGGGTGGGGCGAGGCAGGGCACGCTGGCTACTTGGAGGCCGCTGACCCTGAGGTCAAGAGGCGAGTTGAGGAAGGACCGGGAAGCTGGGGAAACAACAGTGCTGGGGCGGAGTCAGGAAAGCGGGCCCGCTGAGGCCTGATCTCCCCTTCTGCCCATAATCCCACAAGCCCCAGCGGGAACCCGGGCCCTAGGGGGGACCCCACCCCCAAGGCTCCTCCGCCCCCTCTTCTCCTGCCAAGACCACTCTGGTCTGGACGTCTGGCCCTCACCTTGTGTCGCCCCTCTCCCACTTTCTCCCCTCCCTTCCCTCTTCACATCCTGCTCCCGCTCTGCTGCCTTCTGGAATCTTCCCCACAGCCTCCTGCCTGGACCTGGTCTCTCCTGCCTTTGTCTCCTCTTCACCGAGGTGGGTCCCAGCTCTCAGCTTCCTCCCCATCGAGAGGGCTTCTGTGGCCAGGCTGCAGCCTTGCCCAGGGAGAGACTGTTCTGGTCCCTTCCACCCCCTGGCCTGGTCGCTGCGCGGGGAGAGATGCAGGGGGAGCGCCCGGAGGCCTGGGACTTGCCCCCCGCCCCGTGTCTGTCGGGGACCCGGGTGGCCTAGGGGTGGGACGCTCCTCTGAGCAGTTCCGCGCTGCAGGGCGGCGGCCAGGGTGTGCCTCTGACACGAATGGGTCGGCAGAGGACCCATTGGAGGGGACACATCTGAGTGTGCTCCCATCTCGGTCCCTGTGCCCCTGGGGGCGGGGCCTGTGGGCTCTGTCGGTGCCCAGGAGCCTGCTCTGAGGCTCTTTGGGTAACTGAGGCCAGACTTCAGGCCTGGGACGTTAGCCCCGTGACCATGCTGTGGTGTCAGGGCTGGGACTCATGTACTACTTTGACAAAGGCCAGGATGGGGCCACCTGCTCTTTCATGGGGCTCTGGAGGGCTGCAAGGCTCCCAAAGCAGGGATCACCCTGAGTCATCTCGTGGGAGCAGCCAAGGGGCCCCAGAGCCAGGCCTTGTGACCAGCACTCTGTCTGCTTGGGAACCTGGTCCTAGGACATGCCAAGCTCTGGGCCCATGTTGGCTGCTCCAGGTCTGGGTCTCGAAGACTCTGGGCCCCAGCCTTGAGGGCCTGGCTGAGGAAGTCAAGCTAGTGCCAGTGAGAGGCCCCCCCCCCCTCAGAGGCCCCCAGTCTTTCACAGGTCTCGCCTTCCACACTCGAGAGAGACCCCAACAGGGCATATGCCCCCTGCCACGTCCAGGATGAAGCCACACCCAGGTCTGGGCTGGAAGAGCCAGGTGGCCAGGGCCAGGGCCCCGGCCTTTCTGAGTCCTCTGGGGCTGGTCTCGCTGGAGGGCTCCAGGGAGGAGGGCAGCCCAGGGGCCCCTGCCCTGCCCCCACCTCCACCTGCTCCATCTGGCTGGTCCCCAGGGCCGGAACCTCCAACCCTCCTCTCTGTCAGCCCCCAGAGGGCGCTAGGGAGGGGTGGGGGCGGGGCCCGTAGATGCTGCAGTTGGGCGTGGGGCTCCAGCGGTAGATGTTGAGGTAGGTGCCGTGCTCCTCCCTGTACGTCTGCTTCTGGAAGCACAGGACCACGCCTGTGGGGAGCGGAGCGCACGGACTCTGAGGTCACAGTGGACCCCGGAAGGTGGTCTCGGGCCAGCAGCACCAGCACCGTCAGCGGGCCCACCCCAGGCCTGCAGGCTCCGACGCTCGGGGCCCAGCCTCTGCATTCACAGCCCTCCAGGTGCCCCTGGTGCATGGTAAACAGAGAACCCCTGAAGCCCAACAGGACAACGTCAAGAGGGGGAAACTGAGGCCCAGGAAAGGGTGCATTTGCCTAAGTCACCCAGCAAACCCAAGGCAGAGCTGGGACGGAAACTCAGGTGTCAGGAACTCACCCCCCAGCCCAGTTACTTTGTACCATCGCAGGCCTCTCTCAAGCACAGAATCACAGCACACCCGCCCTGGAGGGAGTTCGTGGTGAGGACGGAGTGAGAAAAACACTTGTAAAGAGCTTAGCTCAGTGCGTCCCAGGGAGCAAATGCTGTGGTTGCTGTTATGGGCCTTCAGAAATCATCTACCCTATAGTTCTCAGCCTTAGGTGCGCGTTACAATCTGCTGGAGGGCTCCTGAAAACCAAGGCTGCCCGACCCCACCCGTAGAGCTTCAGATTCAGCAGGTCTGTGTGGGGCCTGATAATTGCGCTTCTAACAAGTGCTGTTGATGCTGCAGGTTCGGGGAACACCTTTCGAGAACCACCCACTAGCCCAATTGTTTGCAAACTTGCAAACTCTCCATCAGCAGAATACCTTCTCTGACGTGAAACTCTTGGCCAAAGACTAATATATCAAACAGCCGAAAAAGGGGACTTCCCTGGGGGTCCAGTGGTTAAGACTCCGCGCTCCCAATGCAGGGGGGGCCCGGGTTCGATCCCTGGTTGGGGAACTAAGATCCCACATACTGCAACTGAGCCCGAGAGCTGCAACTAAAGGGGCCCACACGCCGCAGCAAAGACCCAGTGCAGCCAAAATAAAAAAGATAAGAATAAAAAAAAATTTTTTTAAATGGCTGAAAGAGAAGCCACTTGAGCTACAAAATACATTAAAGAGCCAGCTGGACCACCAATCCAGGAATAACCGACTCCCCCATTAGCTCTCACAGCAGTTGACCTGATGGCCCCAGAAATCCCCAGAACCCAGTGTGAAAACCATTGCTTGGGTTAGTCCATTGTCTTGGGGGTTGAAGAGAGAGATTCCTCTCCTCGAACAGCTTAATGAACTCCTCTCTCAAGCCAGACCCTCCACCGTGCATCTGAACAGCAGAATATGAGGACCAGACAGCCCTGGGCTGCCAAGGGTCCCCAGATGTGCCCAGTTCCCCGCCAGACTCTTTCCCAGAGAACAGGAGTCCTGAGTATCTTTGCAAAGCTGGCATTGCTTGTGAGCTCTTAGTGAGGGATGACACACAGCCTGGTTAAGATAAGGAGACAAAGGGAGCCCAGGGCTGCCCACGGGGCTGGGCCAAGGGGCACCTGCTGCCCCAGGATGGGGCACTAGCAGGGGCAGGGCAGGGACACCTGGGCCATCAGCTTGGATGCCGTGCCCCTCAGGTGGGGAATGAGTCCATGGTAAAGGAGGGAACCTGCCAGGCCTGGCTCCAACACCTCGAATCCCTAGAAACCCTGGGTGTTTAGGATGGGGCCACCTCATCTGCTGGGGTCCCAATGACAGAACTAGAAAGGAATGGGTCTGCTCAGATCCAAACCCCTCAGTGTACCCATGGGGAGACTGAGGCCAGGTGGGGAAGGACCCTGCCCAGGGTCATACAGCAAGGAGATGCTAGGAGAACCTGGGCTCCAACCCAGGTCCCCTGACTCCCATGCCAGCCTGACACAAACTCTCAGGATCACCTGAGGATCTGATTAAAAACAGAGTCCTGGACCCCACCCAGACCCGACCCACTGAATCAGGATCACTCCCTTTGCTCTCCGAAGCTTAAGAATCTTGGGGACTGGAGAACCTGGGGGCCAGTTCAGGCCTGGGGGCTCCAAGCACATCAGGGAGATGTGCCAGAGCCACAGCCAGGGTTATTAGATTTGGCAAACAAACAAGCAAACGAAAAACAAGGTACCTGGTTAAATCTGAATTTCAGACAATAAATATTTTAGTATAAGTATATCCCAAATATTGCATGGGATATACTTATGCTAATTCTTCATTTTATACTAATACTTATTAATTTTATGCTAACATTTAGTTTTTAGTATAAGTATGTCCCCTGCAATATTTAGGATATACTTACATGAAAACATCTTTCATTGTTTATCTGAAATTTGAATTTAACTGGGCATCCTGTGTTTCATCTGGCAAGCCTGCCCACGGCCCTAGCACAGGCTGAGGGGGCTGGCAGTACACACTTTCTTGAGGGGAAGGGGCGATGGTGGGAGAGGGACTCACTGCAGACAATGTTAGTGATGTTCTCGATGGTGTAGTCATAGTGGTCCACACAGGTGTGGCAGCCCAGGTCAAAGAACTTCTGGTAGCAGCAGTCGTGGGCATGGCAGCACCTAGGGGCGGGGAGAGGAGAGCAGACAGGCGTAGCCAGGCTTGGCCCCTCTCCCACCGGCATCATCATGATCATCTGTTCCTGTCCCTCACGAGTCAGACCTTCAGACTGAGGCCCAGAGAGGGCAGTTACTTGCCTTAGGTCACACAGCCGGGCAGAACCAGGCCAGTGCCCCGGGTTCTTGTCCGTGATCCCCTCCTTCTGTCCTCTGCCCAGAGCCCTAGCTTTCCCCCCCACCCCCTGGAACCCTGGCTGCAGCTGCAGGAGGGGTCAGGGTGGGAGGGAGGGGCCTGGGTGAAGTCAAAGTAGGAAGAGACCGGCTAGATGCAGGGGCTATACCTGGCAGTGCACGATGGCCAGGGAGAGACAAAGGCCTGGAGAGGTAAGTGGGGCTTGGGGACAGGGGACAGGAAGCAGATGTGGTGTGGCTATCCCAGCCCCTCTAGTGGAGGGCAGGCAATTAGTCAACACGCATTTATGAAGCCTCCACTGATACCAGACTTGGTGCTGGCTGCTTCGGGGGGAGCCAGGAGCAGAGGATAAGCCACGGCTTCCGGGAGCTCCCAGTCTGATGGAGGAAGCACAGCCCTGTCCACCAGAGCCTCCAGGCGAAGGGGCCAGTGGTCACAGCCCTTGCCTTTGTCAAGTATAAGCTGTGTGACTATTGCTCTCATGTGTGTTTGGAGGCAGGGCAAAGGCTCCTTCCGGTGAGAACGGAAGTTCAAATGCCTCCAAGCCCAAGACCTTGGAAAGGGACGATAGAAAGTGTTCAAGATGGGACTTCCCTGGCGGTCCAGTGGTTAGGACTCCGCACTTTCACTGCCGAGGGCCCAGGTTCAATCCCTGGTTGGGGAACTGAGATGCCACAAGCCTCGTGGCCAAAAGTAATTAAAAAAAATAAAATAAAATAATCATGCCAATGATAGAATTAAAAAAGAAAAAAAACAACCCACAATGTTATACACTTTAAAAAAAAAGAGAGAAAAGAAAATATCCAAGATGGTTGAGGAGGACACGGGTCAAAGGTCAGGCTTCTGGCCACTAACTCATCAAACAAGCCTCCTCGTTGGGGGAAGGGGCCTCTCCCACCTCTCAGAGATGGAGACAGTCTGACCTTCACTGTCCCTGCCCGGTTCCAGTAGCCCAGGCTCTCCGGGACCTAACAGTCCGCCTCATCCATGGGCAGGCCGTGCCCCCCCACCCACCCCTGCAGTAGCAGCCGTAGCCCACGAAGGACAAGATGGCGTTCCTCCCTGTGTTGGCTTCCACCATGGACTTGAGGTTGAGCAGGCTGCTGTGGGCCGCGGGCAGGACTGCGAGAGAACCGAGGGGGTGCTGTGAGTTCCCTGCCCTGTGCGTGGCCTCTCCTGTTTGACTGGCTGTCCTTCCAACACCCCAGGGCTGGGCAAAGGGGAAGGGAGAGAGGGAGCAGGAGAGGGAGGGCAGAGCAGGAGGAGGGTGCAATCTACAAAGCAGCCGGTATGGTGCGTTACACACATCCTTACACTGAGCCCTATGGCCCTGAGAATATAATAATAGTATTTGCCAGGCACTGTCCTATGCCCCTTCCATGCATTAACACATCAAGTGCTCCCTGCAACCCTACAGAGTGCTGATATTATCCCCATTTTACAGATGAGGAGACTGAGACCCAGAGCATATAGTAACTTCCCCAAGAGGACATTGTTGAAAAGAGGTGAAGCAGAATTTGGACCCAGCCAGTGAGAGCCCAGTGCCTTAATACACTCTAAGGGGCTTCACAAATGCCACATGCTCTTCTGAACATGATTCTGGGCCCTTCTGGCTTGGCCTGGCTCCTCTGCTCCCAGAAGGGACTCAGCGTCCCCACATGGCCCTGGGGCCAGTGCATCATTCAATGAACACACACACACACACGCACACACACGTATATATTTCTTCCCCTTTGTCCTTGTCTCACAGGTAGTGCAACAACCTTTCCTATACCAGCAAAATCACAAAATCAGCTTCCCGGCATCCTCAGGCCGCTCACCCCAGGGACATATTCTCCCCTCCCCTGCTTTCCTGCCTCCTGGGCTCCCAGATGTGCTGGCTCATTGCTGAGTCAACATCGAGCCTGGCATTTGGGTCCTTACCCGGGTTAGGCCGCCACCCACACAGGCAGGAGGGCCGCTGTCATCCCATTTTATGGATGAGCAAACTGAGGCTCAGAAGGATGAAACTTTGCCCAGGTCATGCAGCCTGGAAGTGGCAGAGCCCAGACCTGAACCCAGGTTTGTGTGCCCCAGAGCTGGGGTGCCTCCCCCACCCGGGCTCCTCCATCTGTGCCCGGGGCTAGGCACCCAGTTCAGCCTAACCCTAACCCTAACCCTAACTCTCTCCCCATCCCCCACCCAGCTCCACGGCCTGAAAGAGGAAATGTACTGGGAAAGGGAGGAAGCTAAGAATTTCAGAAACGGAGACTGGATGGAAACCCAAAGGCCGAAATTACTTGTTTCTGGAGACATGGTTGTCCAACATCACTAGTGATGACAAGGGACTCACCACCTCCACATGCCTCAGTGGGAAGAGCACAGACTTTGGAGTCAGACAGAGGCAGGCCCAGAACTAAAGCTCCCTGGAGCTCTGTTTTCCCATCTGCAAAATGGGAATAACAATCCCAGCCTCCAGAGATCGGGCAGGCCCGTGCCCAGCTCGGAGCCTGGCACGCACCAGACCCTCGTTCCCCCCATGGTGCCCCCTCTCAGGGCTTGTTGGGACCCTGGGCCAGGCCTGCCCTCCCGGTCAGAGAGCTGATTTTAGGAATCCTGCTCCACCTGTGTCTTCCTGTCTATTGGCTCCGGGATTTTCGTCATTACAGAGAATAAATAGCACACAAGAGAGGAAACAAAGAAGGAATGGGGAGAAATGACAGACAATTTTAAGAGGATGGTTTAGAGCCTGTAAATGGCTATGTTAGGTCCGGGGCAGGGAGAGAGGGGCCCCTGCATCCTGTAGGCCTGTCTCTGACTTGGCCGCGTTGGCTGTTGAAGAGACTGGAAGAGGGGGGCCAAGAGGGGACCCCGGGAATGTTAGCTCTCCCCCCACCCTTTCTGCCTTGCAGGGCTCTTGCTGCTGGAATCAAATGTGTGCCAAGCAGCCTGGGGGTCAGACAGACCCAGATCTGCAAACAGGTCTCTCCATTAGCACTGTGCGGCCGGAGGCAGGTTGCCTAAATTCTTTGACTTCGATTCCCAAATCTGAGAGCAGCCAAGAAGGTCATTCCCCTGCAGGGCACCGGCCGCATCGCCCGCGGTGAGGTCCTGGCCTCCTCACCCCCACCTCCACTCCCACGCCCACATCCTGGAGGTGTTACACCTGGTAGGGGGCAGCTTCCATCCCCAGGGCCCCCAGCCATCAGCTCCCGCCTAAAACTCACCCATCCGCACACAGGACGGACACACACTCACACTCTAACACACACACAGACGTAAACCTACAATCACCCACCGCACACTCTCCTCCACACACCACACAAGTGTACACACGCACCCAGACACACGCCCACCCATACTTCCTGTGCTCACACACACCTCACACATAGACGCACACTCTCGTACTCGCCAACCTCACACACGCATACACACACTCACTTTGGAGTCAGACAGAGGCAGGCCCAGAACTAAAGCTCCCTGGGGCTCTGTTTTCCCATCTGCAAAACAGGAATAACAATCCCAGCCTCCAGAGATCGGGCAGGCCCATGCCCAGCTCGGGGCCTGGCACGCACCAGACCCTCGCTCCCCCCATGGTGCCCCCTCCCAGGATTTGTTGGGCCCCTGGGCCAGGCCTGCCCTTCCCCTATACCTCCCACACTCATACAGTCTCACAAGCAGACCCACACTCACCTCCCACGCCTGTACACATGCACACGCACCTCCCACTCTCACACACACACAGCACCCAGAGTGGCCACGTGCACATTCCACTCCAAGCAGAAAGAACAAAACCTGCATTCACTCAGGCTGCAGCCTCTGTCCCAGGCCCCTGGGCCGGGCTGAACTCAAGGGGTTATGTTCTAAATAACAAGTCACTTCGCCTGAATTCAACCAACTGTTTCTCACGTCTGGCCACATTTAACCTTATTTCGTTTCTGATATTTTCGTCCTTTGTCTCAAACCTGGCTGGGTTCAGGGAATGCTGAACAGGTGGACAGAAAGCCAGTGGGACATTCAGCCCATCTTCCGCCTACACAGGGCAACTGCCACCAGGACGCCTGCCTGTGTGTCAGGAGCCTCGGCTGTCCGGGGGGTGGGGCCCCCCAGAAAGAAGAAGGAAGAAGGCCCCCAGACCTGCTCCATGTCTTCCGGTACATCTCACACCCAGACCTGCTACACACCTGCCGTGTGCAGATGTGTACAGCCTACTTTCATATACATGCTCTAGAGACACACACGCCAGTGTGAACACCCACTTACACATCATCCTGATATGTGTTACACACATAGACATCACCACGTGCTCAGACACACCCACACACACATAGATACATGCAGCTATCCGCACGCAAGCTCACTAGCTCTGCATGTACACACGTACACAAACATGTTTTCCTATGTACACAAGCACGCCGGTGTCCCTAAGTGCCCTAACGCCAAGCCACCACCACCACTTTACGATGCTTGCTCAGCTGTGGGCCCTGCAAAAAGGGGATTAAGCCAGGCAGGGGCAGAGCCAGGAAGCAGAGACCCAATGGCAGGCCTGAGGTCCTGTGGCCCGTGGGTGAGTCACAGCAGAAAGGCTGGGGGTGTCGGGGGAGAAGGAGGAGTTTCCCAGCGCCTTCACTCACCACTGCTGGCCAGGATGGCGATGGTGATGAACTTCTTCATCCCCAGGTAAGACCTGAGAGAGGAAGAAACCCTGCTCTTGAGTCCGTCCCTTCCCCCTGCCTGCGGTTCCTGGCCTGCGGCTCCCTCCTGGGCCTTGTTACAGGTGTGGTCGACGCCGTCTCTTGATGCCCCATTTCCTGCTGCCCTTGCCTTGCGATTAGCTCCTCCAGGAAGATCTGAGCACCTCCCACTTGCCTGCACCTCCTGGAGGGACAGCCCCCACGATGGCAGAGCCCAGAGGCACCAGGAGCCTCCTTCCCTCCCACTCTGAGCAGGAATCAGCTTCCAAGACAGGGAGCTCCTGTCTCATGGAGTTGGACCCTGTCACAGATCAGAACCAACCCCCTTCCATATGCACACCAGGGAGTCACGTGACCCAACCTGCTGGCTGGCTCTTGCGCCCGGAGCCAAGAGACCTGGGTCCCTGGGTTCTAGCTGCAGCTCTACTTCCAAAATGCTGTGTGATCATCCATAGATCCCTTAGTCTCTCTAGGCCTCAAGTGCCTATAAGGATTAGCTAGATGATCCCAAAGGCCCTTGTAGTGCTGAAAATGCAATGACATATCTCAGCCACCATCAGAGACTCAGAGCTCTGCTTTCTGAAGAAATGGATTCTAGGAGCCCGTTCCCCACCCTCATCCCTGCTTCTCTCCAAGGAGGGCTCCATCCCACGGAAGCAGGCATGTACCTGGAGTTTCTCAAAGGAGAAGAGGCCCTGAGGCTCGGGCCCCTCCACCCAGAGGGGTGTCTAACCAGCCCCTTCTTCCTGAACTCTTTGGGGTTGGCCTGAGCCCCATCTGCCATGTTCTGGGTTCTGGGGGGCCAGGAACATAGGGCGCTCAAGGAGAGCCGCGATCCGCCCCAAAGTCTCCGGGGAGCAGGCCCCATCTTCTCACTGTCGCAGTGGCAGAGTAGTGCCGGGGCAATGCCGCAGGGCAGGAGTCAGGTGACACATCCTCTAGAAAAAGGAGGCTCCACCTCCCCCCATGGCCCTGCCCACAGCTGCCTGGTAACTCCCACTCCAGGGTGCTCGGGCCTGCGGGGCGGGCGTGGGAGTTGATGCACCTGAAGAGGAGGTGGCCCTTCCCCAGGCATCTGAAAGGAAATTAGCCCAAAGTTCTCTCTCTTCCCATCCGAAAGGGATGAAAAAATTATCCAGTGACACTTGTTAAAGCACAGCAAGGCAGACTAATTATTCAAAGGGGCCATTGGATAGTGTAGGGACTGCTATGATGGGACCTTGTGGTGAGGGAAAGAGATTGGATTCAACTCCAAACAGAACAAAGAAAAGTGGGAATTTGTAGCCAAGGCACAGCGTGGGGGTCAGAGGATGGGAAATTCCTAAGAGGAAACATCAAGGGTGGGGGGATTCTGGCTAAACCCACCTAACAGGATTCTTGCTGAAGGCAGGCAGGGTGATCAGACATCACCTGGGGATGGTGGGGGGGGGGTGGCTGAGGAACCCCATCAGATATCAAGGATGAGGGATCCTGGCTGAAGTGACTTAGCAGGTGTCACGCTAAAACTGGACAATGCCTAGATGGACACGGAAGCCCAGAAGTTGAGGCCTAGGAGGAGGAGAAGAGTTCAGGGCGACGAAGCAAGTTTGGGTCAAGGAGAGGCTCTGCCCGGAAGGCCCTCCGTGTGGATATGCGCACATCTGTAAGCCATCCCTTCACATCTGGAAGGGCTTTAGTCCAGAATCTGCACAGAACTGCCTACCCACATCTGCAAGCTGCTGGTGCCCACCTCTGGCTAAGACTGGAGGGGCACGGGCACACGCATCCAGCAGGAAGCCCCCAGCTCACATCCGGAAGGGCAAGCCTGCAGATCTGGAACAGGGCTACTCTGCGCCACCACCACTGTCATGTGACCCGACACCTCTCCCGTGGGGACCGTCCTCGGCATCCTAGGGGCTTGGGCAGCATCCCTAACCTCCACCACTAGACCCGGTAGTAACCCCTCCCCATGCTCCTCCCTGCGCCTCTCCTCCTCCCTCCCCCACCCCACCCCCACTTGTGACAACAAAGATATCTCCAGACATCGCCAAATGTGCCCTGGGGGGCCCAGTCACCTCTGGTTGAGATCCTGGTGGCCTGGGGGTCAGTGCCATTTGCCTCTTTTCGGGGGTGGCATGTGTGGGGGAAAGATGGGGCCAGGGAGGAACAGAGGGGGGCTGGAGTCCTGGGAGCTCCCGGCAGTGTGGACCATTGCACAGACAGGGGCTCCGATCCCAGCACCCTGACTTCTTGACTCTGAGATCCTGGTAGGATAGCTCCCTTCCCTGGCCTCTGTGTCCTCAGCTGTAAGATGGGTATAACCGGGCATCACCGAGTACGGATTCTGCTCACAGATAATAACAGATTACAGGTGTTGTGTGCTATGGGGGCATGCGGCAGGTGCTCAGATAAAGACCTGTTTGTTACCAAGCAGAGGCCTGTTCTCCAGCCTTGAGGTGAACTGAGATGGTGGGAGGGGAAAAAGGGAGGGGGGAAGAAGAGTATCATTGGAAATGAGAACTCCAAATCGTCTCCATTGGCCCTTCCCTCCCAATGGTCCCAAACTTGCTGGCGAAGAACAGAAGAGAACCGCCCCTCCCCGCCACCAGCACTTCCCTTCCTACCCCCAGCTTTTCCAGCTTGCACTTCTGACTCTACCAAACCAACTGGCTGGCCAATCCCACATGTCATTTCCCCGTTCTCCCAGCCCTCACCCTTCCCTTGCCCAACCTCCTCTCTGCAGGTCCAGGCCCTTCTCTTTCCCAGGAAGTTATCCTAGAAAAGCCCCACTGCACCCAATCACACATCCCTACGTGGAAGGTGTTGACCTGCGCTTGCTTATACAGTCTTTTGTAGGCACCTGTATGTGTTTTGGTCTGTGGGTCTTGACATTGCACTCAAACCAGGGATCCTGGAGAACAGGGGACTATCATTTCCTCCAAAAAAGCCAGGGGTTCTCCCGGGACAGGGGCTGCATCTGCCCCATCAGACTGTGAGCTCCCTGAGAACAGAGCGTGGTGATGGGAGGGTAAGGCTGGTGCCTGCCTTCACTTGCCTCCACAGTTCAGTACTCGCTTTGATTTTTGCAGATGCCTTTTAACGATATAACTCACTCCAAAGGAGGAAGAACCAAGAAGTAAGACCCAGTCCAGTCCACATACTGACGATACAGCCGCCAACATGCAGGTAACCAGGAGGTACTTAGATCTATGCCAAGGAGGTCATGGCTGGGGTTGGTGGGGGGGGGGGGGTGGGGGCAGTGGGGGAGGCCCCTGAGAGCCTCTGCATGGTCCTGTACCATTTTCTCATCACACACTCCCACTGGCTGCGTTGGTTTGGGCTTGGTCCCTTGAGGGGAGGATGGGCGCTCCCTCCCCCCTCCTCCCCCAATCGCAGAGTGCTCAATATCAAAAGTCGACAATAGACTGGTCGACCCAGTAATTCCACTTCTGGGACTATAAACCAAGATACAAACCTGAGTAGCTCCCAGAGACAAATGAAAGAGGATACTGACTGTGGAATTCTTTAGATGCTCCTCCAAAATCAGAAGCACCTTAAGTTAGGGAATTAGTTAAGCAAATGATTAACCATCCATCCATAACTATGTTTTCAAAGATTTAACGATACAAAAAACCTGGATATTAAAGGTAATAGCAATTTTGTAAAACAAACAAAAGAAAAGCGGGGTGGGCACAACATTGTCAAGCAAATATACCCCAACTAAAAAAAAAAAGACTGTTGGAAACTAAAAAAAAAAGACTGTTGGAAACTAAAAAAAAAGGGGGGAGGGTGGTTGTTGAGGGGTGGGTGGGCACATGCATAAAAATTATCTGGAAGATACACAGCAAAACATTAGCAGTGGTTATTTTTAGACAGTAGAATATCTGGTGGTTTTATTGTCCGTCATTTTTTTGTGTTAAAATGAATGTAAGGCAGTATATTCAATGACTAAGATGAAACAGTCACTTTCCTTGAAAAACATGAATTCACTCAACTGGAAATAGCCCCTATTATCTATTAAACAAATTGAACATGCAGTTTAAAACCTTTTCATAAATAAACTCCAGGTTTAGATGACTTCACAGGTGAATGCAACCAAATGCTTAAGGAAGAAATAATACTAATTGTATCAGGCTGCTAGGGGTGCCATTACAAAGTACCATAGACTGGGTAGCTTAAACGGCAGAAATTCACTTTCTCACACTTCCGGAGGCTAGAAGTCCGAGATCAAAGTGTCGGCAGGGTTGGTTTCATTCTGAGGCCTCTCTTCTTGGCTTACAGATGGCTCCACACATGGTCTTTCCTCTGTGCATGCACATCCCTCCTGTCTCTTTGTGTGTCCACATTTCCTCTTCTCATAAAAACCATTCAGATTGGATTAGGGACCACCCTAATGGCCTCATTTAAACTCCGTTAAAACCCTATCTCCAAATACAGTCACATTCTGAGATAATGGGGGTTAGCTTCAACATATGAATTTTGGGAGGACACAATTCTACACAAATTCTTCTAGAAAATTTAACTGGAGGAAATACTTCCCAACTTATACAGTTAAGCCACTATTCTTCTGACATCAAAACTAGATAAAGACATTACAAGAAAAGAAAACTACAGACTAATATCTCTCATGAACATAGATGTAAAAATTCTTAATAAAATGTTAGCAGAGTCCATCAAGATATAAAAAGGAAAATACAAAATGATCAAGTGAGGAATGAAAGTTTGGTTTTACACTAAAAAATCAATCAATGATTAACAGACTAAAAAGACCCTATTAACAGACTAAAAAAGAAAACCCCTTAATAAATGCAAAAAACCCATCCATTTGACAAAATCTCACATCTGTCCCTGATTTTTGAAAAATATTGTCAGAAAACTGAGATAGAAGGGAACTTCCTCAGCTTGAAAAAGGGCGTCTACAAAAAAAACCCTGCAGCTAACATCATACTTAATGGGGAAAGGCTGATTACTTTTCCATCTAAGATTAGGAACAAGACAAAAATCTCCGCTCTCACTACTTCTATTCAATGTTTTACTGGTGGTTTTAGGCAGTTCACTAGGGCAAGAAAAGAAATGAAAGGCATTCAGATTGGAAAAGAAGAAGTAAGATTGTCTCTATTGGCATAAACATGATAGTCCATGTAAAAAAAAATATCATCTAGAATCTACAAAAAAACTGCTAGAACTAATAACTGAGTTTAGTAGCAAGGGAGAAGGATATAAGATGAAAATACAAGAAAATTGTACTTCTATTTACTAGCAATAAACAACTGGAAAATGAAATTGAAAAAAATACTTTAACAATAATATCCAAAAATATGAAATATTTAGGGATAAATCTGACAAAATATATGGAAGACTTGTGCATTGAAAACTATGAAACAATGCTCAGAGAAATCAAGAAAGACCATGTTTATGAATCAAAAGACTGAATATTGTTAAGATGCCAATTCTCCCGATATGCTCTATAAAGTCAATGCCCTCTCATTCAAAATCCTAATAGACTTTTCTTGTAGAAATTGACAAGCTGATACTAAAATTCATATGGAAATGCAAAGGACCTAGAATATCAAATCAACTTTGAAAAGAACAAAGTTGCAGGATTTATACTACCTGATTTTAAGGCTTATAAAGTTACTTTAATCAAGGCAGTGTAGATTGGTATAAAGATAGACAAATAGATCAATGGAACAGAATAGATGATCCGAATTAGACCTACACATTTATGGAAAATTTATTTTTGACACAGGTGCAAAGGCAATCCCATGGAGGATTTTCTTTCTTTTTTTTTTTTCTTTTATTTATTCTTGGCTGCGTTGGGTCTTCGTTGCTGCGCGGGCTTTCTCTAGTTGCAGAGAGTGGGGACTGCTCCTCGTTGCGGTGCGCGGGCTTCTCATTGCGGTGGCTTCTCTTGTTGCGGAGCACGGGCTCTAGGTGCGCGAGCTTCAGTAGTTGTGGCACGCGGGCTCAGTAGTTGTGGCTTGCGGGCTTTAGAGTGCAGGCTCAGTAGTTGTGGCACACAGGCTTAGTTGCTCTGCGTCATGTGGGATCTTGCCGGACCAGGGCTCGAACCCCTGTCCCCTGCATTGGCAGGCGATTCTTAACCACCGAGCCACCAGGGAAGCCCCCATGGAGGATTTTCGACAATGGTGCTGGAACAATTGACTATCAATATGAAGAAAAGAGAGGAAGAAAGGAAGGAAGGAAGGAAGGGAGGGAGGGAGGGAGGGAAAAAAAATAATTTCATCCATACATCTCACCATATTCAAAAATTAATCAGAATGGATCATAGTTCAACAAGGGTGCCAAGACAATTCAATAGGGAAAGAGGTCTTCAAAAAATGGTGCTGAAACAACTAGATATCCACATGCAAAAGAATGAAACTGGTTTCCTTCCCCACACCATACACAGAAGTTAACTCAAAATGGATGATAGATTTAACTGTAAGGCTTAAAACTATAAAACTCAGAAGAAACGTAGCAGAAAACACAGGAGTAGATCTCTGTGACCTTGGGTTAGGCAATGGTTTCTTAGATACTACAAAAAAAGCACAAGTGATAAATAAATAAATAAATAATTGAACTTCATCAAAATTAAAAATTTTGTGCTGCAAACTATACCACTTAGAAAATAAAAAGACAGCTCACAGAATAGGATAAAATATGTGCAAATCATATGTCTGATAAGGGACTTGGGTCCAGAAATCTTATAACTCAACAATAAAGATAACCCAATTTAAAAATAGGCGAAGGATTTGAATAGACAGTTCTCCAACGAAGATAAACAAATGACCAGCAAGCACATGAAAAGTTGCTCAACATCATTAGTCATTAGGGAAACACAAGTCAAAACCATAATGAGATACCACTTCACACCCACTAGGATGGCTATATATATGGTATATAGGTATGTACCCAAGAGAAATGACAACATACACCCACACAAAAATTTGCACACAGATATTCATAGAAAGATTATTCATAATAACCAAAAAGCAGGGAAAAACAAGTGTCCATCAATTGATAAATAGATACATGAAAGGTGGAATATCTATACAATGCGACATTATTCAAGAATTAAAAGGAATAAAATATTGATACGAGCTATAACATGAATGAACCTCAAAAACATTATGTTAAATGAAAGAAGCCAGTCACAAAAGGCCACATATTATATGATTTCCTTTATATGAAATTCCAGACTAGGCAACTCTATAGAGACCGAAAGCAGATTAGTGGTTGCCTGGGGCTTGGGGGAGGGAGTATGGGGTAGAGGAGGTTGGTAACTGTTAATGGGGAGGGTTTCTTTGGGGGATGTTGAAAATGTTCTAAAATTAAATTGTGGTGATGGTTGCATAACGGTGAATATACCAAAAAAAATCAAATTATACACTCGAATGAATGGTGTGATATGCAAATTATATTTCTGTAAAGCTATTCTTTTAATGGATCATATTATTCAGCTTTAAAAAGGAAGGAAATTTCGACACATGCCATTTGGATGAACCTTGAGGACATTGTGTTAAGTAAAATAAGTCAGTTAGAAAAGGACATATACTGCATGATTCCATTCGTATGAGGTACTTAGAGAGTCGAATTCAGAGACAGAAAAAATGGTGGTTGCCAGGGAGGAGGGGAGGGGGAGGGCGAGATTAGGAGTTCTTGTTTAGTGGATACAGAGTTTTAGTTTTGCAAAGAGGAGAGGAATTCTGCAGCTGGATGGTGGGGATGGTTACACAGCAGTGTGAAAAGTAGTTAAGATGGTAAATGTTACGTTGTGTATATTTTACCAAAACTTTAAAAAAATCTATTTTTAAAAAATGGATCATAGACCTAGGTGTAAAACCTAAGCCTATAAAATTTCTAGAAGAAAACATAGCAGAAAATCTTTGTGACCTTGGATTAGGCAGATTTCTTGGTACAACACCAAAAGCATGATATAGAAGAGAATATAGAAGATATGAAGCCAACAATAAATTGGGCTTCAGGAAAATGAAACTTCTGCTTTTTCTAAAGACTCTACTGAGATAACAGAAAGACACATCACAGACCAGAAGAAAATATTTGCAAATCACACATCTGGTAAAGGACTTGTATCCAGAATATATAAAGAACTCTCAAAACTCAATAATAAGAAAACAAACCACTCCATTTTTTAAAATGAGCAAAAGATTTGAACAGACTCTTCACCAAAGAAGATATTGATTGACAAATTAGCATAGAGAAAAGATGCTCTGCATCACTAGTCATTAGGGAAATGAAAATTAGCACCACACAAGATTCTACTACATACTTATTAGAGGGCCGGAAATTAAAAAGACTGGCTATACCAAATTTTGTGGAAATTGTACCTCAATAAAGTTGACTTTAAAAGAAACAAAAAATTAAGAAACATATACTGCTTCTACATTTATAACAAAAATGTTTTATACATACACACACATATATCATGACTATATCGCCAAATAATTCCTAATCATTAAGCAGTTGACCCTGGAGGAGGGAGGCATCAAAGGACATTAGTCCCATTTTATGGAGGCGGAAACTGAGGCAACAAGCTGGGCTCAGCCTTGTGAGTCAGGGAAAGCCTGGTTACAGGCAGCAGCCTGAGGACCAGGCCAGTCCCTCAGACCAGGTCTCTACGGCAGGCACGGTGCATGTGGACACTGTGGGGAGGGGAAGAGGACCAAGCAGAAGAAAGAGGGCAATGACTAGCAGCTGCTCACCTCCTCCAGGAAGCCTGCCTATGCATCCATTATTATTTCTGGGCTCTCTTAACACCTGTGTTGGTTTGCTCAGGCTGCCATAACGAGGCACCACAGAGTGTGGGGCTTAAGAGAATTTTGTTTTCTCACAGTTCTAGAAGCTGGAAGTCAGAGATCAGATATCAATAGGGTTGGTTCCTTCTGAGGCCTTTCTCCTCGGCTTGCAGGTGGCCGTCTTCTCCCTGTGTCTTCACATGGTTCGTCCCTCTGTACCTGTCTATGTCCCAATCTCTTCTTCTTATAAGGACACAAGTCATGTTAGAATAGGACCCACCCTAATGACCTCATTTTAACTTAATTACCTCTTTAAAAACCCTATCTCCAAATAGGATCCTGGGGCCTAGGACTTCAACATATACATTTCACAGGGTGGGAGGACACGGTTCATCCCGTAACACCACCCATTGTCCATATAGCCCATGGCGATGCCCCGCTGGAAAAGAATCAGACTTGAGAGTGAGGAGACCGGGTCTGGCCAGTGCTCTGCCTGAGAAGTGACTTGATCCTTCGGAGCCCCACTAACCCCGTCTGCAAATGGACAGATAATACCCACCATACACATGCTGAGATCAAAGACCTCATGTAAAAGGCAAAACATTGCTATTTTCCTATGGAGTGAATGGTGTGTCTCTTGGGTATATCCTTCCACCAGGTCTCAAGAGTGTCGACTTAAAAAAAACATTCACAACCTAAAAGTTGAGAGTCCTGTTTTATTTGGTGGGAATTTTTAGGACTTCAAGCCCTGGAAGCAGCATCTCAAGTAACCCTGAGAGAACTGCTCCCCGGAGGCGAGGGGGGAGCTAGAATATATAGGAGTTTTGCAACAAAGGGCAGGTAGTCAGGAAGATCAAAAGATTATTGTTAATTAAAGAAAACCAAATATCCCAAGTTAAGGAATTTAGCACTTTTTCTATGTATGGGAGGATGCAAGAGTCTGGGCTCACTGAAATCATTCCTTTGATACGCACCTCAGCTATCTGAGGCCAGTATCCTGTGTTTGCATATCCTGAGGTTCCTCGGGGCTCGACGTAGCTAGATGGCAGGTAGTCTTCCCTTCCTGAGTTTTCTCAGGGTTCACCGGCTCACGTTAGGGGTCTGCAATCGCTGATGACCGTGACATCCTTTGTTTACTGATATGGCAGGAAATATTCCATCTCTCAAGAGGCTGTGGGCCCCTGGGGGAATCATATTAACAGTAAGAAATGCCTCTGACCTCTTGTCTGGCCCACATAAGTCAGCCCCTCCCTAAGTCCCCACGAAGTAAAATCTTACTGTTATTTCTGGGAGTCTCCAAGGTAGCCTTGGGAACCCCAGGCTCTCATAGTCTTCTGCTCTGCTCCCCAAACCCACCTCCGCAGCTGTTCCTGGAGGCCTCAGCACCCCAAAGCTGTGGGCCTTCAGGGGCCCAGTGGGGTCTCCCTACCCTCCAGCCTCAGAGCCACACCCGTCCTGCACCACTTTTGCACCCCTCTGTCCCCTGTGCCCTGCAGAGCCCCTCCCCGTGACCAGAGCCTACGCCTGGAGTTTCTGCAGAGCTCTCTCCACAGGGCTCAGGCCGAAGCCACCAGACAAATCTCTTGGTGTCCACAGTCACACCCCCCAACTCCTGAGGCAGATCAAACCACCTCCACGCAAATCAACTTGTGCAAAGTGGTGCCAGGCCCCACCCATACGTGCCCTTTGCAACCAGCACCGTCCGTGCCCCATGTCTCAGAATCCTCACAAGAACTCTGGTAGCTGGACGTTCTCATGTTCCTCCACCCCACTTAACAGGTGAGAAAGCAGAGGGGGAGTCAGGGTCCACATCAGGCCTGTCTAACCTCCTTCTGACCACCCAGGCTCTGCTGCCTCCCAGGATGATGCGACCTTGAGGAAGGCAGCAGGGGCCCAGGCCAAGTCTGAAAACAAGAAGAACCTTCAAGCAATGACCATCTTGAAGCTTCCTGGAGGGGGATTTTGAGTGATTTTGAAAGTAATTCTGCGGCCACTTGTCTGAGAGGTCAAAGTGGAAATTCCCTGCTCTGTGACCAACTCTATCCTTTAGAAGCAAGAGTCTCTGGGCCTGAGGTGTGAGGGGAGGTCAGAACTTTAAACTCTTTTCTCCTGGGCGGAGGGGTCACCAGGTACCATGCGTTTACTGACCACCTACTGTGTGCCAACCATTCTACCTGTAATCATGACAACGAGCCTCAAAGGAAGTGTGATTGGTCCCAGTTTCAGATGGGAAACCTGAGGTTCAGAGAGATGAAGTAACGTAATCAAAGTAATGCCGTGAATAAGCTAGAATTCGAAGCCAGATTTGCCTGATATCAAAGTAGAAATTTGTTTCTACTACACAACTTCAGTTGTTCATAATCTGGTAGGATATCTGAACATCTAGAAGGATATCTGATCATCTAGAAGGATACTGGATCGCCTAGAAGGATATTGGGTTATCTAGAAAGATTGTCTGATCATCCAGAAGGATATGTGATCATCTAGAAGGGTATCTGAAGTGTTGGGTTGGCCAAAAATTCATCCGGGTTTTTCATTCGGGAAAAATGGACCCGAATGAACTTTTTGGCCAACCCAGTACTTCCTAGTGAAATTTGAGTACACTTGCTTTTACTGCCATGGTCCTCATTATCATTGTTATTACTCACATTTATGGATGTATAACATATACATGAAAATATACAAATCAAAAGTGAACAGGCTGGGGACTTTCCTGGCCCAGTGGTTAAGATTCTGTGCTTCTCTTGGAGGGGGCACGGGTTTGATCCCTGGTCGGGGAACTATGATCCCACTTGCCGCGTGGTGCGGCCAGAAAAAACAACAGTGAACAGCTGGACGAATTTTCAGAATATGAACTCACCAAGGTAACCAATACCCAAAGAGACAGAGTATCAGTAGCACCCCTGAAACCCTCTTAGAAACCCCTCCAGTCACCACGCCCCTCAATGGGTAGCCACTGTCCTGACTTTTAAAAGCACCAGTTAGCTTGACCGTTCGGGAAGGTCATGTAAATCTCTCCTACAACCTGTACTCTTTTTTTTTTTTTTTTCACACACACACACTGCAACCTGTACTCTTTTGTGTCCAGCTTTTTTCATTCAGCATTATGTTTATGAGATTTTTCCGGGTTGTTATGTGTAGCTGTGGTTTGTCGATGTGGTGTAATCACGCCATCTACCATTCTGCAGCAGACAGACATTGAGTGGTTTCTGGTTGTTTAATTCACTTACTTTAGTTCTGCTTGGGTGCAGCTGGAGAAAAGTGGGTCACTACCCCACAAAGGAATCTCAAATCTCTCCCTCCCTCCTCGCCCCCTGCCAGATGGTATCAGAGATGAAGTTCAGAAGACCCTGAGGAAGTCCAGCTTCTTTATTTTTTTTACCTGTTTTCCTCTTTTTATTTTTTTAATTTAATTTTTATTTTATACTGGAGTGTAGTTGATTTACCATGTTGTGTTAGTTTCAGGTGTACAGCAAAATGATTCAGTTATACATAAATCCATTCTTTTTCAGATTCTTTTCCCATATATGTTATTATAGAATATTGAGTAGAGTTCCCTGTGCTATACAGTAGGTGCTTGTTGATTATTTATTTTATATATAGTAGTGTGTATATGTTACTCCCAAACTCCTAATTTGTGTCTTCCCCCTACATTTCCCCTTTGGTAGCCATAAGTTTGTTTTCAAAGTCTGTGAGTCTGTTTATATTTTGTAAAGAAGTTCATTTGTGTCTTTTTTTTTTTTTTTTTAGATTCCACATATAAGTGATATCATATATTTGTCTTTCTCCGTCTGACTTACTTCACTTAGTATGATAATCTCTAGTTAAGCCCAGCTTCTTTAAATTTCCTCTTCCCCTGCAAACCTTCAGTAATTCTGAGCTGCATCTCTAACCCCCTCTGGCAGGTTTCATCATGAATGGAATCCAGGCAATGGGATCATTTCAGTAAATGGGGCTTTGCAGGGAGGGATGCATCAAGCGGAGGACTCTGGTCACTGGCTGAAAGGACATGTTCTCACCCCATGGGGGTGTCTCTTAGGAGATGGGGGTCCACCTTCTTCTCTGCACTGAGGCTGGGGGCAGCAGTCTCCAGGCTCTGCCAGCTCTTCTCATTTCCACCTCCATCTTTGTTTGGAGGGCAAGAAAGTAGCCCCTGGGTAAAAGGACTCATCTGTAAAATGGGGATTAGGGCAGTACCTGCTTACATTTACTATGTGTGGACCACTTAGAACAGTGCCCAGCACATAGTAAGAGCAGCTCTGGCAGACCTCTATTCTAACCCAAATTCTGCCATATACCTGCTGTATGACCCTAGGTGGGTTTCTAACCTCTCTGAGCCCCAGCTGATGGTAACTATTCTTAATAGAATTTGCACTTCAGTGTCTAAGCCCTCTCCTACTCCTTTCCGTCCACCACCTGGAGATATTGATGGATTGTGGGCTAATAGTATCACCAAGTGTTTTCCCCACTGTTTCCAGGAAAGTAAAAATACAGACTTGCTCTTAAGTCTCAGGAAATGACCGGTTCCAACTATTATACGCTGCTGATGGAACCAGAAGCAAGGGAGTTTCTAAATTCCTAGCAATTTCAGAAAGAGGAAGAAGTTTAAGAACCCTTCAATCTTCTGATTCAGCAGTTTCACTTCTGGAAACCTACTTTAAAGAAACCCCCCTTTTAAAAGTAGACAAAGATTTATTATCATAGTGCTTTCTTTTCTTTTCTTTTCCTTTTTTTTTTTGGCCATGCTTCGAGGCATGCAGGATCTTAGTTCCCCAACCAGGGATCAAACCAATGCCCCCTGTGGAGTCTTAACCACTGGACCGCCAAGGAATTCCCCATAGTATTTTCTATAACAATGAGCAATGGTGACCTAAAAGTCATAATGAGAAAAAAAATCAATCAATAGAAACAGACTTAGAGACAATGCAAATGATAGAATTAGTAGACAAAGACATTACGGCAGTTGTTATAACTATATTCTATATGTTTAAGAAGATAGAGAAAAGCTTGAGCATGTTAATTAGAAACATAGAAGATATTTTTTTGAAAACCCAGATCACATTTCTAGGGAGAAAAAATACACTGAGATGATAGAGTGGATAGGATTAACAGCAGATTAACAGCAGACCCCAAATGATTGGAACCAGGAAGTTTATGAGATTGACCCCCAATTACCTCACCACCAACCAATCAGAAGAATGTCCACGAGCTGATCACACACCCTGCAACCCCCTCTCCCTCACCCTGTCTTTAAAAACCTTTCCCTGAAAGCCACCTGAGGAATTCAAGCCTTTTGAGCATTAGCGGCCTGGACTCCTTGCTTGGCACCCTGCAATGAACGATGCACTTTGGTTCACCACGGCCCGAGGTCAGTAGATTGGCTTTACTGTATGCTGGCAAGCAGACCCAAGTTTGGTTCAGTAACACTGTCACTGCCCCATTTCACACATGAGGAAATGGAAGACGGAGCTGAGCAGCTTTCTCCCAGTGAAGCAGCTGGAACACTGGGGAGGCAGCCTGAGTTCAAATCCCACCTCTCGGCCTCTTCTTCTCCACATGATGCTACATAGCCCGTGTTGTGGTCACCATAATGGCATGATCTCTATAGGTGAGACTTGGTGCAGTGTGTTGTGTGCATGTGTTCTCTAAACCCCACAGCAATCAGAGGAGGGAGGGACTGTTGCCCCCACATTGTTTCCATTCTGCAAATGAGGAAGCCAAGGCTCATGAGGTCAGGTGATTTGCCCAGGGTCCCACAGCTGGTAAGAGAAGAAGCCAGAGCTTTAACACAGTCCCTCTGATCTCAAACTCAGCCTTTCAGCTGTGCCCTGGGGCCTCTGGGAGTATCTAGGACAGCAGATTTTGAGAACTTTTTGTAGCATCTATTCTGGAAGCAGCAGAGGTCCTGGTTACTTTTGCTCCTACTGAAATGATACCAGCTTGGGGGAAGCTGGGGCTCTGGAGAGTAGCCCTATGTCCCATCAAGAGCCCAGATCTAGATACTGTACAGTAAGGTCCCACATTGGTAAGAGTATAAGGGAATGACTACTGAGCACACGGAGGGGAGGAGTGTCAAAGAATATGCCAGAGACATTTCATTTACTTGCTGCTTAATTATTTTGCATGCAGATTGCTTTCTCACATATGAGATGATCAGTTGGTGACTGAGTCTAGAAACAAAGGAAAATTAGATTTAAAAGACAGAGTGAAGAGGGCTGGGAGAGGGAGAGGGAGAATACCCAGCAGTGTCTCGCTTTTTTGGGTGGACTGATTAGCTAGCAGCAAAGAGGTCAGCCTATGCACTGTGTTCTTGAACAGCCGTCTGACGGGCACGGAAGAAACCCAATTTCTGGTATCACGGACTCTCCATCAAACCTTGGAAGGTTACCAGTGGCGCCTTTGTGGCAGACCATCCCTTTGTAATGCCATGTGTGTCCTGCCATCAGCATCTCCACCCTAGTTGGGCTGGGTCCACACCATTTGCCTCATTAGGATTCCCATTGTAATCTGGGGCAGACCTTCTGCAGAGTAAGTAGTCAACACACGTCAATTGCCTTCAAATTGTGTGTGTGCTTTGACTCAGCAAGTTCACTTAAGGAGTAGATCCTATAGAAACAATTTCGGGCAGAAACTGAGATTTAACAACAAAGATTTCTTTCACCGTACCACTGTATGGTCTAGAAGAGTACGAAATTGACCTATATGCCCATGAATAGGGGATTTGTTAAATGAAGAGCATAGTCATATAATGGAATACAAGGCTGCCTTTCAAAACATTTCTGCAGGAGAATATTTAACAACATAGAAATATGTTCAAGTTATTTTAGTAAGTGAAAAGACAGACTACAAAGTACTACCTGTAACATTTTCCTAATTCGGTCAGGGAAAAGTGTGGAAAGATATCTATAGCAATAGAACCAGAAGGACATACACCAAAGTGTTAATGGTGGAAACAACTTAAGCTCCCATCAACGGGTGAAGGGATAAAGATGTCATGTATGTGAGTATATATATATATACACAATGGAACATTATGCAGCCATAAAAAGAAGGACATCCTGCCATTTGCAACAATATGGATAGACCTTGAGGGCATTGTGGTAAGTGAGATGTAAGACAGAGAAAGACAAATACTGTATAATATCACTTATATGTGGAATTTAAAACAGCCAAACATGTAAAAACAGAGAGTAAAATGGTGGTTACCGGGAAGTAGGGGATGGGGAGGGATAGGACCAAAGTTGTTTAAAGGTACAAACTTGCAACAAGTAGTAAATAAGTCCTAGAGACAGTACAGTGAATATAGACAACAATGTCGTGTTATAATCGACAAACTTGCTAAGGGACTAGATCTTAATTATGCCAACCACAAAAAGAAATTGTAATTATGTGACATGATAGAAGTGCTAATTATTGCTACAATGACAACTCATATTATAATATATAATGTATCAAGATGTTGTACACCTTAAATTTACACAATGTTGTATGTCAATTTCAACAACAACAAAAAAATTAATGGTGATGAATGGATTCACAAGTGATTTTAAATTTCTTCTAATCCCTTATGTTTTCCAAATCTTCTATGCTGAGCTTGTTTCTCCTGCAATCAAAAAGTTGAAAAAACAGATACTAGAAACAAAAGTAATAAAATTCCTCATTGCCAGAAAAGAGGAAACAAAGAGTATGGGTGACCTCGTCCAGAGCTGGAGCTGGGAGGGGTACGTGCAGGCTCCGGGAGGGTTGCATCTGATATAAAGGGCTGCCAGCATGGAAGGGGACTTCCAGCAGCTGCCTCCACTGCTCTGTGCTGGGATCATGCGACTTGCCTTGCTGTGCATGCTGGTGGTGTTTGCTGGTAAGTGGGGACAGGACCCACAGCTGGGAAGGCAGGGAGGGAAGCGGAGACACCCTACATCTCTTTCCTAAACTGAGCTGCTGCTCTGAGCCTCACTGCCCTGGCCTTGCAGTCGCCAACTCTTTGGCCCCCTGCAAGGAGCCATCAGTGGCTGTCAGTCCCCTGGAACAGTGGCTTCGGCCACAGAGCCCTGGACGGCCAAGCTGTGTGGCATACGAAGGCGGGAAGCTACAGAAACTGGGGTCCAGCTGAACTGATGCCTCTGGTACTTCGGACACAAATTACAGAAATGGATCTGCTCCCCTCTGTCCCTTTGACCAGATGATAGCAATCTCTTACTTATGTACAGCACTCTACATTTTTAGAACTTTTTCATGTTCATTATCTCCCTTGAACCTGGGAAGAGGGTTCTGTTGACCGTTGGGAGATGGGGCAGTTTCCATCCGATCTTTAGCAGATCAAATGTACAAATCTGGTTGCTAGCAAACTGGAGTTTTTGTTTCTTGATCCATCTCAAAATATGTGATTTGAGAAAGGATTTGCATTTTTAAATGTGGTTTTGTGTTATTTTGGGGACTCCCAAATTCTCAAGAGGAACACATCTCCAAGGTTACAGTAAAAACCATTAGGAAAATTGCAATCAAGCTGCAGAAATTCATCTCTCAGATGCAGAGGCAATACAATGTAGAGATAAAATACACAGATGAACCTGCATTCAGACGCTGGCCCATCACCTCCCAGTCGTATGACCTTGGCCAAGTCCCCCTACCCCTCTATAGCCTCATTTGTAAAGTGGGCACAATGACACCCTTTTCATTGGGTTGTTAGAAGGACTCTAATGAGAAAACATATACAAAGTGTTTAGCAAGTGTAAGTAATAGTAAGCGAGCAATAGTTTAACACACAGCACATTCACAAGATAGTAGTGATGTTACCTCCTGCCAATGCCGCTAACCCTTGGGAGAAAGGGCTCCATCCCCCTCCGTGACAACTGAGGATGGAAAAAGCAACCCAGGCAGGTATTTCTGTCAAGCTAAGCCAGTGCCCCGAAGCCCTCATAACCACAAGTTGAGCTCCTCAATTTCCCAGGGCTGGATTGACCTCACTGTAAAATTGTAAGAAATAAGACCACCCGAAAGCATTCTGAATCAAAGTTGAATTTATTGTTTGCCTGGCAAGGAACAGCTGCATCATTCAGGTGTGAATTTATTTGTGTGGCTATTTCTAAGCTGAAATGGAAAGGGCTAGACTTAGGGGGGACAGAGGTAGAGCAAAAAGGTGAGATTCTGAATTCAGGTCCCTGGCTGGCCTCCAGGGTGGATGGTAAATTTCGTGGCAGTGGGCTGCTTTCTGGTGCCTTATCACCGAATCCGGAATTCCAGAGGGCCTGGGGTCATTCCTTAGGATGGTCAAAACTTAGCAAGGTTTCTCTTTAACTCCTGTACACCTACAGCCATCGTGGCAAACAGGAGTGGCATTGTGGATTCCCACATGCTGGGGACACGACCTGCCTGAAAGTCCCTGACACCACCAGTCACTTTTACCTGCAGCCCAAGGCAAGCACCCTGCTTGTGATCGAACCCTTGGTCTGCTGCATGAATTCATCCCAACCCCACCTCTTCCCATCCCAACCTTCCCCAATCTGGGGCTCATCCCTGGTTTACTACTTACTTCATTTGAGTGTAGCGCTTTCATTATAACATCATTTACTTGGCGGGGGGGGAGCTCCAAAACTAGGGTCAACCGAGGGGGCCTCCCCAGCCCAGTCTCCCTGAGACTCTGGGCTCCATCTGTGTTCTTGGATCATCTCCCCAGGTTGCACACAGGTACATTCCAGTCCCCTTTTACCTTGTCTG
Organism: Balaenoptera ricei; assembly: GCF_028023285.1. NCBI lineage: Eukaryota > Metazoa > Chordata > Mammalia > Artiodactyla > Balaenopteridae > Balaenoptera > Balaenoptera ricei. The sequence continues at coordinate 15,367,796 of NC_082639.1, read as the reverse complement.
TTTCTCCCAAACTCTCCCCTGAATTCATTGACTTAATATATTTTATTTCTCCTAATGCAACATAATGTATTCCTCTCTCCCAGTAAAATAAATTCCCCTTATGATCAACTCTAACCAGCAGATATTATGACTGAAATGAAAAATATCCATGAAAATCATTGATTTCTAAATCACACTGCTTCCCACGAGAGCCACGCATGCTGTTTAATGTGTGGATTTCTCTACAGGCTGTGCTGGGGGTCTGGGGAGGTGGGGTGAGTGTAAGAGGAAGGGTGTCTTCCTATTATAGAATGTGAACTCAGTGCCCAGAGACAGAGAACAGAACCAGACTGCCTTGGGTTTCAATCCTGGCTCTCCTATTTACCAACTACTGTAACCTGGAGCAAGTTACTGAGCCTCAGTGTGTTCAACTCGAAAATGAGGATTAAGAATAGTATTTATTGTACCAATGTTGGTTTTTTAGTTTTCATAAATATACCACGATTATCTAAGAAGATAATAACATTAGAGGAAACTGAATGAGGAGTATATAAGAACTCTCTGTATGATCTTGGCAACTTTTCCATACATCTAGAATACACCAAAAGAAAAAGTTTATTTATTTAAAAAAAAAAAAAGTGTTTATCTCATGGGATGGATGGAGTCAATACGTCACTAGAGGAAAAGATGCATGGTAAGCACTCACCAATTATCATTATATTTTCAATAGCCTCAGTGTTTGTTGTCATTTTATTATCCAAGGTCATTGGTTTGATCCAGGTGCCAGGCCTGCAGCCCACTGGCCTCCACTTAGATTCATGTCCTCTCCTTGTGGCTGGGCTCCTTGGCAGGTGTGATTCCAGCCCAGTGCGGGATACTGGACCTGAGCAAGATGATCAGACGGGTGATGGGGAAGAGAGCCATCTTCTCCTATTTGTCCTATGGCTGTCACTGCGGATTCGGTGGCAAAGGCCAGCCCAAAGATGCCACAGACTGGTAACTCCTCCCAATCATGCCCTGCCCCTACCCAGGGACCCTCCCCTTTTCTCTCCATCAATTTATTCATTTGGTACTATGTGCTAGGAACTCCGCTGAGCTCCAATCCAGCCCCAGCCCTTCTGGAGGGTTCCCCAGAATCTCTAAACGCCCCCTTGTACTCTCAACCCCAAACTAGTTAGAATACCCACACACTCCCCAGTGCCGTTGAACGTTGTTTTTTTAAAAGTCCTACCTCTTTTTGCCGTGATCACATTTGGTTTTCACAGCAACCCTAGGGATCAGCCAGAGGAGGGGTGAGAGCCAGCCAGGCCCGGGGTCAGTTCCCTCATCCACCACTTACAGGCTGTGTGATCTTGGGCAAGTGGCTTGACCTCCCAGAGTCTCAGTTTCTTCATCTGTGAAATGGGGATGACGCAAGCACCTCCATCATAGGGTGGTCAAAAGGCTTAAGAGAGAATTCATAGATAGAACAGGTGCCTGGTACACAGGAAACAATAAGAGTTAGCTAGAAAGAAGACTAGACCCTGCATACCTTGACTCTTCCAAGGTAGGCACACAATTTCTGCTCTGGGGCAGGGGCAACCAGAGACCTGAGTTGGCCAAGGATTCATCACCACCACCCCCATGTCCTCTCCCTCCAGGTGCTGCCACACCCACGACTGCTGCTATGATCACCTGAAGCACCACAAATGCAAAGTTCACTTGGATCGCTACAGCTACGAGTTTTCCCAGGGTAACATCCAGTGCTGTGAGTGCCCAGGCCTCAGGGTTGGAGTTGGAGGCCGAGGAAGAGAGTTCTAGCATGCATTGCCTTAATATGCTGTGTGACAATGCACAAGCTGCTCAATCTCTGTGTTTTTCTCATGTGTCCAGTGGCAGTAGCTGGGCTGTGGAGGAGAGGCAGGAATGGGGGTAGGAGTATGGAGAGGTCCAATAGGGGCTTTGACCCCTTGTGGATCCGGAAGGCTGGCAGACCTCAGCTTAGATCCCTGACCCACCACTGACCAGCTGTGTGACCTTGAACACATTGCTGAACTTCTCTGAGCCTCAGTATCCTCCTCTGGAAACTCAGGAAGGTAACAGTGTTCTACTCCATAAAGTCAATTCAAGGACTAAAATAAGGGCAGACAGGACGGGCCCTGCAGATGCCTGCTGCAGATGCATGCTCGATAAATGACACAGGCTATCGGGGTTACTGTTAACTTTTTCATCATCAATTGTCCTCAGAGCAGCCCAGCCAGGAGGCAGCACCGCCCTGGTGATCTCCATTTTACAAACAAGGAAACTGAGACTAGAGTGAACTGTTTGCTCAGGGCCACACAGATGTAAATGACGAAACCTGGGCTGTAACCCAGGTCACCTGGCCCCTGGGTCCATGCAGAGAGAAAGGCGGCAGGTCCCAGGGCTGGGAGTTGAATGCGCTCATTAGCTGTCACTGTTAATTGAGAATTTAATAACAAAAACAGTAATAGTCAACATTTACTGACCACTTACTATGTGCTGAGGGCTTTGCCTTCTTACTTTAATCTTTTATATATATATATATTCTTTTTCAGATTCTTTTCCCTTATAGGTTATTCAAAATATTGAGTATAGTTGCCAGTGCTATACAGTGGGTCCAGGTCTTCTTACCCCCATTTTACAGATCACGAAACTGAAGCACCGTGGTCCCTCTTTCCTCAGAGTCTTTGCACATGCTGTTCCACCTGTCTGGAATAGTCCCCTCCTCCACCCTGACTTTGGGAGTGGGAGCAAACCCTTCCGATCTCAGCTCAAATGGCTCTTGACACTGAGTCAGATCCCACCCATTTCCCATCTCATAGCCCCTGCATTGTTCCTTTCCCCCCAGGGCCTGCCACAGGATAAGTGCTCAACTGTTTCTTGAAGGAATGAATAAACAAAGGAGCAATGGCACACAGGGAGGCCAGGGTCCGCACCCAAGGTCACAGAGCTAGAGTCAAAGTAGCTGGCAAGGGTACCAAAAGCCATGCAAGGGCTGAGCTGCCTTCAGCGTCTCCCTCCAGGGGCCCTGAGCCACCCCTGCTCCGTCTGGGGAAGGGATAGATGCTAAGTGCCCTCCTCCTCCGCCCTGCAGCTGACAAGGGGAGCTGGTGTGAGCAGCAGCTGTGCGCCTGCGACAAGGAGGTGGCGCTCTGCCTGCAGAGGAACCGGGACACCTACAAGAACCACCTGCGTTACTACTGGCGGCCCAGGTGCAAGGGTCAGACCCCCACGTGCTAGGAGGAGCCCCCTGCACCGTGCCATGCCCCCTACCCCGCTCCTGGCTTCTTGAGCTCCAGAAGTCCTGCAGGACCACTGCCACCCCCCCCCCCCCAGGATCTAACCCCTGAACCAGCCTGGCTTCTTTAAAACACTCCCTGGAAGAGGAAGGGTCTTGGCCTTCCCCCACCCCCCCACCTTGCCTCTTGGACCTTCTAAATCTTCCCAGCCAAGGCGGCAGCTGTCTCCCCTGAGGGTGGAATGGGGTCTTAGGAAAAGTCAAGGCCAGGGAGCCCCCAGGGATGGTGTTTAGGCCAAAGCAGCGGGCGTTGGGCGTGGGGTCTGGGGGTGGGGTGCGGCAGGTTCTCCCTCTACTGCCACTCACCAGGCACCCCCCTCCCCAGGTTCCCCCCACCAACCCAATGCACCGCCCAAGCTGCCACTGGAGTGGCCTCTCTAAAGGGTGATGTTGGTTTTTCTGTCTGCATGACTCTACTTCCTAAAACCCCAAGGTCCTCCACCACCCAGGATAGGGGCGGAGTTTGGGACCTGCACCGTCTGGCACTGTGTCCCTCTCCCTTGGAAGCTTGGGGATCCTTGCGGGCATGGCCTATGTCTGTCTTGGACTCAGTTGCATCCCTGGTGCCCAAAGCAGGGCCCAGAACCCAGAAGGGACTCCGTAAATACTTTTTGAGGGAAGGGCTTGTCGACTTAAAAAAGAAAGCACAACATGAGAGTTGCGAGTTGAGTTTTATTTGGGGCAAAATGAGGACTATAGCCTGGGAGACAGCGCCTCAGATAGCTCTGAGAAACTGCTCCAAAGAGGTAGCGGGGAAGGTCAGTATATATGTGATTTTGGCGAAGGGGGAGCACAGGCAATCGAGCACATATTTTTTGCAGAGGTTTCTGCTAGTGTCGTGAAGATTACTGCTAGTCACGAGGAGCAGACGTCACCGTGAAGGATTTTAGTGCTTTTCTAGATGTGAGAAGATGCAAGAAATTGAGCTCATAAAATCTTCTCCTGAAAATATCTAACTATCTGAAGACCTGTTCTGCCAGTTTTTCCCAGAGCACAGAGGGCCTCATTTCTGCTCTCCACCCTGAACTCCTTTCAAGTGGTGTTGAAGGTCAGCGGCTGCAGCAGCTCATGATTGAGTCCTTGTAGAGGTAGCTGGCAAGTGCCAGTGGCAAGTGCCAATTTGCTGTTGACAGGCTGGACCAAGCAGACCACTCCCTTTGCTCCAGGCACCTGGTCCACAGGCCATGTGTCCTCCAGGCACCCATTCCTCTCCCGCTGCCAGGCATTTGCTCAGCCTGGACTTCTACAGCAATGCTCCACTGTCCTGCCGCCTCCAGGTGGCTAAGCCCACGCTAGGCTCCTTGGGGTCCAAGGGCAACTTCCTACAGGAGTCTTCCCTGGCTGATTCCTCCCCCGTCCTAAGGGCTCACTCCCGCCTTCGAGCTCCCACAGCACTTTATGGGTCTACAACTTGCCAAGCTCTCGCTTGAGTGGCATATGATGGTCCAGACTGCTCTGACCTCCCCGGACCAGACTGGAGCTCCCAGAGGATGGAGGCCACATCAGTTTCATCTTTGCTTCCTCTGCTCCCCCACATAATAGGTGCTCAATCAATGCTTTGGGATCAAAGGAGCCCATAATGGAGAGATGGAGGTGGAGGCGGGTGGTGTTCGTGCCAGCTAAGCCAGGTGTTGGCTGCCATGTGCTCACATCGGCCTCCTTCGCTTGAGGATTGCCCTTGGCTGCTGGGAGCTACCGTGCCCATCGCCCACCCCACCCCGCCCACCTCTAACCAATGAGTTGGGAGAATAGTACCATGTAGGGCATAACTGCCCCCCGCCTCGTGCAGGACCATCTGGGTCATACGCTCTGTGCCCCAGTGCTCCTCGTGGGGTCAGGCTAGATGTCTTGCTTTGTCCCCTGGTCTATCCTGTTTGCCTTGTTCTCCTACAGGTTTCTCCTGAGACGACTCCCTCAATAAATCATTCACTTGCACAAGGATTCCCATCTCAGGCTTGGCTTTTAGGGAAACTAACTTTGGATGGATGGATGGATGGATGGATGGATGGATGGATGGATGGATAATATTTTCATATAAGGAGTCACAATCTGTCATTCATATGTGATTAGCGGTATTTCCAGCTATGCGGCTGGGGCACCTGGAGCCACCCACACCCTCCGGCCCATAACACACATCTGTGAAACAGCTGACCAAGGGCTTTTCCTTCCATGTGAAGCTCAGTGGCTCATGCTGGAGAGCATAATAGGAATAAAGAACTATGGGTGCTGGGTTCGAATTCCAGGGAATTCCCTGGCGGTCCAGTGGTTAGGACTCCACTCTCTCACTGCCAAGGGCCCGGGTTCGATCCCTGGTCGGGGAACTAAGATCCGCAAGCTGCGTCGTGTGGCCAAAAAAAAAAAATTCCATTATACCACTGGCCAACCAGGTGACCTTATATGAAAAATTTAGATTTCCTCGTGTGTGAAGTATAGATGGAAATACTAAAAAGAAAGTAAGATGAGGCCAATGTATTAAACAAGACTAATGCATATTAAGCTCTTAGCACAGCGCCTGGCCCATAGTAATCCCTCTTTTAAAATTAACTGTGTTATTACTGTTGCTGTTTTTGTCGTTATGCAGAGGCCAAATCTGAAGTCACCCCCAGGATGAAACAGGAGGAGAAAATAGTTAATCAGTGTTCCCCTCTTTCCACCCAATTCCTCTCTCCTTTCTGCACGAAAGCTGTGTATGTTAGATGGTGATACATGAGGTCCATTTATTCAAGACACACAGTCAAGAGCTGGCGACCCTACTTGCCCATCAGAGGTCCCCTGTGCTAGGCTCTGTGGCTTTGTGACAATATCAATGTTGGCAGATACGGACATTATTATCCCCATTTTACAGTTGAGCAACCTGAGGCTCAGAATGGGAACAGGAACCTCCACAGGTCCTTCAACCAACAAAAGGCAGAGCCAGGATGCCACCCCAGACTCTTCTCCCTCTGCTCCCTGGCGCCCCCTCCCATTCGTACCGATCAGGAAGCTTCCAGCCAAAAACTGTGACTCAATGGGTTTCAACAACGAGGGCACTTATCACCTCACGTGACAAGACATCCAGGAGGAAGGTGGCTCTTCAGTGGCTTGATGATGTTATCAGCACCCGTTTCTTTCCTGGTCTCGGCTGGCCACCCTCACTGTGCTGGCTTTGTCCTCTGGGTGGCTCCCCTTCCCGCTCCAAGATGGCAGCCATCATTCAGACCTCAAGCCAAGGCAGGATAACATCCAGAGGAGAAAATGTTGTCTGTTCCGTGTCTCTTTTTAGTAAGCCCTACCAGCACCACCCAGCAGACCTCCGGCTCAGGACTGGCCACGTTAAACCATGGTGGCCCCAGACCACCATGGAATCACCATGATTGGTTTAGATTCCTCAGGATTTATTTACCCCTGAGAAGGGACAAGGTCAATGTCCCTGAGGGGAGGAGAACTGCCAGTATCAAGGCTGTTGGGGTTATTGATGGGATTGGTGTTGGATGGGCAAGTCCAGGGCTGGGTCAGGAGGAGGACTCTGCCTGGAGAACCCTCTGTGAGCCAAGCACCTTAGTGTCGGTGCCGGCCCATCACAGAGTAGGTGATCAATAGATTGTTGAATGAATAAATGAATGAGTGAATCCCAGGTTGGTAAAGACATAGGACTTTGGACCAAGAGGTGGGATGGGCAGGTGGGGCCTCAGGGCAGCCAGGACAGAGTCCTCAAAGTAAGGGGAGAACCTCCTGCCCTGTGAGTTCTCATTCTGGGCCAAGTTCCAGCTACTGGAATTGGATAAGAGGCACAAAGGAAGGAGGGGCTCACAGGCAGCTTCTGTCCTCCACCTCATCTCTCACATACCCCGGGATGAAGGAAGCAGTTGGAAGGACACAGACCCCATGCTTCCTCTTTCCTCCAGGGTCTGACTCGGAAAAGGCAGGGGTTGGGAGAGGCGGACAATGAACCCCTGACATTGAACACCTGTGGTGCCCACTCACCCACTCCTCTTAACTCACTCGGAACACTGGAATTGTCACCTGCATTTTCCAGCTGCAGAAACTGAAACTCGAGGATGAGTTACTTGCTGATAAATGGCAGGGCTGGTATTCGAACCCGGGTCTCTTTGGCTCCAGGGCCGTGTCTCACCCTACCTCCCACACTCTTTATTAGAACAGTTGTTGACTCAGCCCTCCATGTCCCTCAGAGGGGAACAGCTACCCCCAGGGACAAGGAAGCGAGGGTGGGGTATGGCAAGGAGGGATCCTGGAGGAAGGTATGGTGAGTAATAATCGTATTGACAATAATGGTTGCTCTCAAGTCGAGCCCGCACATTCGGAGCACTTTATCCTGCACTAATCCCCTTCCCACCATTGGCTGATCCTCAGTTCACCTGGATGCCGGATGCCGGGTTCCACCTCCATAGGGCGGGAGCCCAGCCCAGGGCAGCGATGGGCGGATGGCTTCTCCATGTCTCTGCCAGTTTTTCCTGCTGGATCCTGCTCCTTCCTTCTTGCTGGGCTGTGCAGGTGGGGCTGGGGCCTCTGTCCCTGCCCCCCCCCCCCGAGGGGGCATGAGGGTGTTCCCACCTGGGTTCCTTGACATCCTTGCTAAAGTCAGCCCGAGAGCTGACCTGACCCCGGGCCAGCTGGATGACCCAGAGTCAGGACCTGCTGTCTCTCTCCCTCTAATTTTTTTCACTTAAAATAAAGGAGAGATTTTAAGACAGTTTGTGAAAACTCGAAGCAGGTCAGAGAAGGCGGTGCGAGGGATGCCTCTCTCTTCCCTCCGCTGTAGGTTCCTGGCCAAGCCGTGCCCACCTTGGGGCTTCTGGAAGGCACTTCCCCGAGCTCTTTGCAAAACTGACCCCTTCTGTCATCCCGAGCTCAGCTGAGAGTCACTCTCTCAGAGGAACCACCCCTGCCCTCCCAACCTGAAGCCACCACCTCCCCACCCTCACTTGCTCCCTGCCTCCTGCCTTATCTTCGTTCTCCGCTTCACACTTTCTGATGGTTTTCCTCGTCACTTACTCATCCATCCACTTGTCTATATCACCCCAGAGCTCCACTAAAACGTAAACACGGCAAACTCAGGGAGGGACTACCACCACACCAGCACCCAGAATGATCCAGAATGACGCCAGAGGCACGTGAAATATCTGTTGAATGAATGAGGATTGATAGGGAAGCTTACCCTGTTTCTCTCAACTGGCTGCTTCCCAGCTGTGTGACCTCGGGCTGGTGGTTTTACTCCTCTGATCCTCACTTTGTGATCAATCAAATGAGGGGGACAACACCTACCTCTTAAGACTGTTTATGATTCCCATGAAAGGGAATTATTTATTTATTTATTTATTTATTTATTTATTTTTGGCTGTGTTGGGTCTTCATTTCTGTGCGAGGACTATCTCTAGTTGTGGCGAGCGGGGGCCACTCTTCATTGCGGTGCGCGGGCCTTTCACCATCGCGGCCTCTCCTGTTGCGGAGCACAGGCTCCAGACGCGCAGGCTCAGTAGTTGTGGCTCACGGGTCTAGTTGCTCCGTGGCATGTGGGATCTTCCCAGACCAGGGCTCGAACCCGTGTCCCCTGCATTGGCAGGCAGATTCTCAACCACTGCGCCACCAGGGAAGCCTGAAAGGGAATTTTTGACCAAATCTTCATCTCTTTCCTGATGAGCGCTTCCAGTTGGTGAGAAGGTTGAGACAGAGTGAAAGGGGTGGGGTGCCCAGATTGGAAAGGGAGCACATTTTATCACCTCCCTGCTTCTTCCCTCGGACTATCAGAAATCAGCCACCCATCCTCTGCCAAGAACACTCTCCTACTCCCAGAAGGCCATAGAAGTGAGGTCAAAGGTCATTCTCCAGGTGGGCCGCTTCATCTGGAGCCCCTTCCAGGGGCCGGGCTGGGCCAGGGCCAGCAGAAGCTAAGGCTTTCCCCTCCTGTTGAGGATCCAGCCCTGAGATGAAGTCTGCCTCTGCTCCTGGCTCTGCTGATGGCAGATTGCCCCTCCCAGGCCCCAGACACCCCAGGTCTGGGAACCACAGTGCAGAAGAAAAAAATCGGCTGTGGTAGCTTCTGGCTTCCCAAAAGGGAGATGGGAAAATGCCATTTTCTGGGTTTTCCTGTGCTAAGAACCTTGTATACATTTTCTCATTTACACCTCATTACACGTGGCCCTGCCTCACTGTACAGATGAGGAAACAGGCTCTGACAAGTTAAATGTCTTGCCCGAGGTAATTCACTCAGCAGGAAGTGGCAGAGGCCGGGCGCGGGAAGTAAAGCCATCCTGGTGCTGCCTTCTCCAGCCCAGATGGTGCACTACTTAAGGTAGTGTGTTTCTAAATCATTATGGCGGACAAGAATCCCCTGGGGGTGAAGGGGGGCTTGCTTAAAATGCAGTTTCCTGGGCCTCACACTCAGAGGATCTGATTTTGTAGGTCTGGGGCGGAGCCCAGAGACCTGCATTTTCTCACAAGTGCTGCTGGAGATTCTGATGCATCTGGACGAGAATCACACTCTCCGCTCCTCTCTCAGTGGGTCCCCATGACCCTCACGTTCCCTATGCCTGGCACCTAGAGCAGGCGGAGTCCATCCCCATGGCCAACCCGAGGGCTGACCAGCCCATTAATACCAAGGTTGTTCCTCCTGTGCCTGCACAGCTCACTGGACTGAAAGATTGGAGACCCACATTTCAGCTCAGACTCCGTGTAAACCCCGTTCTATGGGCCTCCACTACATCATCTGTCAGACAGGAGGGGGTAGAGAACGGACGTGTGGACACGGCCTTTCACACATTCCCCAGCCTTTCACACATCCCCTTCCTGGTGTTTGGTTTAATATTTCACTTTTACTCTATTTTTTTCAGGTTTCTTGGCCACACCATACAGCTTGTTGGATCTTAGTTCCCCAACCAGGGATTGAACCCACGCCCTCGGCAGTGAAAGCGCAGAGTCCTAACCATTTTCCCTACTTTATTTTTTTAAAAAAAGCTTTCTTAATCTAAATAAATTTATTTAAGAAGGGAACTTACAGCACCCTGGCAAAGGGAAAACTAACATCAATTGTCATAAACAGAAGGTGACCATGAAAATAAAACTCTTTTTTTTTTAAATTGGAGTATAATTGCTTTACAATGTTGTGTTAGTTTCTGCTGTACAATGAAGTGAATCAGCCACATGTATACATATATCACCTCCCTCTTTTGGACCTCCCTCCGCCCCGCATCCCACCCATTTGGGTCATCACAGAGCACCAAGCTGAGCTCCCTGTGCTATACAGCAGGTTCCCACTAGCTATCTATTTTACACATGGTAGTGTATTTATGTCAAACCTAATCTCCCAGTTCATCCCACCCACCCTTTCCCCACTGCCGCCATGTCCACACGTCCATTCTCTACATTTGCGTCTCTATTCCTGTCCTGCAAATAGGTTCATCTGTACTATTTTTCTAGATTCCACATACATGCGTTAGTATATGATATTGGTTTCTCTCTTTCTGACTTACTTCACTCTGTGTGACAGATTTAGACAGAGAAGATGCACAATCAATCGTTGTTGGGTGAAAGAGCAAGCACTTGAGAGGGGCTGAGGACACCCAGGCTCCAAGCTGAGACCACCTTCTCCTTGATGTTGTCTGAAGGGTTGGGAAGGAACCAGAAGGGAATGAGTCAGGCACCCTGTGAGCCATTGCTATTTGTCCTCTCCTCTGGGAAGCCCCACAACGGGGGAAATGCCGGGCCGGGTGATGCTGTAGAAGGTCCTGGAAATGAAGGATGAGGGATATGGGGTCTGCTCCTGGAGAGCCCAAGCATGGCAAGGGAAGAGGGCAGGGAAGACAAGAGAAGACAGAGAAGACTGTGCTGGGAGACAAGCGACCCCAATGTTAAGCCTGATTTTCTCACTCCTCCGCTGCATGGCCTTGAAAGCGATCAGAATATGCCACCCGAAATATGCCACTTTAGCATAAAATTATTTTGAGCTGAAGTCAATTGAGAATTGACAGATGCATGAAGAGTTCTTTTTCCTCCCTTTACCTGCCTAAAAGCAGATAAAAATTTCCCTTTGAGGAAGGTACCCTCTGCCCACCACCCTTGTACTAGGGAGAGAAAAAGCAACTTTTATCATCAAAGACGGGGAGTCAGCTCCAAGATGAGTTTGCATAAGCAGACTTTACTAAAATAGCTCTTATCTTCCATTTCCCCCCCATATATTTCCTGGTCATTTCCCTACAATTTATTGTCCCTTGAAATCTAAACCCTCTTTCCTTTGCAAAAAAGGTAGATGAGTCCCTGAGCCTAACCACTTCTTTGAGTTTCACTTCTTTTCTGTGAACCCCTGTGCATGTAAATATTAATAAATATCACGTGCCTTTTCCCCTATTTATCTGTCTTTTCTTAGTTTAATTTGCAAGCCCCCAGGCACTAAACCTAAGAGGGCAGAGGAAAAGCTTTTCCTCACCAACACTGGTCTGCAATTCTCCATTGACACCAAAGTGACCAAGGTGAAAAAGCTCATGTTAAATGGAAAAATAAAACAAGAAGCACAACTGTATGTTCACCTTGACTGTATGGGGGAAATGTGCAACATGAAAGGTTGGCAGGAGAAATGCTCTAACATAGTAGTCAGAAGTGTGTGTTCAGGCTCCTGAAACTGAGTAGGATCCTGTGGGGATCCTGGGCACCGAAGCTTGTCTGTGTCCTCCGTTCCTTGTTTGTAGGGAACAGACTCCAGCCTCCAGGACCTTCCCTGAGTCCCAAAGGGCAGATTCAAACAGCTGCTAATCAGGGAAGGGAGGGGATGCAGACAAGGGCGGGGCAGCCAAGAAACAATAGTGCAGCCTCGGGGCACTTGGTCCTGGTTCCACCTCAAGGGATACATATAACAATATCTTTAAGCTCTTTATAGAACCAAAACCCCCAACAAACGAAAGATGTCAGCATTCTTCATTCCAGAGAAGACCACCTGAGGCCAGATTAAAAGAACCAGAGAAGCTCATCAAGAAATTACCTGAGACCAGATTAAAGGAGTGCAGGCCCTGCACACACCTTAATCTTATCAGCAACCCCACCCTTGAAGTATTGCTATAAAACTCCTCAACAAATCCTCCCAGGATGGGACACACAGTTTTGGAGGGCAGGAGCCTGCTGTGTCCCCCTTTGCCTGGCAAAGCAATAAACAATTCTTTTCTAGTTCACCCAAAACGCTGTCTCTGAGATTTGATTTGGCACCTGTGCACAGAGGCCAAGTTTTTGGCATCAGTCCCACACACAAGGGTCTCCTGACTCCTGGGCATGGGATTTTGTCATTGAACCTCTCTGAGCCTCAGTTTCTTTATCTATAAAATGGGAATTATATTACTGTCTTTACAAGGTATTGTGAAGAATGCATGACAGACCTCGGGAAAGCACTGAGCACCCTGTCTGGCAGGTAGAGACCGGCCTGTGAAACGCAGAGCAGCGGCTGTTGTGATGGTTGTGACTGTGGTTGAATGAATGTTATCAGCCACAACAACCGCATCACCTTTCTGACATTTCCCTGTTTCTTTCCTCCCCCACAGGGCTCATCCTCCCCGAGGCCAGCTTTTCAGAGCTCTATGGCAGGATCAAGCAGGCCACAGGGAAGCGGCCTCTCCTCCGCTGCCTCACCCATGGCTGTGTGGACTAAGAATGCTGCCTGCCATACCAGTAAACAAAGGAAGTCACAGTCATCAGCGATTGCAGCTATCCCCAGTGGTGAACCCTGAGGGAACTCAGGAAGGAAACAAAGAATACCTACCATCTAGCAGTCAGCAGACTGCAGCCATGGGTGCAGCTTGAGGAAACTCAGGATGTGAACACACAGGATACTGGTCCCAGATAGCTGAGGTGCATATCAAAGGAATGATTTCAGTGAGCCCAGACTCTTGCATCTTCCCATATAGAAAAGGGCTAAAATTCCTTGAGATATCTAGTTTTCTTTTTTTAACAGTACCTGTTAATAAATAATAGTCATAATAATAAATAATAAATTAATAATAAATAATAGTATTAACTACCTGCCCTTTATTGAAAAACTCCTATATATCCTAGCTCCCGCCTCGGCTCCTAGGAGCAGTTTTCTCAGGGTTACTTGAGATGCTGCCTCCTGGGCTTGAAGTCCTAAGAATGTCTGCCGAATAAAACATAGCTCTCAGCTTTTAGGTTGCGCACTTTTTTTCAGTCGACAGCAGTCACTGTGGCTTGGGGGACCAGGGGCAGCCTATGGGTGACACCGACAGGTAACTCTCCTGTCTGGGGACAGCAGGCAGGCTGGCTGAGGTCTACACTGAAATCTTGCCTGAGCATCATTTTTTTTTTTTTAATGTTTTTTTAAAATTTATTTATTTATTTATTTATTTATTTATTTTTGGCTGTGTTGGGTCTTCGTTTCTGTGCGTGGGCTTTCTCTAGTTGTGGCAAGCGCGGGCCACTCTTCATCGCGGTGAGCGGGCCTCTCACTGTCGCGGCCTCTCTTGTTGCGGAGCACAGGCTCCAGACGCGCAGGCTCAGTAGTTGTGGCTCACGGGCCTAGTGGCTCCGCGGCGTGTGGGATCCTCCCAGACCAGGGCTCGAACCCGCGTCCCCTGCATTGGCAGGCAGATTTTCAACCACTGCGCCACCAGGGAAGCCCCTGTGCATCATTTGAGCAAGGGGCAGCCACATTGATTCAACACACCTTTCCTGGGCAAAGAGGGCGGGCTCTGGGGTTCATACCCTTTTGCCCTGTTTACCAGCTGTGCTTCCTGGGGCAAGCTCCTTGACCTCTCTGTGCCTCAATCTCTTCACACACAGGATGGGGGCATTCACAGTACTTCCCTCATGAGTGAATATGAGGGTTCCGTGGAAACATGGTGAAGCACACTTCAGACACTGTCTACACTGGGCTCTGCTCCACTGTGTCAGGCACCAGGCAAGGCAGTGGGATTCATAAAGTAGGCCCAGTCAGTCCTCAAGAAATCACCATTCCCACGAGGCGCTCTAACATTGCTACAAGGAACCAGCTTGGGTTGGGGAGACTGCCCCAAACTTCAGGGTCTGAGAACCTGGTTCAAGTGCCACTAACTTGGGTGTGACCTTAAGCAAGACATTTTTCTCTCTGTCTCTCGGTTTCCCACCCAGTAAAATGGGATGTTTTGAGGCTATATTGGATCATGGATTTGAAAATATTTTGAAGAGCATAAAATATTAAAAGGTCTGGGGTGCAGAGCAAGATAAATATTATATGATATCTCTTACATGTAGAATCTAAAAAAATAGGACAAATGAACTTATTACCAAAACAGAAACAGACTCACAGACACAGACAACAAACTATGGTTATCAAAGGGGAAGGGAGGAGGGAGAAATTTGGAGTATGGGATTAACAGATACACACTATTATATATAAAATAGATAAACAACAAGGACCTACTGCATAGCACAGGGAACTATATTCAATATAGTGTAATAACCTATAATGGAAATGAATCAAAAAATGTATATATATAACTGAATCACTTTTCTGTACACCTGAAAATAACACAATATTGTAAATCAACTATACTTCAATTAAAAAAGGAAGGTCTGGAGTGTTCTACATAGAAAGGGAGTCTGCAAACTATTTACAATAGCCAAGACATGGAAACAACCTAAATGCCCGTGGACAGTCATGGGCATTTATTCCTTTTCAGCCATAAAAAGGAACGAAATTGGGTCATTTGTAGAGACGTGGATGGACCTAGAGACTGTCATACAGAGTGAAGTAAGTCAGAAAGAGAAAAACAAATATTGTATATTAACACATATATGTGGAATCTAGAAAAATGGTACAGATGAACCGGTTTGCAAGGCAGAAATAGAGACACAGATGTAGGGAACAAACGTATGGACACCAAGGGGGGACAGGGTGGGTGGGATGAATCAGGAAATTGGAATTGACATGTATACACTAATATGTATAAAATAGATAACTAATAAGAACCTGCTGTATAGCACAGGGAACTCCACTGTACAGTAGAAACAAACACAACATTGTAAAATAACTATACTGCAATAAAAATTAAAAAATAAAAGATTTCATTTAGTGCTTGATTTTGGGAAGGCTAGAGTGTCAAAAATGTAAAAAGCCTTAGATCTTTTTAAAAGTGAGAAGTCTCATTCTCTTAAATAATCTAGGATATAATAAAAGTTAACATAAACTACAGGAAATTATTCTGATAAGGCAAAATTTTGGTTCCTAGGCAGATTACCTTTTACAATCTCATTAAGAGCAGACCAATATTCCAAGAAATCATTATCATTTTAGCAGAGACAAAACCAAAGTCTAATTTTGCATCAGTGTACTTTTGATATCAAAGTTTATTTTTTAAAAAACTTTATAAATAAATCAATTCAGTCTTACCCACTTGACCACATATAAAAATCCATGTTCTGCAAACCTACAACTTTCTACATCCATTTAGGTTTGTCCTTTTTTTTTTTCCTCTCTTTCTCATTCTGGAACAACCAGTCATCTTACTTTAAGACAAAATTACTCTCTTTTTTCTTGAGAAAAACACACCCAGCATACCTTGTATATTTTTCCTTATCAAAAACATATCCTAATTTCCTTGCATACATTGTTCCCCTTATTATTTTTAGTAGTTTTATTGTCAAATTTTGATTCTAATTTTTAGCCACTAGTAACCTTTCTTTTACAGAGAAAACTACAAAGTTTTCTCTGAGAAATTGTGATCTGTCATATACCAGCATTCTGTAGCAGACTAGCCAATTTTATACATACATGTCACAATGTTTCTTTATAGGTGGTTCCCAACTTACAACTGTTCAACTTATGACCTTTTTGTTTTACAATGTTGCTAATGCCCAACGCATTCAACAGAAGCCATACTTTGAATTTTGCTCTTTTCCTGGACTAGCGATGTATAGTTTGATGCTCTCTCGTGATGCTGGGCAGTGGCTGCCACTGCCGCTCCCAGTCAACAACATGATCATGAAGGTGAACAATCAATACACTTACAACCAAGTTGGTGGAGCATATTGTCAGCAGGGGTTTGAGAAGGGAGTTTTCAGTCGACTGAGAAGCTCCCATGTTCTTAATTATCAATGCCTGTAGACTTATGAACAGGGATAACTAGGGCTCCAGCCCAGCTTCTGTGTGCCTAGGGCTCCAATGCAGCTTCTGGAATATACTCAGAACCTTAGGAACCAAAATCTGTCCTTACTGTGCTTCAGTGAACATTTGTCTGGAGCACTGGCTCAGGAGTCAGATTCATCAATGGGTCCCCACTCAATGAGTCGAGTGAAGACAAAGGCTTCAAAGAGACCCACTTAGGGTCCTGGGTGAGAAGTCTGGAGGCCCATTGATGAATCTGATCCTATCTGAGTCTCGAGCACTTAACTGTTAAAGAAAACCAGAGCTGGACAGTAGTCATAGCAGGAAAAGCAGATTTTTAACCAACAATGATTTCAGTAGAGGAAAAGAGACTTCATATAGAACTGGGGTCAAGTCCAAATACAGCATGGACAAGTGCAGATTGACAGCCAAGGAGCAGGGTGGGGGTCAGTGGATGGAAAATTACTAAGAGGAGACATCACGGGTAAGGAGGGGATTCTTGCTGAAGGCAGCCCAGGATGATCAGACATTACCTGAGGATGGCGGGGATTGGAAATCTGATCAGATATCCAGGGTAGGGGATTCTTGATAAACTGACTTATGATTCTTGCTTTGCAGGACAACGTCCAAGGACAGGGTCCCGTCAAAAAAGGACTGAGAGGAGCCTAACTCAAGTTTGGTCAAAGAAAGTCCCCATCAGTAACAAAGTTACAGGTTTAAAAGGCAGAGATGGAACACATTTGAAGAGAATGTTCTACCATAAAAGATGAAAAAATTTTTAAATAAAAAGAGAAAGTTATAAAATATACACACATCTGGGGGACAAAGACGGTGACACATAATTCTGTTTTCATTAGGAGAACACATCTTTACCCTGGGGGCACTGTTGTAAATTTAGAAATGTATAAAATCAGGACCAGGACCGTAGCTTGTCCCAGCCTCTGTGGTCGACATCAGGCTATTCCCATGGATACATGTGGGCGCATAGGGTAAGCTTTGCTCATCTTTTGTGACCTATACAACCTCCCAGCGTCCCCATACCTGACCACTATCTGCTTCACCCTGGAGCCGGTTTATAAATACAGATTTCCGGTCCCCAAACCAGAAGTGCTGATTCAGCTTGGGGAGTTGTATTTTTAACCACAGGTGATTCTGAGACAGCCCTTCTACCTGTCAGTCCCTAGGGCAGCCTTAGAAGGCATTGGGTTCCACCTGTGCAGAGCTTTCTCCTCCCCACTAGGACGAAATGCTTAACCCTTTCTATCGCTATAGAGACCGTACATGACACTGGGAAATTGTGGTCTCTGAGCTGGAGTCACCAGGCCCCCGTGTATTGGTGGGCGGGGCTGAGTGACCTCTTCATGGCCTGAGAGTGCGTGACCCGGGTCCTTTACGCGCAGTGTCCGTGCGCTTTGCTTGCCCTGGTGGAGGGAGATGGAGTAGAATCTGTAGGGAGGCTGCGGGCCCATGGCATTAAATGATGCCTCCTTAAATGATAGCCTCCTGGTTTAACTCAAAACTCCTTCATCAGGCATCCCATCCTCATCACGTGTGGAGTGCTTGTCTCTTGCATGTCTGTCTCCGTCCCTAGACCGAGCTTCTCGAGAGAGAGAGAGATTTATATGTTGTTGTTGTTGTTGTTGAATCTCTGTGTCCCCGGGGCCCAGCCAGGCCCAGCACAAGCAGGTGTTCCATAAATGTGCACTGAAGAACTAATGACCTGTCCTCTATGGGGACCCAAAAGAGGAACGATGCCCTGTCCTGGGGAAGCTGGGACAGGTGTCACCTGGAAGCAGCGTTTAGGCCGGGCCTTGGTGGATGGGAGGGATGGGGAGACAAGTGTTCCAGGCTCAGGGCAGAGCCCAGACAAAGGCTGGAGGTGCAGAAACGCACAGCCCCTGGATTGGCTGCAGGACCGCTTGTCTCGGGCCCAGTTTGGGTCTCCCCACAGGTGCTGCCTCTCACCCACAGCTGCGGCTACTCCTTCCGGAGAGCTCAGCGGTGCTCCCCCAAATGGGACCACTACAACCACTGCATCACCAATTGCCACATCCAACGTGGTAAGGGCTTCACGGGGCAGCCTGGGAAGACGAGGAGAGGACCACCTTCTGCCCTGGACACCAACCTTGCCCCCTAGGGCTTGTGTTTGGAGTCAAAACTCTTGGGCTTGGGTTTAATGGTCCTCTCCCATGACAAGTGCCATTTATTGAGTGCCTACTGTATGCCAGGCACTGCAGCGGGTAATTTATGCGCATCATATCATCAAATATTCCCAACAACCTAGCGAGGAAGGTGTTAGTAGTCATTGGACAGCTGAGGCTTAGGGAATGAAATCACAGCCCAGAAGGCACGTGGCGAGGAAATACGCAGAGCTACAACATGAGTCCCTCTCTGATCCCAAAGCCCTTACACACTAGCTCCCCATGACTAAAACTCAGTGGCTTGGATCTCTGTTTTCCAATCAGGTGCCACACACCTGTGCTTATGTCCTGTTCCTTTGCTGGGTAGTTACTGAATATTTAGGGACTGATGCTATCACAGGCTTGGAGATCCACAGTCAAAAGCCTAGGCCTGATCTAATATTTGAAGAGAAGCGTGAGGGAGTCAGGCATCGAGCCCCATGGGACACTTTATGGGGTTTCGTATAATTAAGGCTAAGACATGGAAGCCACTTAGATGTTTGCAACTTCAGAGCCAGGCGGGCCCTGAGAGGTCATGTGAACAAGGGTTTCTCAAATCCTTTTGATGGCAACCCGCACAATGTAATAAAATTGACACCCGGACCCAGTCAACCCACATATACACTCCCAGGCTAGAAACACAGTTTGCTGAAGCAGCACTTTATGACTTGTGCTATATCGGCACAAGCATGCACACGCCCATGCATGCACACAAGCGTATGCACACGTGCACAAGCCAGAAGCAACCCTCTAAACCTATGTCATGATCCACTAATGGAGCAGGGCTACAGTGAAAATGCTCTCTCAGACCTGCGCCCGTGGGAAAGCTGAGGCCAGGAAGGGTAAGGGGCCTGCCCAAGGGTACCCAGGACGTGTGCAAAGTCAGACTAGAATCTGGTGTCTAGTTCCCAATACTTCCAGTTATCCAAAATACTGACTAATAGAATGTTAACCCAGGTGAGCGTGTAGGAGGTATTTGGATGCTTTGGGGTTCAAAATCCCCACAGCCAGACAGGGTCATTCTGTGCTTCTTGGAGGGCTCAGAAGCTCAGTGCCTCTGGGTCACTTTTGTGTCCATCAGGTTTCACTGAACCATGGGAGTCTCGGTGGCCGGGCTCCCCCCAGACCCGGTTTTCTGTATTGAGTTCCTAATTCTAACTCTGGGCTGTGGTTTCTGAGAAGACGTAGATGCGACACCTGCTCTCTGGGCGTCTGTGATCTATGGCAGCACTGATGGAAGCAAATGAGGCAGCAATGCGCAGGCAGTCTGACTCGTGGACTTTTACCAGGCGCCCCCTCTGTGCCAGGTCCTGTACCAAGCAAGGCAGGGAGTGCTGAGAGCAGTGAGGCATGGGCCCTGCCCCTGTGAGCTCAGCCTCTGGATTTGCACAGTCTCAGGTTCAAACCCTCACTCTGCCTTTCTCTGGTTGCATGGCCAAGTTTACATGCTCAGCCTCAGTTTACTCACCCATTAAATGGGATAATCACCTCTACCTGTTGGGTTGTTTGGGAAGATCAAATGAGATAACCTCTATGAAAGTCCCTGGCACATAGTAGGCAATCAGTAAGTGGTAGCTTTTATTATTATTACTGATAAGAAAAGGATGCAATTCACAGTTATAGATAGGGAATGAACATTCCAGAAGGGAAGAAACAGCATGAGCGGAGGCAGAGTGGAAAGCATAGGGCAAGATTTGAGGAACAGATGTTTTTGGAAGTAGGGAGTAATCGGGAGAGCAAACTGGAAGCACACTACAGCCACAGGCGGAAAGACCGTTAAGTGTCAGGCTGAAGAATTTGGCAATAGGGAGCCACTGAAGGCCTTGGAGGAAGGGAATGATGTAAATGGAGCGCATGATAGAATAGATGGATAGAGGACACTTGATTGATAGTAGCAAACCCTGCCAGGAGTTCACTTATCCTATAGTTGTGGCTTTCGGAAATTAGCAGGAAATGGGATTCTGTCACCATCCTGGGAGGCTTCCAGGAGGTGGCAGGATTTCTAAGGTTCCTGAAGGAGGCTCTTGCCACTTGGGTGGGATGGGTTGGGTCTCTCTGATTGCCTAACTGGAGGTGAGCACTCCAGTTTCCTTCCTGGGCTGGTACAGGTCCCAGGAGCAAGTGCCAGAAACCGATCTGCAGGAGTGACCAGAAGTTGCCCTTGTGTCAACTGCAGCCAGCATCTGGACACATCCAACGGCTGGAACCTCATTTTCAAGAGCAAGGCATGCAGGAAGTCCATGTTCCCCTAGTGGACATTAGGACACTGAGTTATCTTCTCCCATCCCCCCGGCCCTCTGAGGATACCACCTAGCATGGCTGTCTAATAAAGTGCCCATCCCCTCATCCAGTGCAGGCCCAGACCAGGGAGACATCAGTGACTGAGAGGCCAAAGGTTGAGCCCAGCGCTGGTCCAGACTGCTCCACCAAGGAGGTCAAAATGCCACAACCACTGTATTTTCGGCCCAAATTTTCAGTTCTCTCTGCTCCCACACTGGTCTGTGAACTCCTTGAGGGTAGGGACTGTGTCTCGTTCATTCATTCATTTGTTCATTCAGTCACTTATTCATTCAGCAGACACTTGTTGAGCACCTGCCATGTGGCAAGCACGCTGTTAGGCACTGGGAATCCCGCTGTTATCAACCAGGGTTTGGTCAGAGTGGCAGAACTACTAAGAGGTACCTATATATAAAATGAGGGATTTTAATAGGGGTTTGTCTTTCTGTGATGCTGGGAACCAATGAAACAGTCTGTGAGAGGCTATTCCCTTTTGTGCTATTGCTGCTGCCTGAAATCTTACAGCCCAAGTGGCAGGGCAAACTGGAACTGCAAGGATGGGTGGAGCGCAAGAGGAAAGCCTAGAACACCCTTCTGCATCTCACCACCTCCAAGTCTTCACCCAGAGAAGATAAAGGAGGCGATCTGGCAGGACCCAGAGTTGCTGCAGCCCTGGCTTCTTCATCACACCAACACAGTGAGCCAGCAGATAAAGGACAACGTGCATTAGCCGCAAATGCATCCCATGCCGGGCTCCGACTTTCTGATTGTAAAAATCAAGTGACTTCTGGTCCACCTCTGCTTCCAAATCTCAGGCAAAACATCTCTTAAGAGACCCATGCTAACCTGGAACTCTGCAGGGATGGAAATTCTGGGAAATACAGCTTCAGCATAGCTAAGTGACACAGTACAGATCCATGACACTCTACCCCTTGTTGACTTGTCACCCATACACATCTCTTTCAACCATTCTTAACCCCCAAATAAAGACAATAGCAAAATCCTGTTTCTGCCTAACATAATGAGTACGACTTGAAACAAACTAACATCCCCTAAAGAAGATACCAAGTCCTTTTACCCATCTTTGGGTCATGCTCATTTTATTTATTTATTTATTTATTTATTTATTTATGGCTGTGTTGGGTCTTCGTTTCTGTGCGAGGGCTTTCTCTAGTTGCGGCAAGCGGGGGCCACTCTTCATCGCGGTGCGCGGGCCTCTCACTATCGCGGCCTCTCTTGTTGCGGAGCACAGGCTCCAGACGCGCAGGCTCAGTAATTGTGGCTCACGGGCCTAGTTGCTCCGCGGCATGTGGGATCTTCCCAGACCAGGGCTCGAACCCATGTCCCCTGCATTGGCAGGCAGACTCTCAACCACTGTGCCACCAGGGAAACCCCGGGTCATGCTCATTTCTATTCCAGTTGAGTCATAACCCCCTTTTGATATTCTCTGATTTAAATACTGAGATGTAAGGTTAGCTGCATGAACACAGCTTCTGCATGACAGGAGGGCCACCCCAGAGGAGGTCTGTAACGTTGCAGCTGTCCACATTCATGGAGTGCCCACACGTCGTGGACAACCATCTGTAAGACAGGCCCAGAACTTTTTCTTCCTTGGGCATCTGGTCATAGGTAACTCGACCATGAAGTCATTGGTACAGATTAAGAAAAAGGAGACAATACAGCAGGTCTAGGGGCCGTGGACCTCTGTGCCCCTTACTTATGCAGCTCACCTGGGCCTTCAGCACCTGTTTAGGTCCAGTTTCACATATTATCACGTGATGATGTAATTGCTGCCATGCCCACCCAGCTTCGTAACTTGGTGGGTCAGATAACAGCCAGCCTCGTGATAACTTGTTAACCCAAGGTCAAGAATTCAGTCTCCCTGAAGATCCATTAGCAAGCCAGATGTTGTTTCTCAAAAGGAGAACAGTTATCTGCAGCTGATGGAGGGGCTTTGCTCCAAAATCCTAAGGGTCTGCCCCATGCTTTACCAGTAGGGGCCTGTGAAATCTTCCATGTGACGTTTCTACCTACACACACTCAGGAACCATTGGTCTGCTGGGTCTCTTGCGCATTTTCATTTTGGTAACAGCTATAATTAACACCCCCCCCCCCATGTACGTATGCTCTAGAGATGATTTTTCATGTTTGAGGGGGTCCCATTTGTATCTGAAGCCCACTTTCAAATGCCAGTGAGGGCCTGTACTTACAAGGCAACCTGTCCTTAAGTGTCTGTGTATCTGTGTTATCTGCCAACTTCTATATAAAGATCTATCCAGGGAGGAATTTATGGTTTGGTCTGTACATTTCAGTATCTCCCTTGAAAGGCTGGGGGATGTGATTTTGAAAGGGAGACCTTCCCGATGGTTCTCTTTCCAGCCAAGGAATAGTCAAGGAGAGCAGTCAAGGAGACCAACTCTTCCCAGGTTACAGGGATCACGTGACTCCATCATTTCCCCGTGGCTGTTCACTGCAGTGAGAGTGGGGCAGGGGAGCACCATGGAGGACCTCAGTGGGGTCCCCTCTACTGAGGATGAAACCAGTGCACCAGTGAGTCTAACCACCAAAGGACAGACTCTGGAATCCCCAGAGGCAGTCAGAGCAGAGAAGAAATAGAGCTGGCTCTCATGCTGAATCCAGGGGATTCTCCTAAGAACTCCCAATGTGGGTGAGTCCCTGAACCACTCCAGGTTCCATTTTCTCTCTTTTGGGGCCAGAGTTGAAGACAGTGGGATAGTGGTCAGAACCCAGAGTCTAGAACCAGGATCTGCGGTCTAAACCTACTTCTGCTATTGATGTGCTGTGTGACTTTGGGAAAGTCTCCTAACCTCTCTGGGCCTCAGTTTCTTGGTAGATAAATGAAGGCTCTCCATGAGCCCTTCCAGCTCAAATCCATGTCAGCCTGTGGTGCTGCTTTCATAATATTGCAGCATCCCTCATCCACAAATGCTTGTCTGAATACCAGTGCTTTGAGCTTACTTGGATGCCCCAGTAAGAGGGGCCTGAATTCAGCCCCCTCCTGCAGAACTTACCAGCAAGACACCACCCTGCCTGCCACCTGACCCTGACGGGAGAAGGGAGAAGCCTGGGCTGAGGTCTCTTCTCCATCATCCAGAATATCGCAATTGAAGAGAAATGGCTTTGAGAGTGAAGCTCCCAATTTCCTTTACATACCTATTTACAAATGGATTTGGAAAATGGCTCTGATCAAAAAAATTTCATGAGCAAATTGGACATTTGAATTGCGTTCTTTGTTACATTGTCAAATTTAGACGCGAGTCCATAGCAAACTTTTTGAAAACACTAGTACATTCAGGGTAATTGCATAAAATTAAATTTTATTTTGAAAATGTTCAACATTGGAGGTTTTTAAATATAGATCCCATTTATCATGTGGTTATTTTGGGATTTGTCAGTGGAAGGAAGCCAAATGTCCTTTCTTGGAAAGGACTCTCCTTTGTTTTGGGATGTGTCCTTTCTTCCTGCAGTCTGGGTATTAGAACACCCTTTCTTTTATGAATAGATCGATGAGGTGGGTTCTTTGGTGTCCTTCCTTGGTAAAAATAAACCCCATAGTTGAACTCTATTTTTTTAATGTCTTGCTCTGTGAAATCCCAGAACCTCAGCATCGCCAGGTCATCAACAAGGTAGCTTTGGGATTCCCAATTTACATCGCAAAAAACATTACAGTTTCTTTTTTAAAGAGACCAGAAATCAGAGAGGTTCAGTAATGAGCCTGAGACCACACAGCTGGAGAATCCAAGCTGGCATTCAAATGCGGCGCTCTCTGGTCTGGAAGCCCAAGATGGCACGATTGCCAATCATCTTCTCCCCACTCCCTGGAGGAAGAATGAGGTCCAGTGCTTGGCTCGAGTGGACCCAAGGTTTAAGGAGATGAGCCCCAAAGAAGGCTTGGTACTCATCCCAGGAAACCTTCTAGTTACTAATCTGTACCTTCATCCTCTGAGGGAACATGGTTAATGCTGGGTCTGGTGCCCCAACAGCAGAGAAAGAGGTACAGGCAACCCTCCACAGCAGGGGAAATACCTGTGCGGTTATTATTAGTCTTGAGAAGGAATTTTATTTAATATCTATGTGGCAGAATTATGGAGTCGCTTTTGCTTCCACTTCAGTGAAAATTCTCTACAGGATGGTAGTGATAACCCAACAGCAGAACTGAAAAGTCAATGCATCCCAGGAAAGCCTCCCTCTGGAGAAGCAGGGCCGTCTTCAGGGATGAGGAGAAATACAGTTGGCCTGGAGTGAAGGGTGAGCTTTCGGCACCAGAGCGGCTGATCTTGCAAGTGGAGGCCGGGGACTCTGACCTTGCCAGGTCTAATGACCAGAGTCACTCTCCTGGAACTCTGGAGGGTGAAGTGTGGCCGTGGGGCTACTCCGAGCCCAGTGGAACATCAAGAAAGAATGAGGTCCCAGACCTGGGAGCCTCTCTGGGGATCCCAGCAGAGTGGGTAAGCTCTGTGCTGTAGGAGAGGGTGTAAGAGTCTTGGTCCAGGAGGAGCTCACTGAGGCGACTAGGTGCAGAGGAAGTTGGGAAAGTATTGATAACGAGGGTTGTAGCTCCTCTTGTTTCTTTTCAGGCAGTAGACGAAATGTTGGTCACAGGCGCAGAGCTGCATCTGGCAGAGGGACCCACGTTCTGCAAACAGGACACCAAATGCAGGATGAGGAAGAAAAGAGATGCTCTGTGACACTGACTCCGGACTTGCTTCAGTCAGGACTTGCTGCTAACCTGAGCAGCCTCCCCAGTCTCCTTCCTGCCCTCAGTCTGATGTGGGAGGCACAGCTTCTACACTGGGGGTGCATAACCTGATGCAAGAGGCACAGCTGCTCCCCAGGGCGAGGTTTCAGCTGAGGGAGACACAGCTCCTGCCCTCAGGGAGTCCCCAGTCTGATGGAGGACACGCATTCCCTCCCCATCAGACTGGGAGCTCCCAGTCTGGTGATGGAGACAGCCCTGGCTCTGGAGGAACTTCAATTCTCATAGAGGAGACACCATCCTCAGATTTAGCTTTGAACTCAGAAGGAGCTGAGCTTGAATCCCGACTCTAGCTGTGTGCACTGGCAAGCCTTTGAGTCTGTTTCCTCATCTGTAAAATGGGGACACTAAAGCCACCCCACAGCAAGCAAAAGGACGTATGGAAAGCACTTAATTCCTAGTACATGCTGAGTCTAAGATGTTTCTGCCCGCCCCCTAGAGGTCAGATACAGCTGCAATAATCCTGCCCCTGTTGCCCCCATCTCTGCCCCGCCAAGACACAGACTGGCTGACCTCTTGGGGCATCTGACCTCAGAGGCAGCAGGGACCCAGGCTCTTCCAGTGGCCTGAATGGAAGCCCCAGCCTTACCACAGGTGACCAGGCCCCATGCAACTCTGTATCTGTACACCTGTGTCAAGACATTGCAGCCTTTTTTCTCCAGCTGTGCGTAGCAGTGGTCATGCATCCAACAGCACCTGTCAATGCAAGAGATTTAGATCCTGAGCAGAAGGGGCCTGTCCCTTGAGCAGAGGCCACCATGGTTGGTGAGGTCTGACCAAGAAAGAGTCTCATAATATGGCTGAGTCCTTCCTGCTCTTCCATTGAGGCTGTCCCACACTTGTACCAGTTCACGGACCGGCTCTTTCCTCCTGGGCCCACAGTGAGACTACACTTCCCAGCCCCCCTTGCAGGTATGTGTGGTCACATGACGAGGCTGGCACCCTGGGAGATGTACAGCACTTCTAGACCTACCCATAAAAACCTCCCACTCTAGGAGACCTTCAAGATGGTGGAGGAGTAAGACATGGAGATCACCTTCCTCCCCACAAATACATCAGAAATACATCTACATGTGGAACAACTCCTACAGAACACCTACTGAACGCTGGCAGAAGATCTCAGACTTCTCAAAAGGGAACAGACACCTTCAGGAGACCTACACACAGAGGCGGGTCCAAATCCAAGCTGAACCCCAGGAGCTGTGCGAGCAAAGAAGAAAAAGGGAAATCTCTCCCAGCAGCCTCAGGAGAAGTGATTAAATCTCCACAATCAACCTGATGTACGCTGCATCTGTGGAATACCTGAATAGACAACGAATCATCCCAAAATTGAGGCGGTGGACTTTGGGAGCAACTGTAGACTTGGGGTTTGCTTCCTGCATCTAATTTGTTTCTGGTTTTATGTTTATCTTAGTTTAGTATTTAGAGTTTATTGTCATTGGTAGATTTGTTTATTGATTTGGTTGCTGTCTTCCTTTTTTTTAATATGTATATATATATTTTTTTCCTTTTTCTCTTTTTGTGAGTGTGTATGTATATGCTTCTTTGTGTGATTTTGTCTGTATAGCTTTGTTTTTACCATTTGTCCTAGGGTTCTGTCTGTCTGTTTTTGTTTTTTGGGTTTTTTTTAGTATAGTTTTTAGCGCTTGTTATAATTCGTGGATTTCTTTTTTGGTTTCGTTGCTCCCTACTTTCTTTCTTTCTTTTTTTTTTCTTTTTTTATTACTTTTTAATTTTTTTATTTTAATAACTTTTTAATTTAATTTAATTTAATTTATTTATTTTTCTCCCTTTTCTTCTGAGCTGTGTGGCTGACAGGGTCTTGGTCTTGGTGCTCTGGCTGGGTGTCAGGCCTGTGCCTCTGAGATGGGAGAACCAAGTTCAGGACATTGGTCCACCAGAGACCTCCCGGCTCCATGTAATATCAAACAGCGAAAGCTCTCCCAGAGATCTCCATCTCAAAGCTAAGACCCAGCTCCAGTCAATGACCAGCAAACTACAGTACTGGACACCTTATGCCAAACAACTAGCAAGACAGGAACACAACCCCACCCATTAGCAGAGAGGCTGCCTAAAATCATAATAAGGTCAAAGACACACCAAAGCACACCACCAGACGTGGTCCTGCCCACCAGAAAGACAAGATCCAGCCTCATCCACCAGAACACATGCACCATTCTCCACCAGGAAGCCTGCACAACCCACTGAACCAACCTTAGCCACTGGGGCAGACACCAAAAACAACGGGAACTACGAACCTGCAGCCTGCAAAAAGGAGACCCCAAACACAGTGAGTTAAGCAAAATGAGAAGACAGAGAATCACACAGCAGACGAAGGAGCAAGGTAAAAACCCACCAGACCAAACAAATGAAGAGGAAATAGGTAGTCTACCTGAAAAAGAATTCAGAGTAATGATAGTAAAGATATCCAAAATCTTGGAAATAGAATGGAGAAAATACAAGAAACATTTAACAAGGACCTAGAAGAACTAAAGAGCAAACACACAATGATGAACAACACAATAAATGAAATTAAAAATTCTCTAGAAGGAATCAATAGCAGAATAACTGAGGCAGAAGAACAGATAAGTGACCTGGAAGATAAAATAGTGGAAATAACTACCACAGAGCAGAATAAAGAAAAAAGAATGAAAAGAATTGAGGGCAGTCTCAGAGACCTCTGGGACAACATTAAACACACCAACATTCGAAGTATAGGGGTCCCAGAAGAAGAAGAGAAAAAGAAAGGGACTGAGAAAATATTTGAAGAGATTATAGTCAAAAACTTCCCTAACATGGGAAAGGAAATAGTCAATCAAGTCCATGAAGTGCAGAGAGTCCCATACAGGATAAATCCAAAGAGAAACATGCTAAGACATATATTGATCAAACTATCAGAAATTAAATACAAAAAAAAATATTAAAAGCAGCAAGGGAAAAACAACAAATAACATACAAGGGAATCCCCAGAAGGTTAACAGCTGATCTTTCAGCAGAAACACTGCAAGCCAGAAGGGAGTGGCAGGACATATTTAAAGTGATGAAAGGGAAAAACCTACAACCAAGAATACTCTACTCAGCAAGGATCTCATCCAGATTCGACGGAGAAATTAAAAGCTTTTCAGACAAGCAAAAGCTAAGAGAATTCAGCACCACCAAACCAGCTTTACAACAAATGCTAAAGGAACTTCTCTAGGCAGGAAACACAAGAGAAGGAAAACACCTACAATAACAAACCCAATACAATTAAGAAAATGGTAATAGGAACATACATATCGATAACTACCTTAAATGTAAATCAATTAAATGCTCCAAACAAAAGACATAGACTGGCTGAATGGATACAAAAACAAGACCCATATATATGCTGTCTACAAGAGACCTACTTCAGACCTAGGAACACATACAGACTGAAAGTGAGGGGATGGAAAAAGATATTCCATGCAAATAGAAATCAAAAGAAAGCTGGAGTAGCAATTCTCATATCAGACAAAATAGACTTTAAAATAAAGACTATTACAAGAGACAAAAAAGGACACTATGTAATGATCAAGGGATCAATCCAAGAAGAAGATATAACAATTGTAAATATTTATGCACCCAACATAGGAACACCTCAACATAAGGCAAATGCTAACAGCCATAAAAGGGGGTATCAACAGTAACACAATCATAGTAGGGGACTTTAACACCCCACTTTCACCAATGGACAGATCATCCAAAATGAAAATAAATAAGGAAACACAAGCTTTAAATGATACATAAACAAGATGGACTTAATTGATATTTATAGGACATTCCATCCAAAAACAACAGAATACACTTTCTTCTCAAGTGCTCGTGGAACATTCTCCAGGATAGATCATATCTTGGGTCACAAATCAAGCCTTGGTAGATTTAAGAAAATTGAAATCATATTAAGTATCTTTTCTGACCACAACGCTATGAGACTAGATATCAGTTAGAGGAAAAAATCTGTAAAAAATACAAACACGTGGAGGCTAAACAATACCCTACTAAATAACCAAAAGATCACTGAAGAAATCAAAGAGAAAATTTAAAAATACCTAGAAACACATGACAATGAAAACACGATGACCCAAAACTTATGTGATGCAGCAAAAGCAGTTCCAAGTAGGAAGTTTATAGCAATACAATCCTACCTCAAGAAACAAGAAACATCTCAAACAAACAACCTAACCTTACACCTAAAGCAATTAGAGAAAGGAGAACAAAAAAACCCCGAAAGTTAGCAGAAGGAAAGAAATCATAAAGATCAGATTAGAAATAAATGAAAAAGAAATGAAGGAAACAATAGCAACGATCAATAAAACTAAAAGCTGCTTCTTTGAGAAGATAAACAAAATTGATAAACCATTAGCCAGACTCATCAAGAAAAAAAGGGAGAAGACTCAAATCAATAGAACTGGAAATGAAAAAGGAGAAGTAACAACTGACTCTGCAGAAATACAAAGGATCATGAGAGATTACTACAAGCAACTATATGCCAATAAAATAGACAAACTGGAAGAAATGGACAAATTCTTAGAAAAGCACAACCTTCTGAGACTGAAACAGGAAGAAATAGAAAATATAAACAGACCAATCACAAGCACTGAAATTGAGACTGCGATTAAAAATCTTCCAACAAACAAAAGCCCAGGACCAGATGGCTTCACAGGCGAATTCTGTCAAACATTTAGAGAAGAGCTAACACCTATCCTTCTCAAAATCTTCCAAAATATAGCAGAGGGAGGAACACTCCCAAACTCATTCTACGAGGCCACCATCACCCTGATACCAAAACCAGACAAAGATGTCACAAAGAAAGAAAACTACTGGCCAATATCACTGATGAACATAAATGCAAAAATCCTCAATACTAGCAAACAGAATCCAACAGCACATTAAAAGGATCATACACCATGATCAAGTGGGGTTTATCCCAGGAATGCAAGGATTCTTCAATATACGCAAATCAATCAGTGTGATAAATCATATTAACAAATTGAAGGAGAAAAACCATATGATCATCTCAATAGATGCAGAAAAAGCTTTTGACAAATTCAACACCCATTTATGATAAAAACCCTCCAGAAAGTAGGCATAGAGGGAACTTACCTCAACATAATAAAAGCCATATATGACAAACCCACAGCCAACATCGTTCTCAATGGTGAAAAACTGAAACCATTTCCTCTAAGATCAGGAAGAAGAGAAGGTTGTCCAGTCTCACCACTATTATTCAACATAGTTTTGGAAGCTTTAGCTACAGCAATGAGAGAAGAAAAAGAAATAAAAGGAATCCAAATCGGAAAAGATGAAGTAAAGCTGTCACTGTTTGCAGATGACATGATACTATACATAGGGAATCCTAAAGATGCTACCAAAAAAATGCTAGAACTAATTAATGAATCTGGTAAAGTAGCAGGATACAAAATTAATGAACAGAAATCTCTTGCATTCCTATACACTAATGATTAAAAATCTGAAAGAGAAGTTAAGGAAACACTCCCATTTACCATTGCAACAAAAAGAATAAAATACCTAGGAATACACCTACCTAAGGAGAAAAAAGACTTGTATGCAGAAAACTATAAGACACTGATGAAAGAGATTAAAGATGATACAAACAGATGGAGAGATAGACCATGTTCTTGGATTGGAAGAATCAGCATTGTGAAAATGACTATTCTACCCAAAGCAATCTACAGATTCAGTGCAATCCCTATCAAACTACCAATGCCATTTTTCACAGAACTAGAACAAAAAATTTCACAATTTGTATGGAAACACAAAAAACCCTGAATAGCCAAAGCAATCTTGAGAAAGAAAAACGGGCTGGAGGAATCAGGCTCCTGGACTTCAGTCTATACTACAAAGCTACAGTAATCAAGACAGTATGGTACTGGCACAAAAACAGAAATATAGATCAATGGAACAGGAGAGAAAGCCCAGAGATAAACCCACGCACATATGGTCACCTTATCTTTGATAAAGGAGGCAAGAATATACAATGGAGAAAAGACCACCTCCTCAATAAGTGGTGCTGGGAAAACTGGACAGCTACATGTAAAAGAATGAAATTAGAACACTCCCTAACACAGTACACAAAAATAAACTCAAAATGGATTAAAGACCTAAATATAAGGCCAGACACTATAAAACTCTTAGAGGAAAACATAGGCAGAACACTCTATGACATAAATCACAGCAAGATCCTTCTTGACCCACCTCCTAGAGAAATGGAAATAAAAACAAAAATAAACAAATGGGACCTAATGAAACTTAAAAGCTTTTGCACAGCAAAGGAAGACATAAACAAGATGAAAAGATAACCCTCAGAATGGGAGAAAATATTTGCAAATGAAGGAATTGACAAAGGATTAATCTCCAAAATTTACAAGCAGCTCACGCAGCTCAATATCAAAAAAACATACAACCCAATCCAAAAATGGGCAGACCTAAATAGACATTTCTCCAAAGAAGATATACAGATTGCCAACAAACACATGAAAGGATGCTCAACATCATTAATCAGAGAAATGCAAATCAAAACTACAGTGAGATATCATCTCACACCAGTCAGAATGGTCATCATCAAAAAATCTATAAACAATAAATGCTGGAGAGGGTGTGGAGAAAAGGGAACCCTCTTGCTCTGTTGGTGGGAATGTAAATTAATACAGCCACTATGGAGAACAGTATGGAGGTTCCTTAAAAAACTAAAAATAGAACTACCATATGGCCCAGCAATCCCACTACTGGGCATATACCATGAGAAAACCATAATTCAAAAAGAGTCATGTACCACAATGTTCATTGTAGCTCTATTTACAATAGCCAGGACATAGAAGCAACCTAAGTGTCCATTGACAGATGAATGGCTAAAGAAGATGTGGCACATATATACAATGGAATATCACTCAGCCATAAAAAGAAACGAAACTGAGTTGTTTGTGGTGAGGTGGATGGACCTAGAGTCTGTCATACAGAGTGAAGTAAGTCAGAAAGAGAAAAACAAATACCATATGCTAACACATATATATGGAATCTAAAAAAATAAAAAATGGTTCTGAAGAACCTAGGGGAAGGACACGAATAAAGACGCAGACATAGAGAATGGACTTGAGGACACGGGGAGGGGGAAGGTTAAGCTGGGACAAAGTGAGAGAGTGGCATGGACATATATACACTACCAAATGTAAAATAGATAGCTAGTGGGAAGCAGCCACAGAGCACAGGGAGATCAGCTCGGTGCTTTGTGACCACCTAGAGGGGTGGGATAGGGAGGGTGGGAGGGAGACGCAAGAGGGAGGGGATATGGGGATATATGTATATGTATAGCTGATTCACTTTGTTATAAAGCAGAAACTAACACATCATTGTAAAGCAATTATACTCCAATAAAGATGTTAAAAAAAAAAACTCCCACTCTGTCCTCCACTCTCTCTCTCTCCATCTCAGCTGGATGGAGATGCCCCAGCCGAGGACTCTGAAGCCATGGGGAAAGTCACAAGACAGGAGAAACCTGGGTCCTGGAATTGATATGTGATTCACATGGTTAAATGAGCAAAAACTAAACTTCAAGTGTGATCGCTGTGGGAAACTGCATTTTTTTTAAATTTAGATTTATAGAAAAATCGAGAAGATTGTACCAAATGCTCCCTTTTACCCCAAACCCAGTTTCCCCTATTATCAACACTTTTTATGAGTATAATATGTTTGTTACAGCTAACAAACCAATACTGATACATTATTAAATAAATGTTAACTAATTAAATAATAATATATCACTATTGATTCATTAATTGTAGAAGTCCATAGTTTCTTTAGATTTTCTTAGTTTTCACCTAAATGTTCTTTTCTATTCCAAGATCAAGTGATGGACACCATGTTACATGTAGTTGTCCTGTCTCTTTAGGCTCCTCTTGTCTGTGGCAGTTTGTCACACTTTCTTTGTTTTTAATGACCTTGACAGTTTTGAGGAATGGTGGTCAAGTCTTTTGTAGGATGCTCTCCTACTAGGATTTCTTTGATGTTTTTGTCATGATAAGATGGGTTTTGGGTTTATTTTGTTGCCCTTGTTGTTCCAGTTTTGGCCACTGGGGGCTCTCCCAGTTGGCTCCTGTGCTCTTTGACATATTCCTATCAATGAGGGGTTTGGTTTGGGTTTGTTTTGTTCGAGCCCTTCCTTAATTTTGGGCAGTACAAAAAGCTCCAGGTTCATCTTGTATATTTCCTGCCCTAGTCCTAGGATCAGCCATCTCTCCAAGGAGCCTCGGTTCCTCTTATTGGAGAATGGTATCAGAAACCAGGTCTGGTCACTAGGTGCTGCTTATTGCTTCTGGGGTACTGTTTCTTTTAGGGCCTCTCAGACGACAGAGCAAAAAAATTATGTGTCTATATTAACCCACGTAATTACACATATCTCTACATATTTTTATATGTAACCATCTGCATCTATATGCTAACTAGGAGTTTATACTGAAGTCTCCAACTCTAATCCATCATCACATAGATCATTCTAGTTTCCTGTCCCTGCTTGTCTGGTCTGTAAACTCCCACTCCAGCAGTGACAAGCTTGGCTCCAACCATCTGCCCTCCATTTGGTTAAGCACCCCCATCCCCTTATACATGTCTAGCTGTATAAGAATTGTTAACCCAGCAGGTTGTATTTTTCAAAGAACAATCTCTCCCATCTCACATGTTCTTCTAGAACATTGCCACTTCCCAATCAAGAGGTGGAAACTAGGCCCCCTCTCTCTTAAAGCCTTTGTGACTGCCTTGACGAAGAGAACAGTGGAAGTGACACAGTAGAATTTCTGAGGCTGGATCATAAAAACGCCATGCTCTTTTGTCATGCCGTTCTGGAACACTCACTCTTGAAACCCAAGAGTCACCGTGCTGTGAGGAAGTCCAGACAACCTTAGAGAGGCTTAAGTTAGAGGAACTGAGGCCCCTGGCCCACAGCCTCAGCTGAGCTCAGCAGACAGCAACAACTTGCCAGCCATAGGAGTAATCATTCTAGAAAGCAGATCATCCAGCCTCAGCGGAGCTGCCCAAGCTGAAGCCAGGTGGAGAAGAGACAAGCCATCCCACCAAGCCCTGCCCAAGTGGCAGAATCTTAGCAAAATAAATGGTTGTCATCGCTTTAAGCTACTACATTTTGGGGTGGTTTGTTATGTAGTGATAGATCAACCGATATATTAGGCACTGAGATTCGGGGAGTTACTAGATGTATCTTGGGCAAGTCAGTTAACCTCTCTGAGACTCAGTTTTCTTATCTATAAAATGGTGCTTTAATACTCATCTTTCAGAATTGATATTGAATTAAATGAGATAATGTGGATACAGAGCCTGAAGCATAAAGGGCAGTTATGACAATTAACTCACCAATCAGTACCATCCTTGGGGGTTCCTTGACCCCCCCAGCCGCAGTAACAGCCATAGAAGCCATAGCTCATCAGGGCGGGCTTCCTAGTCACCTTCTCAATCATCACCCTCAGCTCCAGCAAGCTCCCTGGGACAGCAGGCACACCTGAAAGACAGCCCAGGCAAACCTGCTCCAGCCCCACTTTCCCACATGCTCCCGCCCTTTCTGTCACCTTGAGGCTCGGAGGGACCAATGTGTCCCTTTTTTATCCTCCCCATTCATGGGAGAGGAATGAGAAACGTGAGGGCAAACAGTATAGAGAAGGGATTAGAAGTCTGGACGTGGACGATCCCAGCTCTGCCACTAATTCACAGTATGATGTTGAATAGGTCACTTCATCTCTCGGAGCCTCAGTTTCCTCATCTGCAAAATGCGGGGCGGGGAGAGGGTGCCTAAAATGAACGCCTACCTTTTGGAGATGTCATGAGAGTTGACAAAAGATAAAGTATGTAAATTTCTAGCACAGTGACAGACACATAGTAAGTGACCAAGAAATGTTAGGGATAATGAATATGGTATCTGTATGAAGCAGGCAGACAGGCACTTCCTGTCTCTCCTGATGATACACCCGTCCCTCCCCGCAATTAACACCATCTGGAACAGGAGGCACAGAATCTTAGAGCAGTGTGGGACCCGTAGAGATCGCTGAAGCCAGCTCCCTCATCTTGCAGTTGGGAAACTGTAGCTCAGAGGGGAAGGCGCCTTGCCCAGGGTTTGGCAGTGAGCCAGAGGCGCTCCCCCTGCGCTCTCCCACTCTTCCTGCAGTCTCCAGGGATCTGGCAAGGCATCAGTAGGACAGCCTGTCAGAGGTTGTGTACATGGTGATGGGGCTGCAGGGGAGGCCTAAAGCCAGGCTCCCCCCACGCTGGGCAGTTCCCTCCAGCTGGGAGGTGGCAGCAGGTGGGACGTGTAGAAAACCTGGCCAGGCCTGAGCAGAGAATGCCCAGGAATCGTGGAATGGAATATTTATATAAGGATCTTGTGTTGTGATAGTTTTCTCTTATTTTATTTGGCATCAAAGTAAAAAATCTGCCTCCCATCTACAAGCCCCATGTCTTCCACATGGCACAATCTTTCCATATCCCCTCCTAGAACCCTGCTGCAGCCCAACCGTCGACTATTATTCTGTGTCACAGATGAGGAGACAGAGGCTCGGAGAGCCCAAGGCTCTTGCTGAAATCTACATGGTCAGGGTAGAGCCAAGGTTCAAAATCAGGTCGCCAGGACTTCCAAGACTGGTGTCCTTTCCACTACCTTATTGTTCCTGTGGGGTGAAAGGTCAAAAGTTCAGAGGTCTCGGGGCAAGCACTTACTACAGGCCAGGAACCAAGCCAGTGTGAGGAGGCCCTTCATCTTCAGCGTTCTGGAAAAGAAAACACAGCCCATGACATGTCGATCGGGAGAGGCCCTCATGGCCCATTCAGACCCACTCCTGGCTGGGGAGGGCCACTCCATGGCCCGCCAGGCCCAACCCTCTCATGTTGGGCAGTAAACAGGCAGCAGCAGCTGGAAAAGACGAGGCAAAAACCTCAAGGAGTTGACCCAAGGGGGGTCCCTGGGAGGAGAGGGGCACCCGTGGGTTGTTGTTCCCATTAGAGATGGGAGAGAATTTTCCCATCGCAAATACCCCCAACACAATCGCTCCTTCCTGAAAATTCTTTTTCAATTATATTTTACAGCTGTGTTGGTATAAAAACAAATACAATCCAGGCTGGATTCATTCTTATACGTTCATTATATTATATTATGTTTTCTCCTGATTTTAAAAGAATTTAAAATTAAAACATTTTCATGGGCCCCAGGCACCATGTCTACCTAAAAAAATAAGTCAACCCTGGGTGCTCACAACAGCTCTGAAGGATAGGTATTATTGTTCTGTAGGGGAGCAAAATTTGAACCCCAAAGTGTGTCTCTTTGGCATAAGGATTAATTTAGGCTGATTAATTTTAAGAAACAGAAGATTAGGGAAGTCTCTTTTTACCTCTCCTTTAGCCGCCTCAAGAATTTAGATACAGGGTCTGCTCCTGGCATAGAGCTATTACAGAGGCATCTGCAAGGAATATGGGAATAGTTGTGGTTGGAGAAACTTGACAGGGCCTAGAGACCAGAGTCGACCCTGTGTTCCATTTTCTCTGCAGACCCAGAAAACATTTGCATAACAAACGTTTGCTTTTCCAACTCTATGTGAATTGCCTTCCTCCCCTTGGAAGTCCCAAACCCCTACCCCCAACATCCTCTCTGGTCTTTAGCAGAAGATGGTATTTAAGATAAGGGCTTGGGCCATTTTGGTGAGTTCCTTAGTTTTCCTGGGTCTCTCCCATGTGTACGTGTTATTAAACTTTTGTTTGATTTTCTCCTGTTAGTCTATCTCATGTCGATTTAATTCTTAGACCAGCCAGGAGAACTTAGAAGGGTAGAAAATGTCTTCCTTCCCAGCAGTTCTCATTTTGCCAGTGGAGAAATGGAGGCTCAGAGAGCTCAAACAACCTTCCAGAAGTCACGCAGCTGGTGAAAAGTGGAGGTGAGGTTCAAACCCAAGCCTGGCGCATCCCTCACTGCCTCATACATCCTCCCTTCCTAGAGGGATGTGTTCCCCTTTGAGCCGAGTGGGCTAGGGTCCTTCACATGCTCTACCCCCTGGGCCTGGAGGCCCCAGCTTCCCTCCCCAGCGTCTACCTTTGACAAACGCATGAATCACTAGCCACGAGTCCAAAAAAATCACCCCCAGAAGGCAAGGGACATTCCTTATGTCTCGGGCCAGTGACAGATTCTACCTTGGCCTCTTAGAAGTTCCTTACCAGTGGCTGCCTGCTTCCCTTCCCTCTCTGGATCCCAAAGTCCTCGTTCACCCAGAGCTGCTCAGCTGGCCTACAGTCTGCCAAGATTCCACTCCGATGCCCTGCTGTCTCCGATCCCTGGGTTCCGTGGTCATTCTGCCAGAGCTCTGCCCCGGGCCCCTGGTACCTCCTGAGACCTGGCTCCAAACACACAACCTCCAACTCCCCAGGGCTCCCAGCAGCTGGGCTGGCCTCTCCATGCCATCCTTTGTCCAGCAGCTCCTCTGAGTTCCAAGAACATTCCTGAGGGTTCTGTCTGCCCACAGCCTCCGCTCTGAGGGCTCTAAACAGACAAGGGAAATGACCCTAGACCTTACCCTTCCAAGCCAATCTTCCTCACTGCTTCCTGGAGCTGTGGCAGGAGGAGGACACCAGCTACCATGTACTGGGCACCTAAGACATGCCAGACACCGTCCACTGTCTCCTTAAACCTGCAAATGACCCTAACAGGTGGATACTGTGAAACCTGCTGGCAGTGTCTGCCCTTTAACAGTCATTTGTTGAACCAGAGAATAGCAGTTGTTGACTTTACAGGCAAAGAAATGGAGCCTCAGGAAGGGAAAGTGAGTTGCCCAAGGATTCAGCCCAGGACTGTGAATGTACTCCTTTGACTGACCCTACTCCACTGCTTCTGAACAGCCCCTGTGTACGAATCATCTTGTCCATTTTTCTATATTTCATGACACTTTAACATCTTGGGGACCTTGCCGGGCTGGAAAGAGACAGCCCCTCCAAGACTAGCTAATCCCTAGAAAAAGCAAAAGACTCTCCTGTGACCATGGCTTTCAAGTGCAAACCAACTGATCCTAAACTCCCATGCCCAACCACTTCGTCTATCTCAATTTCACACTCCCAGCCAGTATTTCCCCTGACCTAAATCACCCCAGGGCTGGGGCCAGACCACCAGGGATCACCCCTAGAGCCTGAAGTCCACTGAAATTATTCAAGTTAGCCTGTCCTAAACTGTTTACCCTGCCCTGTCTTGCCTTCGCCACAGAAAACACAATACAAGCTCTGGGCCATGCTTTCCCTCATTTCTTCTGTCTCCCTATCAACCCTGGTGCTTCTCTGTGTGGCCCTGCTAGGTGTGGTGCGCTCCCTTCTCTTGGAAACTGTAACAAACTATCTTTTAAATGCAATCGTCTCCTGATCTGTTGGCTTCACCATACCTGAAGAAAACCAAAATCCCAGGTGCACATTAGATCATCTTGGGACATGGCTGTTGGTGTAAGGGAGCAGTGCCAGGTCCCACACAGAGGAGTCTGAAGGTGCACAAAAGAAGTTTCACAGAGGATGTGGCAGAGGCATTGAAATAGCTGCTCTGGAGGCCAGGAAAGTGGACCATCAATGGATCCCAAAGCAGGCTCCCAGCAGAAGGATGTGGGGTTGGCTATTTTTATCAAGCAACCATGGAGGAGAATGAGCGAGGCCAAGAGATAATTGTGGAGTGGGGTACAGGCTGCGGTAATGTGAGGTGGGGAGAGTGGGGACAGACAGCCTGACAGAAGCATGGAAACAGGGGGGCCGGGCAGTGGCCGGGTCACTGGGGAGACGGGTCCTCCAAGTCTACATACAGCGGACCCCTGCTCCCAGGATCACCCCCCATCCCAGTTCATGTCTCCTAGATGGAAATGATCAACAGCACCAAGCCCCCACTATACAGAAGGTGCTATTGAGAACACCCCCCGAAATCTGGGGGAGGCCATGGGGGGCCAGGGGTCTCCTCTCACAGCCCCCTCCCTCTATACGCCCTGACCCCACCCGCCTCGGGCAAGGCAGCCCCCAGAATGAGATTCCTCACCAGTGACACCTTCTCTCTGTCCTCGGTCTGGAGTAGAGGCAGGAGCTGGGCCCAGCTGGTTTTAAGGGCCTCCCTGCCCACCTCTTACACCCCACCTGGGCCAGCTCCAGGATTCATGGAAACTCCCACAGAAAGCCTTACTTCACCCCTCAGGACCGCTGGGGATATTTTTCCTGTCTGCGCTCAGAAGTAGCTATTTCCTGAAGCACATCAGACGCCTGGGAGGCTTTCAGGAGAGACACAGAGGAGGGAATAACCACAGTCAAGGTTATTCTCCATCGATGGCCCATTTTCCC
The DNA here is from genome assembly GCF_028023285.1 of Balaenoptera ricei. NCBI lineage: Eukaryota > Metazoa > Chordata > Mammalia > Artiodactyla > Balaenopteridae > Balaenoptera > Balaenoptera ricei. Next base: position 15,327,843 of record NC_082639.1, on the reverse strand, counting down.
TGACACACACCCTCTCAACACACAATTTTCTGAGAAGATGTGGGTGTGAGCTCCTTCCTCTCCTCGCTCTTGACTTCCTTTTCCCTCCCCCTCCCCTCACGGCAGTATCAGAGAGAAGCCCCTCCTTGGGCCCTGATGAACCCTTCTCTTCCCAGGACCTAAGCACCAGGCACCCGTAGGAACGCTGTAAATTCATTTTGATACGGAAAGTACTTATCGAGTGTCTAATCCCTGCCAGGTTATTGCTGGGGATTCGCTGTGAATAGGACAGCTTCTCTTCTGGTTGGGAAAACAGATAGTAAAGGCATCAAATAAATATACAGTATGTCCAAGGGCAACAGCTGCTGTGGGGAAAAGTCCTCTCTGTTCTGCATTTTCATTTCTTTTTCTCAACCAGTTCCTTCCTCTGCCTACAGGTATATACAAGCTTCACCATCCTAAACCAAACAAAAGGAAGCCAAAAAAAAAAAAAAAAAAAGGAAAACATTCCTTGCCTCTGCTGACCTCTCTCCAGCTTTCTTTTTCCTCTAAAAGCTAAAATTCAGGACAGAGACACCGACTCATGCCCATCACCCACTCTCTTCTGAACCCCTTGCTGCCTACCTTTTGTTGCATCCCTAAGCCGGCTCTCAGGGATCCCCCAAAGCCTGGCATTGCCCAAGCTCGGGCTTCTCTTGAACACTCCATCCCACCGACCACCTCCTCCTTCTTGAAACTCTTTCCCTCTGGCCTTCAAGAGGCCAGAGTCTGCCATCCGTCCTCCTGCGGCTCACCCCCCATCTTTGTTGACCCCCAAATGCAGATGTTTTCAAGGGACCTGCTCCTCCCTCTCTACCCCTCTCTCAGGGTGAGTTCTCCATGTACAGGGATTTAGGTCTTATTTCTAGGCAGATGTCCCGAGATATCCCAGGTCAAGCAGTGTCTGGCACTAACTCTCACTCAACAATAAACTTTCAGCCCAGGGCAACAATAAACTCCCAGCCCAGCCCTTGGAAATGCTTTGCTTGTCCTACCAAGTGACTTTAAAAAATGGAATTAGTAGCTTATGTATAAATGTGAAGAGATCTCAGACTGAAATCCAAATTTCCAGCTTCTCTGTGAAAGATCTGGCTCTGGAGTTGAGAAGTAGCTACACGCAAAGACGGCACATATGTTTAGCTTTGCCCTGGTCTTCCTCGTTCCTTCTGCTCACGCTGCCTTATTGTGGCTTTCTGCCTGGAGGGCTCTCTAGTGGACTGCCATAGAACTCAGTCTTGAGTTCGATCCTCTCCACGTGTTCATCAGTAACGGGACAGGGAGTGCCTTGAGAGCAGAAAACATCTCTTCCGCAAACTCGTGTTTGAAGTGCTCAGCTCAGAGCCTAGCCCATAGTAGTTGCTCAGTAAATGTCGTATAAGCACATTAAAGGAACCCATCCCAGGATGAAGAGGTCACTGAGGGCTTTCTAGAAGAGGAGGCACCTGGACTGAATCTCTAAAAGTAGGTTGGAGAAATTGGAACCCTTGTGCACTGTTGGTAGGAATGTAAAATGGTACAGTTGCTGTGGAAAACAGTATATGGCAGTTCCTCAAAAATTAAAAGTAGAATTACTATACAACCCAGCAATTCCACTTCTGGATGTGTTCCCAAAAGAACTGAAAGCAGAGTCTCAAAGAGATAATTGTACATCCATTATGATAGCAGCATTCTTCACATAGCTAAAACATGGAAGCAACCCAAGCGTCCACTGACAGGTGAATGCATAGGTAAAATGTGGGTGTGTACATACAATGGAATAGTATTCAGCCTTAAACAGGGAGGGAATTCTGAAATAATCCAGTCACAAAAAGACATAGACTGGGCTTCCCTGGTGGCACGGTGGTTAAGAATCTGCCTGCCAATGCAGGGGACACAGGTTCGAGCCCTGGTCCGGGAAGATCCCACATGCCGCGGAGCAACTAAGCCCGTGCACCACAACTACTGAGCCTGCGCTCTAGAGCCCACAAGCCACACTACTGAGCCCGCGCGCCGCAACAAAGAGTAGTCCCCGCTCACCGCAACCAGAGAAAGCCCGTGCGCAGCAACAAAGACCCAATGCAGCCAAAAATAAAATAAATTGATGAAAAAAAAAAAGACTATATGATTCTATTTACATGAGATAATTAATCAACATCATAGAAACAGAAAGTAGAATAGTGGTTGCCAGGGGCTGGGGGAGGGAGAATGGGAAGTTAATGTTTAATGGATGCAGAGTTTTAGTTTTATAAGATGAAAAGAGTTATGAAGATGGTTGGTGGTAATGGTTGCACGACACTATAAATGTAGTTAATGCCACTGAACTACATACTTCAAATGGTTAAGATGGTAAATTTTAGGTTATGTGTATTTTACCACAATTTTTAAAAATGAAAAAAAAAAGAGAGAGAGAGAGAAAGTGGATTGGAGTTCACCAGGACAAGAATGTGAGGAAGGGCATTCAGGTAGAAGGAATAACACATGCAGGTCTCATAGGCATGAATTATAAAGGCTCATTCAGGGAACTGCAAACAGATGAGGGAGCTGAGGGTGTTAGGCAGCGATATTCTAGTAAATATTTAATAAATGACTCTCCAGGGGGGTAAAAAGCCCTGATTTTTAACATTTGCCAATTTCTGTGGTGTAAATACTATCACCCTGAGCAATTTCATGCAACTAACATCATGTCACTGAATGCAGAGCTGGGAACACACACTTACCAGGCAAGGATGCTTGGTAGCAAAGAGCCTGCGTTCTGGAAGTGCTATTTATTAGCTGTGACCTCGGGCAAGTGCTCTGTTCCTCAGTTTACCCACCTGAATAATGGGGTGAATCATTTTACCTGCCTCATCCCTATGTTCTGAGTTGATACATGGCAGGCATTTAGAATTGTGTTAGCACATAGTAAAGGCTCAATTCATGTTTGCTATTTTTCCTAGGGAAGACGGACATGCGAGCTCTTGACTTCTCAGAAAAGGGGACCTTCTCTACGTGTATAGTAGGCATTTAGGAATGGTGGGAAAGGCTAGCTGAAGAGATGCAACTGGGTGTGTCAACAAAGAACCTTGGGTGTCAGGCTAAGGAGTTTTACTCTTCTGCTGAGTGTCCCAGAATGACCTCGATCAATAGCAAGATGATGTGACTTCAATAAGAAGAGACTGAATAGGTCTTATCCTAAGATCCCCAAAACTGAAGCACACAAGGACAGCGGTGGGTGACACAGCTCAGCAATCATACGTATGACCCCCAAGCCTGGTATCAGTCAGATCACAAAAGCAACAGCTGTGTCGGCAGTGACGGCAGGAGTGGGTGCCCAGAATGAGGTCCTAGCTGACCTTACCTGGAGGGGAGTGCCTGTTCCTGAGCCCCATCTCCAGGAGGGCTTCTTGAAAACTGGGGGTGTCTGGGTCACAGGATGCCTGTCAGATAGACGGAATGGGGGCCGACTGGTGTTTGGAAGGGGGTTTGGGGTACCCAGCCTCTGTCTCCAAACTTCTGAAGGATATTCAGGGGTAAAAAGCATAGTTGTCCCCCATGGCTCCACTGCAGACCTGGCCCCAAGCGTGGGCGCTCCACGGAGTCAGCTTCGAGCTACAGCCAAGAACGTTTTTTCTAGCAACTCCATTGTCCTGGGGAAATAATGCGCTGTCTTGGGAGTGGTGACTTTCCTATCCCCAGGGGCACTTTTTATTTACCACTTTTTAGGAACAGAAATGGAGTAGGGGCAGGGGGGACGGAGGGGGTGAGTCACGCCCTCGCTTGACTTCACAGGAAAAGGAGCTTTCTTTAGGTGTTGGGAACACGAGAGCCTCATCAGAAACACATGAAGTCAGTTATGCCAGTTACGAAGATTAGGTTCATAGGTTTGTAAAAGTGTAGAAAATATATTACATTTTACCAAGATTAAAAAAAAAAAAAAAACCAGAAAAATCAGGAGTCCTTCAGTTGCTCTATGGCATGGAGAAAGCTGTCAAATATTCTATGCTCCCCACCTTCTTGGGTGTCCTGCCCCAACATTGATTCACGCCCAAGTCATGTCCAGGGATGTTGGGAAGAGCAACGTCTATTAAGTCGGACACGGGCTGGATGAGCTCCAGGTCCGACATTCTGTGACAGTGGGTGCTCTCATGTTAGCGTGTTCTTGAACATTCCAAGCTTTTCTACTGAGGATTTTGGCACTTGCTGCTCCCCCTGCCTAGAATACTAATACTTAGCAAGACATGGTGCTCTTCATTCCTAATCCTCTAGGTCTCATCTTAAACGACACCTCTTCCAGGAAGCCCTCCCTGACCATCTACCCAAGGTAGCTCCTCCTCCTCCCATTAATCCCATATCACTGTTTTCCCCCTGCACAGCACTTACCACCATCTTTTTTTTTTTTTGATGTTGTATGCAGTATATTATTCAACAAAGTTTTTTTCTCCTTCTGCAAATATACAGATGATTTATCTACTTAGGTACAAATGATGAAAATTCTATATAGTTGAAATGATTTCATATGCAGTGATCATATTCCTCAAGACTAAACCAACAAATCATAGAAATATTCTGACCCAACTCAACAAACTACTAAATTGGATTTTTTTCCGTTTATAAGCATTTGACAATTATCAACATTCAGCTAACTTTAACTTTTCCCATTAACCTAGCCAAGCCTAAGTAATTTAGCGATTTCTCATGCCCATTTTACCTTTCTACAACTCGACAGCCTTCACAGCACTTTGACATCATCTTTCATTCTCTTTGATGTATTTCTTTACTTGTTTATGACGTCCGTCTCCTACCCCTTCCCCTAGAGAGCAGGAAACTTGTCAGTCTCGCTCTTCATCACATTATCAGCCACTAGCGCAAAGCCTAATACATATTCGGTGGTTGATACTTATTTGTGGAGTAACAGCAATTGGATTGGTAAACCAATTAAGCCCGGAGCGAGTAGCAGCCTCACTGGATTTCAGCCATTCTGTAGGTTGGCAGTTTGCTCTAAAGACGCACGCAGCCAGCCCAGTCTTGGTCTCAGTCTATTGGTACATATGTAACAGGCTCAAGTTCAACTTTCACCAAAACTTTTGCTAAAAGTGCAATCCAAACACCTACTTGGTAGCAAGGACATGTTTTGCTTTATCTTTGAAAAATCAATTCAACTGTTCGTTCTTGGGAAACATTCCCTGAACTAGTCTTCCTTTCTGACTCTGTTTCTGTTGGTCCCTCCATCTGGAATGTTCTTCACTCTCTTTTTCACCTGGTAAAAGCCTACTGTTCTTCCATGCAGTAATGCCACCTCTTTTTTGGAGGCAGGAGAAACCCCAGAACAACCTATGGCTCTGACTGGCGAGATCCAAGACCTAAGAGCAAAGCTTCTAGGCTCGTGATCCTGAGATACTCACGATTCCAGGCCAATCCGCTTGTCTTCAACCCCAGTCCAACCCAGCAACCATTTCCTGAGCAAGTCCTGTGGACAGAGCTGCAGTGAGGCACTAAGGAAACAGACGCAAAGCGAAATCAAGAGATGGTGATCCGGCGCCTGTCTGTTAGCACGGGGGAGATGAGAACAGGTCTTTAGAATGCCCACGGCACCTAGAAGGACGTTTGAACTCCTTCCCAGCGCTTAAGAGGAGGAGCCGCCTCTTCCAGACGCCGCCCTGATATCTGCCTGGCAGAGTTCATGGCCTCCCCTTCTGTTCCTGGGTCAATCGGCCTCACCTCTATGACAGCACGGGTCACAAGCTGCCAAAGTCAGAGTACCTGCCTCCCCCGCAGGTACGTGGCCGATCATGACCTGCTGCCGCGCCTCTCCAGGCTTGCCTTGGACCCACCCACGCCTCTCCAGGCTTGCCTTGGACCCACACACAACCCAGCGCTCTGCTGGGAAGAAGACTGATGCCAACCCCTTCCAGTTCTCAGACACACCGTCTTGTGCTCTCTCTCTCTCTCTCTCCACCCCCTACTTGCCTCCCTCTCTCTCTTTTTTCCTCCTTCCCTTTCTTCTTTTACTCCCCCCACTTTCTTCTCTTCCTCTATTCCTTCTCCTCTTTCTAGACTTAACATGCTTAGCATTCAGTAACTATTTTGTGAGCACCTACTATGTGCCAAGCTCTGTTCTGGGGAAAAGCAATGAACAAAACAGATGAGAACTCCACGCTCATGGCCCCCATAGACCTTGCATTCTGGTGGGAGCAGACAGAAATAGACAAGTCAATAAATAAAATATATAGAGTTTGGCAGGTGTTGATAAACGCTATGGAGAAAAATCGGGAAAGGAGGAGAGTGGTATGTGTGTGTGTCTGTGTGTTGTGGGGAGGAGGGTTGATGGTGGGAGCAGCCAGTTTAAATAGGGTGGCCAGGAAACATCTCAGGGCAGAGGGGACATGAAGGAGGGGAGGGAACAGGCTATGGGGACACCCTGGAGAAGAAGCCTCCAGGCAAAGGAAGTACAAAGGTCCTGGAACAAAAGCATATCTATGAGTTGGAGAAATAATAAGGAACTTAGGTCTACCTTTGCCAAAAAGCCTTCTTCTGGACCCATCGTCCTGCCCCAAACTGGATAAGTTCTGCTTCTCTGTGTTCTCCCAGCAGCCTGTGAGCTCCCACATCATAGCACCAATCACAGTACATTACAACGTCTCCCCACCAGACAGGGAGCAACTTGGGGACATTGGACTTTCCAGCACCCAGCATAGGGCTTAATACATATTTATTGACTGTCTAACTGAATCAATCAATGAATAAACAAACTAGGCTATGAATCCTTGGGGGTGTCTCATCCATCTCTACCCCTGGCAGCATCTAGTACACAGTATGGCACAGATTGGGCCCTAGAAAAAAAAAAGTTTGTTGAATGACTAATAGAAATAGCTAATGCTTATTAAGCACAGACACCATGCTAAGTTCTTTATGTGGCTTATCCCATTTATCCTTAAAGTGATCCTATGAGGGAGGCACTACTGTCAGATGCAGTTTGCAGATTAGAACAGCGAGGCTCAAAGGAAAAGAAATGACTCACCCAAACCAGACAGCTGGTAAGTGGCAAAGCTCTGAGTTGAACCTCATTAGTTTGACTCCCAAGGCCATGTCTGCTCAGCCCAAAGCTAAACTGCTTTCCAGAGAAGAGGGCCTGGGAGTGGAGGGAGGGAGGGGTAGGGAGAGATAGAGGAAAGGAGAAGAAAGTTCTCCCTACACGGGCCAAGAACAGCATCTTCCGCATCTCTGTACTCCTTTCCACATGTACCAAAGTGTATGGCATATAGAGGATTGTAGTAAAAGTTAAGGCATATTAAGTAGATGTTGACGATTCCTTTTCCCAAAAAGGAATAGTTTTGTGTGGTTTAAGTTAAAGAGAAATTCCGGCCAGGCCTCAGATTAACATGAACAGAAGTCGCAACTTGAATCCTACGGATAACCCTGCCCAGCTTTGCCCCTAATCTTAGGAATGATCTTCTGGGTAACCTCCATCTCCCTTCAGGTGTGGTCTTACCTCTCTAAGAATGACACAGTTCACAGGGTTTGACACATTCTGGGTAAAGGACCCTGCAGCCCGAGGGATCTCCTCTTACAGGGCCTGTGCCTTGCCCACCCCTCCCAGGGCCCCCTCTTTGGCTTCCTGGACCCCATCTTCTCCAGTCTCACCCACTCCGGCTGGTTGGCCTGCAGCCTCCATGCCCACAACTGACCTCTCTGGCCTGTCCTCAGCTCCTGCTCCCACAAGCCGCGTCATCGGGCAGAGCCTGGAGCCCCAGGCCCTGCTGGCTCCCCTCCTCCAGCCACAACATTGGGGTCCACGGCTGCGGATCCCAGTGGATTCTAGGCCTCCAGAATCTTAAAGTCGTGAATGAGAACGAGTGGTGAAGACAGGCCTGGAGGTGGTGAGGAGGAACTTCTGCCCAGACCCAGCCGGGCATCTGCCTGCTCAGCCCACAGCTGCCCTGGCAGGTGCAGGAAGTCCAGCAAAAAGCCTGGAGCCTGGAACTGGCTCTCCTGCCAAACAAGCCTGGGCACTCACCCAGAGAATTTCAATGAGGGTGAATGTGAGTCCTGAATTATCCAGGTCACAGCCTTAGCCGGCTTCACAGGCTTTGCTAATCTCCTCAAGCCTGGAGAGATCACCCGCCCCCCCCGCTCCCCACCTCAGTCCTGAGCTCAGAACTTTCTTAAGGATCCGACAGTCTGCTAAGTAACTCGACTATTTTAGTCCCTGGGGTCTTCAGTCTTGACGGAGGCAGAGGCCTGAACACAGAGCCTGGGGATGGGATGCCTAGGAAAACAGATGGGGAGGAAGGTGGTCAGAGGCGGAGGTCCTGGAGCCTCAGGGAAGCAAATGTACTTCTGGAAGTGAGTTCTGAGAGTGGGGACCAGTGGCCAGAAATCACGTGGTGTCATTCATTTCTGAATACCTACCATCATTATATCCTGAATACCTACTGTGTGCCAGCTACTGGGCTGAGAGGCAGGTACAGAGATGAATAATGGAGGGGGTGGTGTGGGAAGGTCCTTGCTCTCAAGGAGCTCAGAGTTTAATGATGGAGACAGCGCAGGAATGAGCACACCACCAAAAACACTGCAGAAGTGCCGGGATAGATATGCCCAGAGCAGCAGCGGGGAGAGGGAGGCCCTGCCCAGCCAGCACAGGCTGGGGACTAATAACTCAGCAGCCACAATCATGATGGTAGAATTAACATTTGTGAGTACTTACTGTGCACCCTGCTAAGCGCAACACATGATTTATCCCGTCTAACATAGGCATTAACTCCGTGGGGGAAAGGGCCATTCAGACAGCGGTCCAGGAACTTGGCCAAGGTCACACAGCTAACCAGAGCCTCCCATGAGCTTAGAAGGACCCTTTATTCAGATTGGCAGGCCCTGGTTTGACTGGTATAGTCCTTGACACAATACAGATACTGTCTTTTTTTTTTCTCATCATCAGAGTGGGAGATAAAAGCCTTAAAAAACAATCCAGAAATGTATAAAGTAAAAAGTGAATCATAATCCACCCAAGATAACCACTTTTCAGAATGATTTCTATTCTTAAGAATAATATTTAAAATAACCCTGATTAAAAATAATTTTTATCTCTTTCTTTGAGATTTTGTCCATATTGGCTTTCTTTTTTTTTAAGAAAAGAATTAAAGCCTTAAAGATTGAATTGGAATTCTTCCTTGGCCCTTCTTCTGCCCTATTTCCAGGCTTCCTTCCCTATCCACAGATAAACAAATCATGAAATTAATGTGTATCCACAGAATTAATAACATTATTTCCTGGTTTTTATTTCTACACAAATGGAATAATAGTGAACTTAACATCTTGCAAGTTGCTTTTTTCACTCTATCCACATTGATCCCTATACAACTGATTTAAGGTATATAATGAAAAAGGCAATGTTGGGTAATAGACTATCCACATTTTTTCTTAAAATTTTATTTTGAAAAATTTGAAATCGACAGAAAAGTTGCAAGATTCATGTAATTAATACTCATAAATCCTTCAATTCACCAATTGTTGACATTTTGCTATAATTGCTTTACTTCTCTCTCACACACACACATTTGAGGGTAAGTTGCAGAGATTTCATTCTAAATAATTCAGGATCTATCGTCTAAAGATAGACATTCTCTTACATAACTAACACAGTTATGACACTCAAGAAACTTAACATTGATAGAATACTATTATCTAGTATACATTAAAAATGTTTAATATCCAGTTTTCCCCTGTTGTCTCAATAATGCTCTTTATAACCAATTTTTTGATTTTTTTTCAATCCAGAATCCAAACAAGAATCAAGCATTGCATTTAGTTGCAATCCGTTGTGCCTCTTTGGTAATCTTTCATCTAGAATATTCCTCAGTCTTTTTTGTTTGCTTGTGTTTATGACATTGACATTTTTGAATCCAGACCAGCTGTCTTACAGAATCCCCCTCCATTTGGATTTGCCTGATTGTTTCCTCATGGTTAATCAGGTTAAACATTTTTGATAAGAATACTACATAGGTCAGGTGGGGAGTGAGTATGGTATGAGGTAGGAATTCCATATCTCTGTAGGGAAGGTTGATGATTTCAATACCTTTTGTCAAACAGTACAATCTTTCCCTTCCGATTTTAATGCTCCCTCTATCACCTAAGTTTCCACCTATGCTTAGATCTGTTTCTGAGCTTGCTTTATTTTACTTTGATCTATTTGTCTACACTTGCCCTAATATCACTCTGCCCAATTACTATGGCTTTTTAAGTCTTCATATATACTAAAGACATCTCTCTTCTTCCTCCTTCTTCTTTAGAAATGTTTTGGCTATTTTTAAACACTTATTCCTCCTCATGAATTTTAGAATCAGTTTTCAAGTTCTATGACAACTCCCATTGGAATTTTTATTGGAATTTCATTGAATTTTGTAGATGATGTAATGATATTTAGTCTTGCTAACCCTGAACATGACATGGTCTTACTCTCCATTTACTTAGGTCTTCTTATATGTCCTTCAATAAGGTTTTATGATTTTTCTTCCATACAGTTAGATACTATTCAGCAACAAAAGACATGAACTATCAGGCCTCAAAAAGACATGGAGGAACCTTAAAAGTATATTACTAAGTAAAAGAAACCAATCTGAAAAGTCTACATACTATATGATTCCAACTATATGACATTCTGGAATAGGCAAAACTATTAAGAGTAAAAATATCTCTGGTTGCCAAGAGTTTGGGATGGGGAGAGCACATGAGTAGGTGAAACACAGGGGGATCCTTAGGGCAGTGAAACCATTCTGTAAAATACAGTGATGATAGATACATGACATTACCCATTTGTCAAAATCCAGAGAATATACAACACAAAGACTCAACCTGAATGCAAACTATAGATGTTAGTTAATAATAATGCATCAATATTAATTCATTCATTGTAAGAGATGTATCACACTAATGTAAGATGTTAATAGTAGGGGGAACTATGTCTGTGTCCAGGATGGGAGGAAGCTTATGGGAATTCTGTACAATTCTTCTGTAAATCTAAAACCGTTCCTAAATACAAAAACAAAACCAAAGTTTATTAACTTATAAAGAACTGTTATTGCAATATGTGCTTTTACATGATTATATACATTCTTTTTTAAACATTGAAATACAGTTGATGTACAATATTACATTAGTTTCAGGTGTATTATATAGAGATTTGACATTTGCATACATTATAAAGTGATCACCATGATAGATCTAGTAACCATCTGTCCCCATACAAAGTTATTATGATATTATTGACCATATTCTTTATGTTGTATGTTACATCCCCATGGGTTATTTATTTTATAACTGGAGGTTTGTACTTCTTAATTCCTTTCACCTATTTCATCCAACCCCCAACCTTTCTCCTCTAGCAACCACCCATTTGTTCTCTGTATCTATGAGTCTGTTTTCATTTTGTTTTGTTTTGTTTTTTTACTTTCCCCATATAAGTGAGATCATAGACTATTTGTCTTTCTCTGTCTGATTTATTTCACTTAGCATAAAACCCTCTAGATCCATCCATGTTGTCACAAATGGCAAGATTTCATTTTTTATGGCTGAGTAATATTCCATTGTGTGTGTGTGTGTGTGTGTGTGTGTGTGTGTGTGTACACCACATCTTCTTTATCCATTCATCTATTGATGGACACTTTGGTTGTTTCCATATCTTGACTATTGTAAATAATGCTGCAATGAACATTGGGGTGCATATATCTTTTTAAATTTGTGTTTTTGTTTTCTTCTGGTAAATACCCAGAAGTGAAATTGCTGGATCATATGGTAGTTCTATTTTTAATTTTTTGAGGAACCTCCATACTGTTTGGCTGCACCAATTTACATTCCCACCAACAGTGCAGGAGGGTTACCTTTTCTCTACATCCTTGCCAACACTTGTTATTTGTTGTCTTTTTTTAAAAATTTATTTTATTTTTATTTATTTTTGGCTGTGTTGGGCCTTTGTTGCTGCACGCGGGCTCTCTCCAGTTGCGGAGAGTGGGGGCCACTCTTCCCTGCAGTGCACGGGCTTCTCCCTGCGGTGGCTTCTCCTGTTGCAGAGCATGGGCTCCAGGTGCACGGGCTTCAGCAGTCGTGGTGTGCAGGCTCAGCAGTTATGGCTCGCAGGCTCCAGAGTGCAGACTCGGCAGTTGTGGCCCATGGGCCCAGTTGCTCTGTGGCACATGGGATCCTCCTGGACCAGGGCTTGAACCCATGTCCCCTGCATTGGCAGACAGACTCCCAACCACTGTGCCACCAGGGAAGCCCTTGTTGTCTTTTTGATGAAAGCTATTCTGACAGATGTGAGGTGATATCTCATTGTGGTTTTGATTGGCATTTCCCTGATGTCTCGTGATGACTATACGTTCTGATTACAACACAAGTATGGCGAAGATTTTATTTTCTTTCTTTGCTCAGAGCCCATTTTGTGTTTGACTGGCTTCCATGCTCTCTGGCAGTGTTTCTTAAACTTTATTGTGCCTACAAGTCACACAGGGATCTTTTTAAGATGCAGATTTTGATCCCTGGGTCTTGGGTGAGACTGGAAAATTTACATACAAGCTCCCTGGTGATCCCAATACTGTGGGCATGTGGTCCATACTTGGAGGAGCAAGACATGCAAACAGACAAGCAAACAAGACCAGAAGACCCAGTCTCTGCCCTCTATAATCTGGTTTCTAAATAAGGGGGAAAGAAATATCTAATTTCATGACAATGCTACTCAGTGTTTTTGTGTTTTTTTCTAAATCCATCTTAGAGTCTGTCATACAGAGTGAAGTAAGTCAGAAAGAGAAAAACAAAAACAGTATGTTAACACATATATATGGAATCTAAGGAAGAAAAAAAAAAAAAGGTTATGAAGAACCTAGTGGCAAGACGGGAATAAAGACACAGACCTGCTAGAGAATGGACTTGAGGATATGGGGAGGGGGAGGGGTAAGATGTGACAAAGTGAGAGAGTGGCATGGACATATATACACTACCAAACATAAAATAGATAGCTAGTGGGAAGCAATCGCATAGCACAGGGAGATCAGCTCCGTGCTTTGTGACCACCTAGAGGGGTGGGATAGGGAGGGTGGGAGGGAGGGAGATGCAACTGGGAAGAGATATGGGAGCATATGTATATGTATAACTGATTCACTTTGTTATAAAGCAGAAACTAACGCACCATTGTAAAGCAATTATACTCCAATAAAGATGTTAAAATAAATAAATAAGTAAATAAATAAATAAATCCATCTTTAAAGGGCTGTTTTCACTGCCCTTTCTTTCTGAATCACGTTCAGTTTCTATTTCCAAAGACGCTGGAACTCCTTGCTTCAGCTAAATGAGTCATCTGAGATTGGAAGTTTGTGTGTCTGAGTGAAACTCAACAAAAGGTCCATAACACCCCACGGCAGTCGATTGGGCCAACAAATATTTGTGTTTGTATAAGTCAAAAGCATATCGTGTTCTAAAGGCTGTGAACGTCACAGCTGGGGTCACCCAGACAATGGCTACTTCGGGGCTAGTCAGAACATGCTGCTTACTTGAAGGAGAGCCTTAAGCCAGGTGGCAAACACGATGAGAGGGAGGCGGTTGCAGTGAACAAAGCTTATGTCTCCAGACAGCCAGAGCGCGGAGCAAAGACTCAGGGGATTAGCATTCCGGTTCTGCCGCAAACTTGCTGAGCCTCAGCTTCCCCATCTGTAAAATAAGATGACTGCACTCCATTCTAGTTAAGGGTGCTTCTAACTCTGCATTCCTTCTTTTTATTCTAAGCACATTCCTTCCAAATAAGGGCCTGGATCTTCCTTTTCCAGGGCAAAGGCTTCAAGTTTCCAGTTGCATCCTCCACCCCGCTCCGCACTGCCCCACCTTGCTCATCCCACCTTTGGTCCATTGAGCAGCAGACAGGTGAGGCTCTGGCCTTCCAGATGCCTGACTTCATGTCTCAAAAGCAAGGGGAATCCAGTCCCGGGACAGGTGGCCTCTCCTGGGCAGGCCCCAGGATGCTGATCGCAGATAGAATACCTCCAACCACATTTTCCACTGACCTCAGATGGCCTGAGGGACATCTGGCTGGAGAAGTTCCTGGGTCCATCCTGGAACCAAAGAAGATTTTGCTACAATTGAATAGATTCAGAGAGTCAACTGAGGAAATGACGGGAGAGGCAGCTGGCTCAAACCAGAGCCCTTATTTGCTATGGGGAAATCAAACTCCTGACTTAAACCAAACCATGGTTTCAAGAAGCCATGAGCGGGCATTTCCTGAACCTTCCTTGGATCCTCTCAGCTGCCTCAGGTCCTGGGCCTCTAGAAACTTCAGACCATAGTTCTGTCCAGGTGTGAGCCAACCGTGACCCAGACAAGCAGCTTATCAGTCAGCTCAGAGCCTCCCTCAGGCAGGGCCTCGAGTTAATCTTGTTGCCCTACTACTTGGTGTCTGGGACGGGCCCTCTGTACTGTTGACTGAAAAAAAAATGCACAACCTAAAAGTTGAGCCTTATGTTTTATTCGGCAGACAAAACTGAGGACTTAAGCCCGGGACACAGCATCTCAGATAACTCTGAGAGACTGCTCCAACGAGGCAAGGTGGGGAGCCAGGATATACAGGAGTTTTTGTAACAAAGACCAAGTAGTTGGAGCATCAAAAGATTACTGTTAATTAAAGAAAACCAGATATCTCAAGTTAAGGAATTTAGCGAATTTAGCGCTTTTCTATGTAAGGGAAGATGCAAGAGTTGGGCTCACTGGAATCTTTTCTTTGATACGCACCTCAGCTATCTGGGGCCAGTATCTGGGCTTCTCACTCTGAGTGTCCTCAGGGTACACCACTGGGTGTGGCTGCAGCAGCTGACTGCTAGTTGGGGGGGCAACCTGCCTCCATCCTGGGTTCCCTCAAGGCTGCTGTAATGTGATAGCTTGACGGCTGTAATGTGATGGCTTGACGGCTGCAACGTCCTTTGTTTATTGATATGGCAGGCAATGTTTTTCATTCACAGTACCCACATATTTACTGTTCATTCATTCATTCACTCAACACATGTTTATGGACCCAAATTCAACAGGTCCTGTGCTATGTGCTAGGGGAATGAGATCACAGTAGCTGACCACCTCACCTTGTCAGCCCATAGCAAGTCCCCTCTGAGTTTTCAGCTCAGGAGAGAAGGGTATGCTCAACTTGATCTCCCTAATGCTGACAGAGGTTTTACTCTGCACAGGACTTCCCTGCTCACTCTGGTGTCCTGGCATTCTTCATGTGGTTTGAATGGAAGGGACAAGTTTCTTACACCTCCTTGGAGCACGACACAAGGAAATATAAGACTATGAGATGCAGGGAGTTTCATGTCTGATGGGAAAGTCATTCCATATTCCCAAGGGGTTCTCAGTCATCAGGGAGATACACAGCTCTGTGTCTGGAGAGCTCCCAGACTTCAGAGAGCTCTTTGTTTGGTGGAAAGATTGGATACATAAATACTAAAATCCAAAGATTTGCAGCACCTTATTAAAAAGCAGTGGGCTGGCTTACTGCTGAGGGAAGGAAAGGAGGTGACTAATCCCTAGGTGAGGTCCTTTGACATAAGATATGTGAAAACAGGGTTTCTTTTAGGCCCTGCTCAATTCAGGCATGAAGGAGAAGCCCACAATCATACTTGTGCTGAGAGATTTATAAGTACAGCAGGCAGGCCAGGGTGGAGCAAATGTGAGATGACCATTCTAAGTGCCAACATTTTAAAGTGGAACACAGAATGAAGTATGTTCTCTGGAAAAGAGGTGGTTTTATCTGTGTCCCTGGATCAAACCCCAGAGAGAGGTCTGAGCAATGGAGAGATGTAACCAACCCAGAAGACAGGTAAGGAAACACCAAGCTGCAGGGTCCATGAGGGGTCATTAAATCCAGCCCCCTGCTATAATGAAAGACTTGCTTTATCTAGCTCCCAAATGGGCTCTTGGCCTCTTTCTAAATGTCATTCCAACACTAGCCATCTCCAAAATGAGAGTCACATCTAGCTTAAACCTGTCATTATACTGTATCTGCCTCTCTCTTGAAAATACTGAATTGGTTGAAGATAAAGGCGGATCGATAATTCCATCTTCTACAATAATTCTATCTTTTACAGTATGGCTTCAAAGTGCCATAGGTTGAGTCAAGAAGGCCAGAAGAGCGGCAGTAATCTGGCCCCTTCTGACCTCTCCACCATTATTTTTCTCTCTGAGCTTTGTCCATCTGGCCTTTTCTCACTTCCTCCAACAGCATACTTTCTCCTGAACATAGTCATAGTGCTTACAGCTTCCTCTGCCTAGACTGGCCCCAACAAACCACCCTTAGGGCTCCACTTAAGATTGGAGGTCTAATTTATTTAGAAACCTAATTCCAGAAGGGCAGTGCATCCTGCAGTCATTGGGAGTGGTGCTGGAAAAGCAGGTTGAGTTTCCAGAAAAGACTCCCAGAGTCACACCACAGAACTAATCTGCCAAGGGAGCTGCTGCTTCTGCCACAACAGGAAGCTGTTTGTCAAATGGTGAAGCTGTCATCACAGCTTCCATCATCATGCCTTCACTAGAACACTCTGCCAGCAAATTGATGCCTTACATCTTGCTCTTTTCCCATTCATTCAGTTCTGATTTCAAATCTCAGACAAATATATCTGATAGGCAGAATCTTAAAACACATGGAATCTTACCTGCAAGGAAGTCTTATTTAAGTTTTCCAGCCTCTGCAGTTCACTAGAAGGAGATGAAATAGATGTTGAACAAGCCAGTTCATAGATATCTTCTACAGTCTGTCTTTTTGTTTATTCAAGTGCTATACACACCCTTCTTCCCATATCTGTACCTCACTTTCAACTAAGTGGTCTCTCTTTGAGCCTATTGTTCCAGTGGCATAAGGACCCCAAAATGGCCATGTGGTAATTCCATATGCAATTAACTTCCAGTTTAACTGAACCAGTTTTTTTTTTTTTAAAGACAGCTTTCCATCTTTTTTTTTTTAATTATTATTATTATTATTATTTTATCTTATGGCTGTGTTGGGTCTTCGTTTCTGTGCGAGGGCCTTCTCCAGTTGTGGCAAGCGGGGGCCACTCCTCATCGCGGTGCGCGGGCCTCCCACCATCGCAGCCTCTCCTGTTGCGGAGCACAGGCTCCAGACGCGCAGGCTCAGTAATTGTGGCTCACGGTCCTAGTAGCTCCGCAGCATGTGGGATCTTCCCAGACCAGGGCTCGAACCCGTGTCCCCTGCACCGGCAGGCAGACTCTCAACTGCTGCGCCACCAGGGAAGCCCACTGAACCAATTTTGCATACCCTAGTGAAGGTACTCCTTACCTGGACACTAATATCTTTAATCTCCCAACAAGGCCACAGAGGGAACTGCAGCCCCAGACACAGTCAGGAAACTGACTTGTCAGATCGAGAAGCTGCTGCTGGAGCTACAGTTCCCAAATCACAATGCCCCTGCTACAAGCTGCTCCAGCCACATGGTTGCCACAGATCCTAGCTCTCTCTCCCATTAAATCCGCTCTGAATTCAAGACTCATATGATTGTAACTTATTTACAGAACCTATATCTAATTCAGAAACCTAGCTGCAAAAGAGACCAGGAATGTTGTCTACAAAAACCCACTTTAAAGACATACAGGTTAAAAGTAGAGGGATGGAGAAAGATACACCATGCTAACACTAATAAAAAGAAAGCAGGAACAACTATATTAATTTTAGACAAAGTACACTTCAGAGCAAGGAAAATGATCAGGAATAAAGAGGGGCATTTACACAATAATAAAGAGGTTCATTCTCTAGGAAGATATAACAATCCTCATTGTATATGTCCCTATCAACAGATCAGCAAAACTGAACAGCACCATCAATCAACTGTATCTAATTGACATCTATAGAGTACTTCACTCAGCAATAGCAGAATACACATTCTTCCCAAAATCCTGTGAAACATTCATCAAGATAGACCACATTCTGGGCCATAAAACACACCTTAAATTTAAAAGAACAGAAATCATACAACATATGCTCTCTGGCCACACCAAAATTAAACTAGAAACGAACAACAGAAAGTTAGCTGAAAAATCTCAAAACACTTGCTGATTAAACAGTGCAGTTTCTAAATAACACATCAGGAGAAGATAAAAGACATTTTGAGCTAAATGAAAATGAAAACACAACCACTCAAAATTTGTGGGATACAGTGAAAGCAGTGTTTGGGGGAGAATTTATAGCATTGAATGCATACATTAGAAAAGAAGAAAGATCTAAAGTCAATCGTCTAATCTTCCACCTTTGGAAATAGAAAAAGAAAAGCAAATAAAACCCAGAGTAAGCAGAAGAAAAGAAATAACAAAAATGAGAGAAATCAATGAAACTAAAAGCAGGAAATCAGTAGAGAAAAGCAAGGAAACCAAAAGCTGGTTCTTTGAAAAGATTAATAAAATAGGGCTTCCCTGGTGGCACAGTGGTTATGAGTCTGCCTGCCAATGCAGGGGACACGGATTCGAGCCCTGGTCTGGGAAGATCCCACATGCTGCGGAGCAACTAAGCCCGTTTGCCACAACTACTGAAGCCCATGCACCTAGAGCCTGTGCTCCGCAGCAAGAGAAGCCACCTCAGTGAGAAGCCCGCACACCACAACAAAGACTAGCCCTCACTCGCTGCAAGTAGAGAAAGACTGCATGCAGCAACGAAGACCCAACACAGCCAAAAATAAATAAATAAATAAATAAATAAATAAATAAATAAATTTATTTTTTAAAAAAGAAAAGATTAATAAAATCAATAACCTCTAGTGAGGCATCTAAACAAAGAGAGAATATACAAACATTAATCTTAAATGAGGAGGCGGAGTCAAGATGGCAGTGTGGGAAGACGTGGAGTTAGCATCTCCCCAAAACTAGGGTGCCTGCCGGCCGCTGGTGAAAAACTCTGACAGCCAAGGAGATGCGAGGAACCCCAAGGTAAACCGGTAGGATGTAGGGGGACTGAGGGGGGAGGAGAAGTGAAGGCCAGACAGGATTGGCACCCCTGAGGCTGGGGAGATCAGGAGAGGCAGGTGGGAGGGACTCTCCGGGAAGAGCAGGAGAGGAGCTGAGGGCGACGGCCCCACCCACTCGGGCCCGGGGAGCCTGCTGGGCTCCCAGGTGAGGTCCCCTGTCCTCTGAGACCAGGGGTGGGGGGCACGCCTGGGCCGCTTCTGTTCCTTGAGCCTAAGCCACACCCCCCAGAGCCCCCAGGGCCTTTTCCAGCCCTGTGAGTCCTGAGCATTGGCCCCGCCCACCACCCAAACCTCACCCTTGCTTAGGCCCTGCACTCCACAGCCAAGGCCTTTCCCCCCCCCCCACTTTTTTTTTTTTTCTTTCCCTCCTCCTCCTTTTTACTATTGTGGTACTGTTGTACCTTCCAGTGGTTGATTCATCTATATTTTTATTTTTATATTCTTCCTAACTCATCTGTTAGTTTCCTAGTCTAATTTTATTTTTTACTTTGTTATTGTTTATTTTGTTGTTTTTTTTGGTTTTTTTGCCACCGCAGGTGGCTTGCAGGATCTTGGTTCACAGGCCCGGGTTCAGGCCGAATCTCCTGCGGTGGAAGCTCTGAGTCCAAACCACTGGGCTAACAGAGAACCTCAGACCCCAGGGAATATTCATTGGAGTGAGGTCTCATGGAGTTCCTCATCTCAGCATCAAGACCCAGCTCTACCCAGTAGCCTACAAACCCCAGAGTTGGAAACCTCAGGCCAAACAACCAGTAAGACAGGAACACAATCCCACTCATTAAAAAAAAAAAAAAAATTAGGACGTCAAAAAAATATGTCACAGATGAAGGAGCAAGATAAAAACCTACAAGACCAAATAAATGAAGAGGAAATAGGCAATGTACCTGAAAAAGAATTCAGAGTAATGATAGTAAAGATGATCCAGAATCTCAGAAATAGAATGGAGGCACAGATTGAGAAAATACAAGAAATGTTTAACAAAGATTTAGAAGAACTAAAGAACAAACAAACAGAGATGAACAACATAATAACTGAAATGAAAAATACACTAGAAGGAATCAGTAACAGAATAACTGAGGCAGAAGAATGCATAAGTGAGCTAGAAGACAAAATGGTGGAAATAACTGCCAAGGAGCAGAATAAAGAAAAAAGAAAGAAAAGAATTGAAGACAATCTCAGAGACCTCTGGGACAACAATAAACACACCAACATTCAAATTATAGGGGTCCCAGAAGAAGAAGAGAAAAAGAAAGGGTCTGAGAAAATATTTGAAGAGATTATAGTTGAAAACTTCCCTAACATGGGAAAGGAAATAGTCATTCATGTCCAGGAAGCACAGAGAGTCCCATACAGGATAAACCCTAGGAAAAACACACACAGACACATATTAATCAAACTAACAAAAATTAAATTCAAAGAAAAAATATTAAAAGCAGCAAGGGAAAAACAAAAAATAACATACAAAGGAATCCCCATAAGGTTATCAGCTGATTTTTCAGTGGAAGTTCTGCAGGCCAGAAGGGAGTAGCAGGATATACTTAAAGTGGTGAAAGAGAAAAACCTAAAACCAAGATTACTCTACCCAGCAAGGATCTCATTCAGATTCGATGGAGAAGTCAAAAGCTTTTCAGACAAGCAAAAGCTAAGAGAATTCAGCACCACCAAACCAGCTCTACAACAAATGCTAAAGAAAGTTCTCTAAGCAGGAAACACAAGAGAAGAAAAAGACCCACAAAAACAAACTCAAAACAATTAAGAAAACGGTAATAGGAACATACATATTGATAATAACCTTGAATGTAAATGGATTAAATATCCCAACCAAAAGACACAGACTGGCTGAATGGATACAAAAACAAGACCCATATATATGCTGTCTACAAGAGACCCACTTCAGACCTAGGGAAACATACAGACTGAAAGTGAAGGGATGGAAAAAGATATTACATGCAAATGGAAATCAAAAGAAAGCTGGAGTAGCAATAGTCGTATCAGATAAAATAGACTTTAGAATAAAGACTGTTACAAAAGATAAGGAGGGTCACTACATAATGATCAAAGGATCAATCCAAGAAGAAGATATAGCAGTTATAAATGTTTATGCACCCAACACAGGAGCGCCTCAATACATAAGGCAAATGGTAACAACCATGAAAGGAGAAATCGACAGTAACACAATAATAACAGGAGAGTTTAACACCCCACTTACACCAATGGACAGATCATCCAAACAGAAAATAAATAAGGAAACACAAACTTTAAATGAAACAAGAGACCAGATAGATCTAATTGATATTTATAGAACATTCTACCCAAAAGTGGCAGAATACACTTTCTTCTCAAGTGCACATGGAACATTCTCCAGGATAGATCCATCGTGGGTCAAAAATCAAGCCTCGGAAAATTTAAGAAGATTGAAATCATATCAAGCATCTTTTCCAACCACAACGCTATGAGATTGGAAATCAATTAGAGGAAAAAAACAGTAAAAAAATACAAATACATGGAGGTTAAACAGTGCGCTACTAAATAACCAAGAGATCACTGAAGAAATCAGAGAAGAAATTTAAAAATACATAGAAAAAAATGACAATGAAAACACGACAACCCAAAACCTATGGGACACAGCAAAAGCAGTTCTAAGAGGGAAGTTTATAGCAATACACTCTCACCTCAAGAAACAAGAAAAATCTCAAATAAACAATCTAACCCTACACTTAAAACAACTAGAGAAAGAAGAACAAAGAAAATCCAAAGTCAGTAGAAGGAAAGAAATCATAAAGATCAGAGAAGAAATAAATGAAATAGAAATGAAGAAAAGAATAGCAAAGATCAATAAAACTAAAAGCTGGTTCTTTGAGATGATAAACAAAATTGATAAGCCCTTAGCCAGACTCATCAAGAAAAAAAGGTAGAGGATGCAAATCAATAAAATAAGAAATGAAAAAAGAGAAATCACAGCTGACACTGCAGAAATACAAAGGATTATAAGAGACTACTACAAACAATTATATGCCAATAAAATAGACAACCACGAAGAAATGGCCAAATTCTTGGAAAGGTACAATTTTCCAAGACTGAACCAGGAAGAATTAGAAAATATAAACAGACCTATCACAAGTAATGAAATTGAAACTGTAATTAAAAATCTTCCAACAAACAAAAGTCCAGGACCAGATGCCTTCACAGGCAAATTCTATCAAACATTTAGAGAAGAGCTAACACCCATCCTTCTCAAATTCTTCCAAAACATTGCAGAGGGAGAAACACTCCCAAATTCATTCTACAAAGCCACCATCACCCTGATACCAAAACCAGAAAAAGATATCACAAAAAAAGAAAATTACAGACTGATATCACTGATGAACATAGATGCAAAAATCATGAACAAAATACTAGCAAACAGAATGCAACAGCACATTAAAAGGATCGTACACCATGATCAAGTAGGATTTACCCCAGGGATGCAATGATTCTTCAGTATATGCAAATCAATCAATGTGATACACCACATTAACAAATTAAGGAATAAAAACCATATGATCATCTCAATAGATGCAGAAAAAGCTTTGGACAAAATTCAACACCCATTTATGATAAAAACTCTCCAGAAAGTGAGCATAGGGTACCTACCTCAACATAATAAAGGCCATATATGACAAAAACCACAGCAAGCATTATACTCAATGGTGAAAAACTGAAAGCATTTCCACTAAGATCAGGAACAAGACAAGGATGTCCACTCTTGCCACTATTATTCAACATAGTTTTGGAAGTCCTAGCCACAGCAATCAGAGAAGGAAAATAAATAAAAGGAATACAAATTGGAAAAGAAGTAAAGCTGTCACTGTTTGCAGATGACATGATACTATACATAGAAAATCCTAAAGATGCCACCAGAAAACTACTAGAACTAATCAATGAATTTCGTAAGGTTGCAGGATACAAAATTAATGCACAGAAATCTCTGGCATTCCTATACACCAACAATGAAAAATCAGAAAGAGAAATTAAGGAAACACTCCCATTTACCATCGCAACAAAAAGAATAAAATACCTAGGAATAAACCTACCTATGAAGGTGAAAGACTTGTACTCAGAAAACTATAAAACACTGATGAAAGAAATCAAAGTTGACATAAACAGATGGAGAAATATACCATGTTCTTGGATTGGAAGAATCAATACTGTGAAAATGACTTTACTACCCAAAGCAATCTACAGATGCAATGCAATCCCTATCAAACTACCAATGGCATTCATCACAGAATTAGAACAAAATATTTTACAATTCGTATGGAAACACAAAAGACCCCGAATAGCCAAAGCAATCTTGAGAAAGAAAAACAGAATTCGAGGGATCAGGCTCCCCCGACTTCAAACTACCACAAAGCTACAGTAATCAAGACAGTATGGTATTGGCACAAAAACAGAAATATAGATCAATGGTACAAGATAGAATGCCAAGAGACAAACCCACACACATATGGCCACTTAATTTACGACAAAGGAGGCAAGAACATACAATGGAGAAAAGACAGCCTCTTCAATAAGTGGTGCTGGGAAAACTGGACTGCTACATGTAAAAGAATGAAATTAGAACACTACCTAACACCATACACAAAAATAAACTCAGAATGGATTAAAGACTTAAATGTAGGACCAGACACTATAAAACTCTTAGGGGAAAACATAGGAAAAACACTCTTTGACATAAACCACAGCAAGATCTTTTTGACCCACCTCCTAGAGTAAGGGAAATAAAAACAAAAATAAACAAATGGGACCTAATGAAACTTAAAAGCTTTTGCACAGCAAAAGAAACCATAAACAAGACAAAAAGACAACCCTCAGAAAGGGAGAAAATATTTGCAAATGAAACAACAGACAAAGGATTAATCTCCATGATATACAAACAGCTCATGAAGCTCAATATCAAAAAACAAACAATCCAGTTAAAAAATGGGCAGAAGACCTAAACAGACATTTCACCAAGGAAGACATACAGATGGCCAAGAGGCACATGAAAAGACGCTCAACATCACTAATTATTAGAGAAATGCAAATCAAAACTACAATGAGGTATCACCTCACGTTGGTCAGAATGGCCATTATCAAAAAAGCTAGAAACAATAAAAGGGTGTGGTTAAAAGGAACTCTCCTGCACTGTTGGTGGGAATGTAAATTGATACAACCACTATGGAAAACAGTATGGAGGTTCCTTAGAAAACTAAAAATAGAACTACCATATGACCCAGCAATCCCACTACTGGGCATATACCCTGAGAAAACCATAATTCAAAAAGACATGTACCACAATGTTCATTGCAGCACTATTTACAATAGCCAGGACATGGAACCAACCTAAATGTCCATCGACAGATAAATGGATAAAGAAGATGTGGCACATATATACAATGGAATATTACTCAGCCATAAAAGGAAACGAAATTGAGTTATTTGTAGTGAGGTGGATGGACCTAAAGTGTGTCATACAGAGTGAAGTAAGTCAGAAAGAGAGAAACAAATACCGTATGCTAACGCATATACATGGAATCTAAAAAAAAAATGGTACTGATGAACCTAGTTGCAGGGCAGGAATAAGGAGATAGACATAGAAAACCGACTTGAGGACATGGGTTGTGAGGGTGAAGTTGGGGCGAAGTGAGAATAGCATCGAAATACATACACTACCAAATGTAAAATAGTTGGCTGGTGGGAAGCAGCAGCATAGCACAGGGAGATCAGCTCAGTGCTTTGCGATGACCTAGAGGGTGGGATAGGGAGGATGGGAGGGAGACTCAAGAGGGAGGGTGTATGGGGACATGTGTATGCATATGGCTGATTCACTTTGTTGTGCAACAGAAACTTAACATTTTGTGGGTATTTTTTTACTTTATACTTTATTGGAGTATTGTGAAGTAATTATACTCCAATAAAGATCTATTAAAAAATAAAAGTCTTAAATGAAAGAGGGGCCATCATTACTGATCCCATGGATATTAAAGGGATAATAAACAAATATTATGAACAATTCTATGGTGACAAATTGGATAGATTAGGAGGAATGGACAAATTCCTTGAAAAACACAATGTATGAAAACACACACAAGAAGAAACAGATCATTTGAATAGGTCAATATTTATTAAGGAAATTGAATCAATAACTAATAACTTTCCAAAAAAAAAAAAAAAAAAAGCCAGGTCCAGATGATTTCACTGGTCAATTCTACGAAATATTTAAGAAAGAAATTATACCAATTCTCTACAATCTCTTCCAGAAAATTCTTCCAGAAAATGTCTCCCAGAAACTCCCTAACTCATTCTATAAGGCCAACATTATTCTGATACCAAAATCAGACAAAAGCATTACAAGAAAGGAAAACTACAGACTGACATCTCTCATAAACACAGGTGCAAAGTTCTTTAAAAAAATTAACAAATCAATTCCAATAATGTACTAAAAAAGAACTGTACCTCACAACCAAGTGGGATTTATTCCAGATATGCAAGTTTGGTTCAATATTTGAAACTCAATTAATGTGCCCCATCACACCAACAGGTTAAAGAAGAAAATCCACATGATCATAACAATAGATGCAGAGGGCATTTGACAAAATCCAACACTCATTCATGATAAAAACTCTCACAAACTAGGAATAGAAGGGGACTTCCTCAGCTTGATAAAGAACATCTACAAAAAATCTACAGCTAAAATCATACTTAATGATGAGAAACTAGATGCTTTCCTACTAAGATAAGGAACACGACAAAAATGTCCCATCTTACCATTCCTATTCAACATCATACTGGAAATCATAGTTAATGTAATAAGGGAAAAAAAGAAAAGTATATTTATTGGGAAGAAAGAAATAAAACTGTCTTTTTTCACAGATGACATGATTGTCTAAGTAGAAAATCTCAAAGAATCAACAACAATAGCAAAAAACTATTCGAACTGATAAGCAATTATAGTAAGATTGTAGGATACAAGGTTAATATACAAAAGTCAATTGCTTTTCCAGGGAATTATAGCCATTATCTTGTAATAACTTTTAATGGAGTATAATCTGGAGAAATACTGAACCACTATGCTATACACCTGAAACTAATATAATACTGTAAATCAACTATACTTCAATAAAAAAGTCAATTACTTCCCTTATATATCAACAATGAACAATTAGAAATTGAAATTTTAATATCACAGTAGCACTCAAAAAGTGAAATACTTAAATATAATTCTTACTAAATATGTACAAGACCTATGTAAGGAAAACTACAAAACTCTGATGGAAGAAATCAAGTAATTAAATAAATGAAGAGATATTTCACGTGCATTGATAGAAAGTCTCAATACTGCTAAGATGTCAGTTCTTCCCAACTTGATCTACAGAGTCAGTGCAATCCCAATAAAATTCCCAGCAAGTTATTTTGAAGATATTGAAAAGCCGATTCTAAAGTTTATGTGGAGAGGCAAAAAAATCCTGAATAGCCAACACAATATTGAAGGAGAAGAACAAAGTTGGAGGACTGACACAACCTGACTTCAAGACTAACTATAAAGCTACAGTTGGGCTTCCCTGGTGGCGCAGTGGTTGAGAATCTGCCTGCCAATGCAGGCGACACGGGTTCGAGCCCTGGTCTGGGAAGATCCCACATGCCGCGGAGCAACTGGGCCCATGAGCCACAATTACTGAGCCTGCGCGTCTGGAGCCTGTGCTCCACAACAAGAGACGCCGCGATGGTGAGAGGCCCGCGCACCGTGATGAAGAGTGGCCCCCGCTTGCCGCAACTAGAGAAAGCCCTCGCACAGAAACGAAGACCCAACACAGCCAAAAATAAATAAATAAATAAATAAAGCTACAGCAATCAAAACAGTGTAGTATTGCCAAAAGCACAGACAAATAGATCAGTGATACAGAATCAAGAGCTCAGAAATAGATGCATACAAATATAATCAACTGACCTTTGACAAAGGAGCAAGGCAACTTAACGGAGAAAAGATAGTCTTTTCAACAAATGGTGCTGGAACAACTTGACTTCCACATGAAAAAAAAGAATCTATACACAGACCTTACATGCTTTGTAAAAATTCAAAATGGATCATAGACCTAAATGCAAAACACAAAACGATAAAACTAGAAGATATCAGAGGAGAAAATCTAGATGATCCTGGATTTGGAGATGACTTTTTAAATACACTGGACTTCATTAAATTAAAAACTTCTATACTGCAAAAGACACAGTCAAGAGAATGGGAAGACAAGACACAGACTGCAAGAAAATATTTACAAAAGCTAATAATTTTTTTGCTCACAGAGGCATAGGTTTGCAATTCTGACACTACTTGATTTGTCCTAGAATTGAATAAATAAGTAAATATGTTGTGGATAATGAAGCTCCTGTTAGAGAAAGGAGTTCTAAACAGGGAAAAGGGGAAGGTTACATTGAACCCTGTGGTGTCGGATTGGAATTGGAGATATCAGGGTAAATTAACTGTGTGAGTGCATGTGAGTCTGTGTGTGTGTGTGTGTGTGTGTGTGTGTGTGAGCGATTTCCCAACTTTGACTGCTGAGAAGGCCCAGAAGCAGTGATATCCCAGTAGCAATGGTCACCCAGGTTATACGGAGGGGGAGGCAGTTTACCTGTCTTAGAAACAACAGTATTCTGAAGCTGAGGTGCTTATAAAAAGGCCAAGGTCTAGCCCATCACCTCTGAACCTTCATTTAGGCCTAAAACAAATGGCCATGGGAACAAAAATCTGTTGACTGAAAAAAAAATGCAGAACCTAAAAGCTGAGAGTTCTATTTTATTTGGGGCATTACTGAGGACTTATGCTCGGGATACTGCCTCTCAGAAAGCTCTGGGGGACTGTCCTGAAGAGGTAAGGGAAGACCCAGGATAAATAAGAGTTTTAAAAAAAAAGTAGTCAAACATCAAAAGATTACTGCTAATTAAAGAAAAACCAGACATCTCAAGTTAATGAGTTTAGTGCTTTTCTCTGTGTTAGAAAATACAAGAGTCTATGCTTAATGAAATCATTCTTGTGATATGCACCTTACCTATCTAGGGCCAGAACCCTGTTTTTCTCCATCCTGAATCCCCTCAGGATGCACCGTCAGGGGTGGCTGATGGCTTGATGCCCACAACATCCTTTGTTTGTTGAGATGGTCGGTAACATTCCTTGTCCACAAATCCCAGATTGTGAAGGCCCACAGAGATCCCCGGAAGTTGTATCAATTTGCTAAGAATTTGAACCAGGTGACAGGTACCACAAACCGAGTAGCTTAAACAACAGAAATTTCTGGTCTCACAGTTCTGGAGGCCAGAAGTCTAGGATCAAGGTGCCACTGGGGTTGGTTCCTTCTGAGAGCTGAAAGGGAGGGTCTGTTCCATGCCACTCCCCGGGCTCTGGTGCTTTCCTGGCCATCTTTAGGATTCCTTGGTGTACAAAAGCATCCCCACCCAGATCTCTGCCTTCATCTTCAAGTGAAGATGTGTGTGTGTGTGTGTGTGTGTGTGTGTGTGTGTGTGTGTCCAAATTTCCCCCTTTTAAAGACACCAGTCATACTGCATTAAGGCCCACACTAATAACAGTATCTTAACTAATCACTTCCACAAAGACCCTGTTTCAAAATAAAGTCACATTCTGAGGTCTTTGAGGATGTTAGGACTTCAACATAGGAATTTGGTGGGGGACACAATTCAACCCATAATACAGGTCTAGCACTTCAAGGAAATTGTATCTTCAACATGAAAGCTGCCTGGGGTGACGGTTAGTCGGTGTAGATTAGGTTATTGTAGTGTAAACCCTGACAGTTGTTCTGGGGGTTTGTTTGGTTTTTTGTAATGTAAGTGCCTGACTTAACCTTTGATTAGTGCCTGATAACCTTGATTAGTGCCTGACAACCTTGATTAGTGCCTGACAACCTTGATTAGTGCCTGATAACCTTGATTAGTGCCTGATAACCTTGATTAGTGCCTGACTTAACCTTGATTAGTGCCTGATAACCTCTGATTGCCCGGCATCCACTTTAAAGACGGCTATCTTGAATAAACACATTGCCAGCCACATGACTACATAAGGGGCCAGGCGGCGTCCCCTCACTGAGGCTCCTTTGTTTTAGAGATTTTGGTTAATCTGAATATTTGGGCCACCTGTTTTTTTCTCATCCCATGCTTTACATTACCACTCATTTGTTTTAAATTCACCAGTAAAGAGAGAACACACAAAACCCTAGCCCCCCACTCTCAACCCCAATAAAAGCAGAACCCCAGGCCCATGATCTCCTGCTCTCTACCGAAGACTTCGCTGTGGGGACCCAGGTGTACCGTGTAATTTTCAGGTCCTGTAAGTAATAAACCTTTATTCTAGCAAAGCTTTTTGATGGTTATTGCTGAGGGGCATCTTGCAGTCATAACAACCATAAGGGCTGGTCCAGCCAAAACACTGGTTATTGATAGGCTGAAACCACCATGCAACAGTTTACTAGTCACTGATCTCAGTATCAGTGGTTTAAAACAACCAAAGTGTATTTCTCACTCACACAAAGACTGCTGAGCATCTGCGGGAATTTCCTGGACAGGTGTCCTCCATGCTGTGACTCAGGGATCCAAGCTGCCTCCATCTTCTGGTTCCACCATGAGGGGCAGAGAAAGACTGGGGCATTGCACGTGGTTTTTACCTTGTTTCAGCCTGGCAGTGGCCATCAGCACTGATGCATACGTTTTGCTGGCCAGATTCACTCTCCTGGGCCTTGTTACCTGGAGGGGGGCCTGGAGAATGTGGGGAGCAGGTGGAATGGTGACAGGTACCACCATAGCCTCTGCTACACTGGCTGTTTGGGGACGGGTGTTGGGGAGTGTTAACTGAGGGTCATGGGAGCTAAATTCTTAGCAGTATTGACGGGCAGGAAAAAAGGCATCTGTTTTAGAAATGAAAGCTAGAGTCACTGTCTCCCTGAGGCTGAAGAAGAAAGAGCAATAGATCCAAGGAGCGTCAATCAGCTCCGTCTCCAAACAGGTGAGGCCTGGGGATGAGGTGGCGGTTGTACATGGAGGGGAAACTCCAGTACAGTCTCTGGCTTTTTCCAGAAGGGGAGAAGGAAGAAGAGGAGAAGAAAGAGGAGCAAGAAGAGAAGGTGGAGGTGCTGATCCAAGTCAATGGGAAGGGACCCCATCTGCCCCATTGCAGTCCTTCCCCTGCTGGGGTCCCCGGGGTCCCCGGGGAAAGGGCAAGTCTCATCACCTCCTGAGAGGCTCTCTCATGGGTCCTGGCACTTTGTGGAGGCTTAGTATGTACTTCCTGTGAATGACTGATAGATTGAATAAATGAATAACACTAAATGCCGTTTCTTATTCCCGAATAAGGTTTAGCAGAAGAAAGGAACTGATCAACAGCAGAGGGCCCCTGCCCTCTCCTGGAAGTGGGTTCAGGAGGGTCATACCCAGAACTGGTTACAGGGCTTTACTCACTCAGGAGAGAGGCCCACGGGAAAGATTACAAAATAATCTAAAAGTTTGGCATCAGCTAACAGCATGTAAGGTTTTTCCATCCTCAGCTCTGTCCTGCCAGCTGATGAGAGGGAAAAATGAGGATTGCCTAGGGGCAGAGGCATGCCAAACTCTGAGTCCACCAATGGCCATTCCCCCACCCTATTCCCCTACACCACCAACTCCTAAGATCCCAGAGGGATCAGCTATTTAACTGGAGTTCAGAAGAAACAAGGCAGTCGCTTGGAGATATCAACTTGGGATCCTCTGAGAAGTAAATACCCAGAAATTAATACCCAGTCCCTGATCACTGGCTGCCTTCAAGAGTGGCTGTGTCCTGGGTGAGGGGAAGAGGAGTTCCAGTGGGAGCATGTTGAGTTTGGAGGCTTCCAGAACACCCAGGGAGATGGGCAGCACGCAGCTGGATGAAGGAACTCGCAGCTCAAGGGAAGGGTCTGGACACACATTCAGGAGGCGGCAGCAGAGAGCTGAGAGTTGGATGTACTCATCTATTTGATGTTTAAAGGCCCAGAAAGGAGAAAGAGGAGGGACAGTCAGAGAGAGAGGAGAAGAACCAAGAAGGTCAAGGAGTTGGCAACAGGAGATGATTAACGGCGACCAGTTTAACAGAGGAGTCCTCCAGGATAAGCGCTGGGTCGGCTCCTTGGATTTAGAGGCAGGAAGACCACTGAGGACCTCAGTGGGCGCTGTTTCCATGGAGCAGTGAGGGCAAAGCCAGATTAGAGCAGGTTGGAAGGTGGGTGGGAAGTGAAGCAGAGGTAGTAAGTGTAGACACCCTTCTGGAGCAAGTTTGGCTGTGAAGGGGAGGAGAGAGATGGGTGGTGGCCAGAAGGGATTGCTCAGTGCCCCCAGACAGCTGACCCATGAGTAGGATTTTGAGAAAGTGTGAGTTCCCCAACAGCCTGAGCTCTCTAAGATCAGATATAATGTCTCCCCATCATGACCTTTCCATAAGGTCATGTGTCTTTAGCAGGCTTTGGGTGGCAAGCGATAAGATGTCCAACTAACAGAGGCTCAGACATCGAGGAAGTCTGACTCTCCCATAACAGAAGTCTGGAAGAGGGCAGTGCCAGGACTGGCGCACCTTCTCAACCATGTTGCCAAGGACCCAGCCTTTTCCCAGCCTTCTACTCTGCCATGTTGGCAATGTGATGCCAAGGCACAGGCTGCAGCTCCAAGGGTTATGGCTTCACCCTACAAAAGAGGCTTTCCCTTTGCATATCTCTCTTTCTGAGGGAGGAAATTAATCATTCCCGGAAGCCCCCAGCAGACTCTCCCTTGTGGCTCAATGGCCAGAGAGCAAGGTCACATGCTACCCAGAGACTAATCACTGCAAAGGAAATGGGATGACCATGACTGGCTTACACCAACCAAGACCCATTCCCAGACACCAGGGCCCAGGGGCTTTGCACCTGAACACATCTGCTAGGGAGAAGAAAGAGAAAATGGCTAACAGGAAGGCTTTTATTTATTTATTTATTTTAATTTTTTTTTAAAATAAATTTATTTATTTATTTTTGGCTGTTTTGGGTCTTTGCTGCTGTGCACGGGCTTTCTCTAGTTGCAGCGAGCCAGGACCACTTTTCATTGCGGTGCATGGGCCTCTCATTGCGGTGGCTTCTCTTTGTTGCGGAGCACGGGCTCTAGGCACACGGGCTTCAGTAGTTGTGGCTCGCGGGCTCTAGAGTGCAGGCTCAGTAGTTGTGGCACACGGGCTTAGTTGCTCCGCGGCATGTGGGATCCTCCCGGACCAGGGCTCGAACCCGTGTCCCCTGCATTGGCAGGTGGATTCCCAACCACTGAGCCACCAGGGAAGTCCCAGGAAGGCTTTTAACAGAATCCCAGTGCACGGCTTCAGGTGTCCTCATCAGACTGGGTGTGGGCTTCCTGAGGGCAGGAATTCTGTCTCCCCATCAGTCAGAAATATCTGGGACCTAGGTGCTTGTCCCAGACCAGAAACCCTGGGAGAAGAGGGGCTGTGTCTTCTCCCCCAGAATTCCCACAAGAAACCATAGAATATTAACGAACGCCTCTCCCCTGTTTATTTTCTTGTGATTTCAGAGGATCAGGACTACTGTCAACTGTGTCAATGTTATAAAATAGATGCCAATTGTTTTGTGAGAAACCAGAAGGCCTATAATAAAAAGCTCCAATACTACAACCTGCTGTGCAAAGGGGTGGCCTCCTGGTGCTGAGAGGCCCCTGATCCCGGAGACCCTGCCACCCAATGCTGAACTTCCTTCTCTAGCACCCCACTCCCCACCCTAGCCAAGTTCCCTGGCAAATGAAGGAAACCGCCTCTCCCATCCTAAAGACAAGCCAGGAGCCATTCTCTCCCCAGATAGAAGCCTTCTATCCAGAAGGAGAAGCCCAAATTCTGGGCATGTATGCCTGGCCCCTTCCCCCTTCTTCCTTGGGCAGCAGGAGATTTTTTCCCCATTTCCACTCTTCTTCAAGTCCAATGTCATGTTTAGCAGTAGCAGCTACAATCCTGGTGGGCTCTTCTGAATAAAGCAATTCATTTGGCAAACTGTATGTGACTGTGTGTGTGTGTGTGTGTGTGTGTGTGTGTGTGTGGTGCACACACTGCCCCAGGCACTTCTGGTGTGAGAACAAACTAGTAAAAGGCAATAGAGTGTAGGGGGTTAAATATACAAACCTTAGAGTCAGACTGGCTGAGTCAAAACCGCACCACCTCCACTTCCCCAAGCCTTAGCGCCCTCATCTAAATGGAGATGGCTTTGGTACAAAGTGCACGGGCTTGTTGGAGAAGTAAAAAGGATAATGGTTGTAAAGCACTGGGTCTGGCATGTCTGCATCTGTCCTTATTATTACAAGTAAAACCCAGCCATCTACCTCTCCTTCCCTGGGCAAGAGCAGCTCCTGCTGGCCTGTTGGAGAAAAACAGCAGTGCTGTTCTTGACGTTTGGGGGTGCTATAGTCCACATGTTCTGTGTGGTACGTTCTTCTCCTATGTTGCCAGCCTGGTGAAGGTGGGTCAATGTAATGCTGGCCACCAGCGGGACTCTCACGGCATTTATCCCCTCACCCAGGGCTGGCTTCCTGGGCTTGCGACCCATGCAGAGTCCCAGTGGGCACTGCACCTAGTTTACTGCTCTGCCCCAGCCATCCCAAAATTCTTCTTTTTTAAAAAAATTTATTTATTCATTCATTTATTTTTGGCTGTGTTGGGTCTTCATTGCTGCGCGCAGGCTTTCTCTAGTTGCAACAAGCGGGGGCTACTCTTCATTGCGGTGCGCAGGCTTCTCATTGCGGTGGCTTCTCTTGTTGCGGAGCATGGGCTCTAGGCACGTGGGCTTCAGTAGTTGTGGCACAGGGCTCAGTAGTTGTGGCTCGCAGGCTTTAGAGCACAGGCTCAGTAGTTGTGGCGCATGGGCTTAGTTGCTCCACGGCATGCGGGATCTTCCCAGACCAGGGCTCGAACCCGTGTTCCATGCATTGACAGGTGGATTCTTAACCACTGTGCCACCAGGGAAGCCCTCAGAATTCTTAATGACGTAGAATCCTACATTTTATTTTGCACTGGGACCCACAAATTAGATAGCTGGTCCTACCCTTACCTGGATGCTACTTCCCCTCTTGTCATCCAGGGTTCCTCTGAGATATTCCCACCTGGACCAGCCACACCTAATTCTTTAATAATCATCATAAGGGCTGCTGGCTGTGGATCCCACAAAGGCACCCTGCTTACGGGGCATGGATGGGAGCTGAACTGTAGCAAGCTCTGCATTCACCCAAAGATAGTGCCTTTCTGTAATTCATCTTCTCAGAATGGGAGTCTTTTTTTATTGGAGTAGAGTTGCTTTACAATGTTGTGTTAGTTTCTGGGAGCCTTTTTCTAATTCTGCAAAAAGAGGCTGCATTTGCTAGTGGTAGCCCTGATCACATTCACTCTCACTCATAATAAGAGAAAAGCAAATGAAATCTCCACTGAGATACCATTTTGATTTATTAGAATGGATAAAAATCCAAAAGTGTGACTACCTGCTCTATTGGCAAGGCTGTGTGGGGAACCAGCCCTCTCATAGATTGGCTGGTAGCGGGCAAGATGCCTACAGAGGGCAAGTTGGCAATATCAATCAAAATTTGAGATGCATTTATCCTTTGGCTCAGCAACTCCACTTCTGGAAATGTACCCTATGAAGGCGCACACACACACACACACACACACACACACACACACAAGCACATGCACAGTGATTCATGAGCAAGTTTTATTATTGCCACATTGTTCTGAATTGGGTTGGAAGTACCGCAAGTGTTCCAGATGGAGAGAACAAACGTATGGACACCAAGGGGGGAAAGTGGCGGGGTGTGTGTGTGTGTGTGTGTGTGATGAATTGGGAGATTGGGATTGACATGTATACACTAATATGTATAAAATGGATAACTAATAAGAACTTGCTATATAAAAAAATAAATAAAATTCAAAAATTCAAAAAACAATTTTTTTAATAAAAATAAAAAATACCGCAAGTGTCCATGTAGAGAGGACGAGTTGGATTAACAATAATACAACCTCAAAATAGAATATAATACACCTGTTTAATGAGGGAAGTTTCCTCTGTCACAGTATAGAAAATCTCCAGGATATGGCAGCAAGTGAAAAGAGCAGGGTGGAAGAGTATAAATGGTGTGCTACATTTATGTAGGAAAGGGTGGAAATATGAATACGTATTTGCTAATATTGACATAAACAGTTATAAAAGAGACAGGAAGTTCATTTCACTGGTTGTCTATAGGGAGCAGGGCTGGCTATAGGGAAATGTGGGGGGCACAGATGGGATAAAGGGAGATTTCTCAATATGTAATTTTTCATATTGTTTTGCTTTTTTAGCCCTATGAATGTATTTCCTATTCAAAAAAAAATTAGGATCATCAAACACATACAAACATTCCTCTCCCTAAGACAGACACTAATTATTAGAGACAATATAGTCTAATCCAGGGACTGGAAAACTACAGCCTGCTGGACAAATCTATCTACTGCCTCTTTTTATATAGCTTACAAGCTAAGAATGGTTTTTACATTTTTAAATGGTTGAAAAAATCCAAGGAGGAATAATATTTGTCATACATTAAAATGATATGAAATTAAAATTTTAGTGGCAATAAATAAAGTTTTATTTGGTTTCATACTGTCCATGACTGCTTTGATGCTACAACAGCATAATTGAATAGTTGTGACAGAGAATGTGTGGCCTTCTGCAGGAAAATTGTGCCAATCCTTGGTCTAATCTGGCGTTTCCCAAACTATCCTTGGTGAAAGACCAGTTCTTTTGGTCTTTGATCTGCTCAGATCACTTCTTTTGCGAGATAAAATACACAAAAAATATCAACCCAAATATTCTACTATTTGATTCAGTGAACATAAAATTACTCTGTCAAATTGCCAAGACCAGATAGTTTCACAGG
The DNA here is from genome assembly GCF_028023285.1 of Balaenoptera ricei. Classification (NCBI taxonomy): domain Eukaryota; kingdom Metazoa; phylum Chordata; class Mammalia; order Artiodactyla; family Balaenopteridae; genus Balaenoptera; species Balaenoptera ricei. Next base: position 15,291,925 of record NC_082639.1, on the reverse strand, counting down.
TGAATTCTACCAAACATTTAAAGAAGAATTAGTACTTATTCTTCTTAAACTATTCCAAAAAATTGACGAGAAGGGAATGCTTCTGAACTCATTCTATGAGACCAGCAGCATCACCGTGATACCAAAACTAGACAAAGATACCACAAGAAAGGAAAATTACAGACCAATATCACTGATGAACAGAGATGTAAAAATCCTCAACAAAATATCAGCAAGCTGAATTCAATAATACATTTAAAAAATCATATACCATGATCGAGTGGAATTTATTACAGGGATGCAATAATGGTTCAATATTTGAAATTCAGTCAAGGTGATATACCATATTAACAAACTGAAGAATAAAAATCATATGATCATCTCAATAGATGCAGTGAAAGCTGCTGACAAAATTCAACATCAATTTATGATAAAAACTCTCCAGAAAGTGGGTATAGAGGGAACATACTACAACATAATAAAGCCCATGTATGACAAACCTACAGCCAACATCATACTCAACAGTGAAAAGCTGAAAACATTTCTCTAAGATCAGGAACAAGACAAGGATGCCCACTCTCACCACTATTATTCAACATATTATTGGAAGTTTAGCCACAACAATCAGACAAGAAAAAGAAATAAAAGGAATCCAAATCAGAAAGGAAGAAGTAAAACTATTACTGTTTGCAGATGGCATGATACTATATATAGAAACCCTTAAGATTCCACCAAAAAACTATCAGAACTGATAAATGAATTCAGTGATGTTGCAAGATACAAAATTAATGTACAGAAACATGTTGCATTTTTATACACTAACAATGAACTATCAGAAAGAGAAGGGACTTCCCTGGCGGTCCAGTGGATAAGACTTCGCCTTCCAATGCAGGGGGTGTGGGTTTGATCCCTGGTCAGGGAGCTAAGATCCCACGTGCTTTGGGGACAAAAACCAAAAAGTAAAACAGAAGCAATATTGTAACAAATTCAATAAAGACTTTAAAAAAATGGTCCATATCAAAAAAACTCTTAAAAAAAAAAGAGGAATTACAAAAACAATCCCATTTACAATTGCGTCAAAGAATAAAATACCTAGGAATAAATCTAACCAATGAAGTAAAAGACCTGTACTCAGAAAACTGTAAGACATGGATGAAAGAAATTGAAGACAATACACACCCAAAGAAAGGAAAAAATATGGTGCTCACTGGATTGGAAGAATTAATATTGTTAAAATGACCATACTACCCAAGGCAACCTACAGAATCAATTCAATCCCTATCAAAATACCAATGGAATTTTTCACAGAACTAGAACAAATACTTTTAAAATTTATATAGAAACACAAAGATTCTGAATAGCCAAAACAATCTTGAGAAAGAAGAACAAAGCTAGAGGTATCACGCTCACTGATTTCAAACTATACTACAAAGCTACAGTATGATGAACACTGTATGTTCCCAAAAGTATGATACTGGCACAAAAACAGATGCATATATCTATGGAACAAAATAGAGACCCCAGAAATAAACTTACACTTATATGGGCAATTAACCTACAACAAAGATGGCAAGAATATATAACAGGAAAAAGACAGACCCTTCAATAAATGGTGCTGGGAAAACTGGACAGCTACATGCAAATAATCAGACTGAACTACTTTCTGACACCATATACAAAAATAAACTCAAAATGAATTAAAGAATTACAGTTAAGACCTGAAACCATAAAATTCCTAGAAGGAAATATAGGCAGTATGTACTTTGACATACATACAGTCTTAGCAATGTTTTTGGCTATGTCTCCTCAGGCAAGGGAAACAAAAGCAAAAACAAATAAATGGGACTATATCAAACTAGAAAGATTTGCACAGCAAAGGAAACTATCAAAAAAATGAAAAGGCAGCCTACTGAATGGGAGAAGATATTTGCAAATGACATATCTGATAGGGAGTTAATATCCAAAATATACAATGAACTCATACAACTCAACATCAAAAAAACAAACAACCTGATTTTAAAATGGGCTGACAACCTGAATAGACATTGTTCCAAAGAAGACGTACAGATAGCCAACATCACTAATCATCACAAGAATGCAAAGCAAAACCACAATGAGAGATCACCTCACACCTGCAAAATGGCTATTATCAAACAGACAACAAATCAAGTGTTGGTGAGGATGTAGCGAAAACGGAACACTTGTGCACTGTTGATGGGCATGTAAATTGGTGCAGCCACTATGGAAAATAATATGGAGGTTCTTCAAAATATTAAAAATAGAGCTACCATACAATCCAGCAATTCCACATCTGGGTATTTTTCTGAAGAAAACAAAATGACTAATTTGAAAAGGTATTTGCATCCCTATGTTTATTGCAGCATTGTTTACAATAGCCAAGATAAGGAAACAACCAAAGTTCCCATCAGTAGATGAGTGGATAAAAAGGATATGGTATATATGTACAATGGAATATTATTTGGCCATAAAAGAGAGTGAAATCTTCCCATTTGTGACAACATGGATGGACCTAGAGGGTATTATGCTGAGTGAAATAAGTCAGACAGAGAAAAACAAATACCATATGATTTCACTTAAAAGTGGAATCTAAAAAACAAAACAAATGAATAAACATAACAAAAACAGAAACAGACTCATATACAAAGATTGCCAGAGGGTAGCAGTGGGGGGGTGGGTGGGATGAGTGAAATAGTGAAGGGGACTAAGAGGTACAAACTTCCAGCTACAAAATTAATGAGTCATGAGGATGAAATATACAGCATAGATAATATAGTCAATAATACTGTAATAACTTTGTATGGTGACTAGATTTACCATAGTGATCATTTAGTAACATATAGTAATATCAAATCAGTAGGCTGTGCACCTAGAGCTAACATAGCATTGTAGGTCATTGTAGTTCAATTAAGAAAAAGAATTTTTGATGTTCTTAACTTTCACTATAATATGTCTAGTTGTCAGTTTTCTTTTATCTGTCCTGTGTGCATTCTTAGGTCCTTTCACCTTTTAAATACAGGAACTTTTTTTAAAACATCTTTATTGGAGTATAATTGCTTTACAATGGTGTGTTCATTTCTGCTTTATAACAAAGTGAATCAGCTATACATATACATATATCCCCATATCTCCTCCCTCTTGCATCTCCCTCCCACCCTCCCTATCCCACCCCTCTAGATGGTCACAAAGCACTGAGCTGATCTCCCTGTGCCATGCGGCTGCTTCCCACTAGCTATCTATTTTACATTTGGTAGTGTATATATGTCCATGACACTCTCGTAATTTATCCCAGCTTACCCTTCCCCCTCCCCGTGTCCTCAAGTCCATTCTCTACATCTGCGTCTTTATTCCTGTCCTGCCCCTAGGTTCTTCAGAACCTTTTTTTTTTTTTTCAGATTCCATATATATGTGTTAGCATACAGTATTTGTGTTTCTCTTTCTGACTTTAAGTACAGGAATTCTATATTGTTTCTTTGAATATTTCCTTTCCTCCATTTTTCCCTCTCTCCTTCTGAGACTTCTATTACCCGGATGTTGGCACATCTGTCCTCCACAACTCTTAGATTTGATTTTCTATTTTCAACATTTTCTCTTTACAATTTCTCCTTGGAGGATTTCTCAATCTAAAATCCCGGTGTCATTTTTCAGCTGGCTCTCCCATTTCAACGACTATATTCTTCATAACTAACTTTTACACTTAAATTTTGTTTGAATGATTTCTTGTTCTTGACTTAACAGTGCTAATATCTTCCCTTATCTGTATACATATATATAACAGGCTTATTTTAATTTCCTGCCCATCTATTCTGACAATTCTGTTCAGATGTTCTGTGTTGTCAAGTATGTCTCCTTTTCTTTATTGGGTGTGGTCTGTGTGCCTCAAGGTGAATTTAGGGTGAAGGGAGGGGATGCCTCCTAGATTTGTTACATGTCATTTGCTGCCACCCCAGGCAGGTGCTCTGGTCAGGATTTCCTCATTAAACACCTGGGAAGTAGCAGCACTGGCAGAAAGCCACATCCTGAGGCTGAAATCAACCATCCCTGGGATTGGAGAGTGTGGTGGAGGAGGAAGTAGGGAAGGATGAGATAAAAGAACGAACACCTGATGGTAGCTGAGCAGCCTGCATTGTTTTCAACAATTCCTCACCCCAGCAGGGTTTTGGAACAGCCCTGCTATTCCCTCCAGAACTTGAGCATCTCAGCTCTGGCTTCTGGGATGAAGAGGCAAAGGGAGAGGAAGAAGACAGCTTAAGAACCTAACCAGTCCTTGCCAAAACTGGCCATCCTCTGCTCCAGGGCAGAGCCGGCCCCTTCTCCCAGACACCCACGCCCAGCAGTCACGACCAGCTTCATACCTTCTTGCAGGACCCTGCATAGGTTCTTTTGTTAGTTCTTCAAATCCACATTTCTCCCTCAGATCTGTAGTTTTGCCAGACAGGTTTTGGCGAAGAGAGCCAGCAGCCTATGCCACTTTGCAATCTTGGCAGAAGAAAAAGGGAAATATACAGTGCAATATCTTGTGTATAATTTAAAAGCATACACGCAGAGACACTAAATATTTTTCAAGGAACCATAGATTAAAAAAAAAAAACATATGAAGGACAACTGGTCGTGGAGATGGAGGAAGAAGGGGAAAAAAGGAATAAAATAAAACAAAAGCGGTATCTTGCACAAATCAATGATAAGTGTGCTATGAGGAGAAACCATGGTGCAATTGGTCAATTACAAAAGCATTTATCCTTTGACTCAGCAAAACCACTTCTGGAAATTTTCCCTATAAACACACACACACACACAGAGTGATGCCTGAGCAGTGTGTAATTGACAGAGTGAGAATTCAAACCCAGAGCTATCTTGATCCAAAGTCTGTTATTTCTACTGTCCATGGTATTAGAAAGCTTGCCTGGGATGTCGCTGTGAGTGCCAGCTGACACACAAGCCAGCTGGGTCCCCAGGTCCTAGTTTATACCATCTGGCCAGAAAGAAATACCCATTTCTCAACTACTGCTGTCTCTTGGCTATATTAACAGAGATTGTCCCTAATCCAAAACCCAATCTTATTTTGCTTTTGTCTTCAGTTTTAAGATGGAGTTAAACGGGCACATACTGCCAGGTAGGAAGTAGAATAAAGTCAGGTTGATGCTGCGTGGCAGAAAGGTGACCATCTGAGACTTAAAATATTCTACACATGATGAAACAGGACATTAATTAAGTAAATAAATGAGTGAATGGTAATAGAAACCACACCTGGTTCACCGTTAGTTTGGGGCCTGGCCTGGACGCAACAACTGCTGAGGGTCCTGGACACAGGTGGGCTGCAAGAATCTGGGGAGACACATAAGTGGTGCCTAACACAGTTCACCCCTTGGGCCACTCAGATCCACTTACGCCCTTCCATTCTACCCCGCTTCCTCGTTACAACACGGGGCCTCTGTTATCTTGTGATCACAAGATGCCCTCACTTCTACACTGAAAGGGAGATACAAGGCCAATGGTCACAGAGTTCTTCAAATCCAGATCTCCTAAAACGCCTTCATTAAGAAGGTTAGTGAAGTAGCCACTGTTTCCGCTGCTTCAGCTGCTTCTAAGGCCTTAACTGATATTCATCATGCCCTTCTTCCCACACCTGTTTCAGATTACTCTCATTCTCAGCCAACACTTTGGCTTATTTCTTGCTCATGTAGCAAGTGTCACCTTCACTCAAAAGGATGGGCAAGCAACACACACAGGTCCTGGAGGTGACTTAGGGCCATTTGGGCAAGGAAATTCCAGAGTCACAGGCACCCAGATCAGAGCCTAGAAGGGGGACCACAGGCTCTGGGCAGGCACTTCACTTGGTCTGCAGAGTCCTCACCCTAAAGTGAGGGCCCTGGCTACCGAGGTCTAATAATGGTACTGCTACCCATCTTGGCTCAAGAAACTCTGAGAGTGGACTCAGAGAAAAGGATTTGTCTCAAAGAAAAGGCTCTTTTAGGAAAGGCTAAACCTTTAAGGGAAAAAAACAGCCCTTTTTATAGTCACCTTCCCAAAAGCACATCTTTACTTTATCTCCATGGCTTTTATTTGGCCAATGAAGTGGTGAGACTTCTACTGGTCTCTGAAGACCTGGAAAATCAAATCTAGACCATCTGAGCTTCCCACATTTAGTTCAAACCTAGCCCAGGAGGCTTTTCAAGGGCAAAGCTGCTGATGAATTCCATTCCTTAAGGGAAATAAATCACATCAACCACATTATGCAGCATAGAGGAGATGAAAGAGCCAGCTGGCTGACTGAGTGGACTTTCCCAATTTTCAACTGGGTCACGGCCTGGGAGTAATTTCCATCCAAATGAGAGTGTGATGGAGGAAGGTGCTCAGAAGCCAGGATACTGACAACAGCAGCAAAAACAACATGTCTCAACAACTCTCACTTGATGGCAGATTTTGTGGCAGATCCCGGGCCAAGCATTTTAAGTGCATTTTCTCATTCAATCCTCTTAGCAACCTTATAAGGTAGATAATCTTGTTATTTCCACTTTCCATTCATTCATTCAACAGGACATTTATTGAGCTTTCAATGTTCCAGGCACAGAACCAGGCACTAAGGATTTAGCAAAAGCCAATCAGGCAAGGTCCCTGCCTTTGGCACTTACAAGCCACTGGGAAGAGACAGATGCAGCCAATAAACAGACTGCAAGGAAAAAAGATATTAATACATAATATAAAGAAACTAAAACAGGAGACTAATAGAGGGGAGGGAGAAAGCAGGCTATGTATTTGAGACAGAGTGGCCATGAAAGGTGCTGCATAGGAGAAGGCATTTGAAGTGAGATCATGCATAATACAAAGAAGTCAGCCCTAAGATGATCAAAGAGAAAATGTCCAGGCAGAGGGAACAGCTAAGTCAAGGGCACAGAGGTAGGACCAAGCTTGACATATTTGCAGACAGAGAGAAAGAAATTGTGGTTCAGAACAGAAACAGAAGGAACTAAAAGAAGGTGTGGTTAGCAAGCAGGAGAGTATAGGAAATGAAATTGAGGATGCCTAATCTTACCTATGTGTGAAATCTCTTCTCAGGCAGATAAGCAAGACAAAAGAAGGAGGGGAGGAAGAGGACGAGGGGGGAGGGAAAGGAGGAGGGGAAAGTCCTAGGTATCTGGAATAAAATATGGAGAAAAATGTATAGCTGGAGGCTTTGGGAAGTAATAGTAACAATAAGCATGTGCGTCTGGATCAAACCTTACCTGAAAGCCTCTTGTGTTTTCCTTACACAAATTCAATAGACATCTTTAATTGTTTAAACCAGTTTGAGTCAGGGTTTCTGTTACTTGCATTAAAAGTATCCTAAAGGAAGAATCAAGATGGCAGAGTAGGAAGACCCTGGGTTCACCTCCCCCCATGAACTCATCAAAACTACATCTACATAAAAAGCAACTCTCTCAGAGAACAATCTGAAGACTAGCAGAATGGCTCTTCCACAACCAAGGTTATAAATAAAGAACCACACAGAGTCTCATAGGAGGGGAGAAACCATCTAGTCAGGATCTACACTTCTAGTGAGTGACCCAGAAGAGAAGGGAGATGTCAGAGGCTCGGGGATCCTCCCTAAGGACTGAGGGGCTCGAGCCCCATATTAGGCACCCCAGCCCTGGGATCTGGCACTGGGAAGACGAGACCTCTTGGCTGGTCTGAAAACCAGTGGGGCTTACCAGAGGGTTGTAAGGAGCTGAGACTCTGCTCTTGAAGATTGTGCACACAGATTTGCTTACTCCCAGTCCCGGCACAGAGGCAGCAGATTGAAAACTGCCTGGTGCTCTGGCCGACCTTCCAGAACCACAGCAGTACACCCCCAGCCCACACCAGGCTCCTACTCCAGCCCTACCTGCTCTGGCACTGCTCCCCATCCAGGCAGAGACCATCATCACACACACCAGGGAGAAGCATAGCCAGCTCAGAAGTGTAGCTCTAACCCCTCAGGAGGATCCCATCCCCCCCAGCCAGGGCAGAGACTGCCATCACTTGCACAGGGAGAAGTGGAGCCAGCTCAAAACAGCTGTTCCAGCCCCTTGGGCCCTGCCTCTACCCAATCCCCAATCAAAGCGGATACCTCCATCTTTCTGGGGAGAAGCCCCACTCCCTCAGGGCTCCTACTCTAGCCCCTCAGGGCTCAGTCACACACACCCCCAACAAGGCAGTGACTGCCTTTGAGCCTGAGAGAAGCCCCATCTTGCACCAGGCTCCAGCTCCAGCCCCTCCAACTCCAGCCTCACCTCCCACCAAGGCACTGGTCACCAGTGCACCCCAGGAGAAGACACCACCCATGCTCACTTCAGATCCAGCTCTCCCACCGAAGCCACTGGGCACACACAGACTGCATAGGGACTCTCCTACACAAGAACTCACCTTCAAGACTGGGGTAGGTAACTGGTTTTCCTAATTTCATAGAGACAAACAGAGAAAGTCAAACAAAATGAGAAGACAGAGGAATATGTTCAAAATGAAAGAACAAGATTAAAAAACCTAGAAAAAAGCCCTAATGAAATGGAGAGAAATAATTTACCTGATAAAGAGTTCAAAGCAATAGTAATAAAAATGCTCACTGAACCCAGGAAAAAAATAGAGGAACACAGTGAGAACTTCAACAAAGAACTAAAAAACATAAAACAGAACAAATCATAGCTGGAGAATACAAAAACTGAAGTGAAAAATATACTAGAAGGAATTACAGCAGATTAAGTGATGCAAAGGAATGCATAAGAGATCTGTAAAACAGAAAACCAGGAAATCACCCAATCAGAACAGCAAAAAGAAAAAAAAGTTTTAATGAGGATAGTTTATGAGAACTCCGGATCAATATCAAGCATACCAACATTCACATTATAGGGGTCCCAGAAGGAGAAGAGAGAGACAAAGGGGCAGAAAATGTTTTTGATGAAATTACAGCTGAAAACTTCCCTAACCTGAACACATAAACAGATATCCAGGTACAGAAAGCATAGAGTTCCAAACAAGATGAGCCCAAAGAGACCCACACCAAGACATATCATAATTAAAATGGCAAAATTTAAAAATAAAGAAAGAGTTTTAAAGGCAGCAAGAGAAAAACAGTCACATACAAGGGAACCCCCATAAGGCTATCAGGTGATTTTCCAGCAGAAACTTTGCAGGCCAGAAGGGAGTGGCATGATTTATTAAAGTGCTGAGAGGAAAATATCTACAAGCAAGGATACTTTACCCAGCAAGGTTATCATTCAAAACTGAAAGAGAGATAAAGAGTTTCCCAGACAAGAAAAATTAAGAGTTTATCAACACTAAACCAGCCTTACAAGAAGTGTTAAAGGAACTTCAAGTGAAAAAGAAAAGGCTATAACAAGAAATAAGAAAATATATGAAAGGAAAAATCTCATTGGTTGAGGTAAGTATATACTAATGGCAGTGAATCAACCACTTAAATAAGCTGGTACAAAGGTTAAAAGACAAAAATTGTAAAATCAACTATAACTATGATAAACAATTAAAGGATATATATAAGGATGTAAAATATGACATCAAATACATAAAACATGGGGGAGGGAGTAAAAAATGTAGTGCTTTTAGAATGTGTTCGAACTTACATGACTATAAGTCTAAAACAAGTAAATATAGGTATAAACCTTATGGTAACCGCCAGTCAAAAACCTACAATAGATACACAAAAAACAAAGAGAATGAAACCCAAACATAACATTAAAGAAAATCAAACCACAAGGGAAGAGACTAGAAGAAGAAGAAAGGGACAGAGAAGAACTATCAAAATGACCAGAAAACAAGTAACAAAATGGCAATAAGTACATACCTATCAATAATTACTTTAAATGTCAATGGACTAACTGAAGAAAACAGATAGGTCTCAGATGACAATAACAGATTCCACAAATTCAAACAAGAAGTTGCTCCAATGGAATAAACTGGGCCAGAGGTGTCTCCTCGGTAGAGCATATTAACATGGTATTGGGTGCAAGTATACAGTCCTCAATCTGGTGAATGTGCTCCTTTTCATCCCTATCAAGAAAGTAGATCAGAATGAATATACATTCACTTGGAGCTGACAATAATATACATTATTTGAGGGCTATTTTAGTTCTTTCACCTTCCATCATAATATAGACTGAAGAGAACTGAACTATCTGTACATCCTGCAGGACATCACACTGGTCAACTATATCAAGGACATCATACTATTCAGACCATAAGAGCAGGAAGTGGGTAATACATGGAAGGTCTTGATAATACACATGTGCTCTACATGGTGAACAAGAAACTCTATAAATATTCAGAGACCTGACCCATCAATAAAAGTTTTAAATGTTAAAATAAAATGTCAATGGACTAAATGCTCCAATCAAAAGACATGGGGTGGCTGACTGGATAATATAACAAGACCTACCTAAATGCTGCCTACAAGAGACTCACTTTAGAGCTGAAGACACAAACAGACTGAAAGTGAACGGATAGAAAAAGATAGTCCATGTATATAGAAACAAAAAGAAAGCTGGGGTAGCAATACTCATATCACACAAAGTAGACTTTAAAACAAGTCTATAACAAAAGACAAAGAAGGGTATTGTATAATGATAAAGGGGTCAATCCAAGAAGAAGATATAACATTTATAAACATATATGCACCTAATACAGGAGCACCTAAATATATAAAACAAATATTAACAGACATAAAGGAAGAAGTCGACAACAATACAATAATACAATAATAGTAGGGAACTTTAGCACCCCAATTACATCAGTGGAAAGATAATCCATACGGAAACTCAATAAGGAAACGGTGGCTTTAAGTGACACATTAGATTAGATGGACTTAACAGACATCTATAAAACATTCCACCCAGAAACAGCAGAATACACATTCTTTACAAGTGCACGTAGAACTTTCTCCAGGATAGATCACATACTAGGCCACAAAACAAGTCTCAATAAATTTAAGAAGATTGAAATTATATCAAGCATCTTTTCTGACCACAATGGTATAAAACTAGAAATCAATTACAAGGAAGAAAAATGGAAAGAACACAAACATGTGGAGACTAAACAACATGCTATTAAAAAACCAATGGTTCAACAAAAAATCAAAGAGGAAATCAGAAAATCCCTTGAGACAAATGAAAATATAAACATAACTTTCCAAAATCTATGGGACGTAGCAAAAGCTAAGAGGAAAGTTTATAGCAATACAGGCCTACCTCAAGAAACAAGAAAAATCTCAAATAAACAACCTAAATCTCATCTAAGGGAATTAGAAAAACAAATAAACCCACCCTCCCACCTACTACTTCATGGGCTCCACCCCCATGAAGTCAAAAGCCTGAGCCCATCAGCCAATCCCTTCTCCTGGCTCCTGTGATTGGTTCCGGGGGTTGGGCAGTGAGTCAATCTGGGCCAGTGATGGTCAGACCTGGACTTTTGTTCCAAGGGTTTGGAAGGAGCTCCCTCTGTGGATTTGAACCTGGAGGGTGTAGACCAACAGCTGCTGGCAGCCATCTTGCCACCTCTCAGAGATGGAGAATAAAGCAACACAGAAAAAAAGGAGTGCTAAAGATGGGGAGAGACTGGAGTTTTTCTGGATACTCAAGTCTATATAGGCTCTTTTATGGCCTAAGGCAGTCTGAGTTGGGTTTGCTGTCATTTGCAATTGAAAGAGACCTACCTCAAACAAAATGATTGGGACCCTCAGGGAACCCTTTGATACGGGCTGGGAGGTAAGGGTCTCAGGATGAGCCCCTGCCAGTTCCCTGAACCCCTGAGGGTCTCTCTCTTCCCTCCCTTCCAGAAAGAGAGAGTTTTGTCCTCTAGGACTGTGGCCATTTTGCTGTAGTATCTTTATGTCTTTCAACCCCACATATTCTCACTTCACAAAAGCTGCACATTGTGGTAAAAAGAACAAGTATACTTCTCAAATTCTGGCTGCCACTTACCAGCTGTGCCATCCAGAGCAAGTTACTTAATTTCTCTGAGATTCAGTTTTCTTATCTGAAAAGGACAATACTACCTCCTGGACTTTTTGTGAGAATTAGATGCAATACCACTTCTCCCCTGTGGGTGGAGCAGCACTAAAGCAGTTGGAGCCCGCGGGGGGTGGTTGACAGATGCTGGGCTTCTATGACCCCCTTCTCTTTCCTCCTCACCCTCAGCCTTTATGGGGAGGGGATATTTGACACAACAGATATGTCATATTATGAAGACATGAGCGGTAGGATGAGAGAGATTTATTGATCTCATAGATGTTTCACTGTGAGATATATAAACATCACTGCTGCTCTCTCAGGATGGTACCGGGAGCGAGTCTCCCCAGCCTCAGACATGAGAGGTGCATGCGCATTGTGCTGACCTCCACCGCGAGGCATGCAAACTGAGCAGGTGAGGACCCTGCATGACTTTCAGCGAGTCGGAATGCCTTCTCAGGGGCCAGGGGCAGCAGAGGGCCAGGGGTGGTGATAGCAGTAGAGCCACTGGGGCAGGGGAAGTCTTCGGAACGGACACTTCAACCAGGAGCAGGGACTCCGCCTTTAGGTCGGAATTGCTGGGGCAGGATAATGCCCAGCCCTACTCAAGGGAAGGTCCCTGAAGGATTTCAAGGGAGGCAGGGGGCCTGTGAAGAACAGTGCTTACCTCTGCAGCAGGCAGCCTGGAGGAAGAAGAGGTTCATGAATGGGATATGGCAGAGCTGGTGCCAGGACCTTAGCCAATGTGGGATCAGACTCCGCCCACACAGGGGCACTGGGTGAACAGCCCAGGACAAGAAAAGGACCAGCAGCACAGCTTGCACTGAGAACCCCACATTTGGACAGCTTGGGGCTCGTGGGAGATTAGGGCAGGTGTCAGGGCAAGAAAAACTTGCCTCAACAGCTGAACACCCTTGTGAGAAGTCACAGTGATGGAAACTGTGGTAGGCTGAATATCCCAAAGATATCCAGGTCCTAATCCCTGGAACCTGTGACTGTTAACTTAGGTGGCCAAAGGGACTTTGCAGAAGTAATTAAAATAAGGAATTTGAGATGGGGATATTACCCTGGATTAGGCAGGGGAGGCTCTAAATGTAATCATGAAGTATCCTTTATTATAAGACGAAGGCAGAGGGAGATTTTACCAAAGAAGAAAAAAGTAAAGTGACTACTGAAGCAAGATATCACGCTGTTGGCTTTGCAGATGGAGGAAGGGGCCACGAGCCAAGGAATGCAGCTTTAGAAGCTGGAAAGGCAAGGAAACAGACTCTCCCCTACAGCCTCCAGAGAGAACACAGCCCTGCCTACACCTTGATTTCTATGCAGTGAAATTGATTTTGGACTTCTGACCTCCTGAGCTATAGGAGAATAAAGTGTGCTATTTTAAGCCACCAATTTTCGAGCAGTCATAGGAAACAGGGACTGATAAACAAAGGTAGGTAATGGTGCGCCTCAAGGACCAGGAAGGAGGTGGGAGGTCCCTGCACTTGACTGGCAGCTGGAGCTAGAGCAGGCCTTAGGCAGTTGAACAGAAGGCCAATTCCCAATGGCTCAATGCCTGCTGACTGCCGCCCCAAATAACATGTGTGAGGGGAGGTGGTGTTGGCACCTGGGCAGGTTCCTGGATGGGCAGCTCGGAGACGGGGCCTTGCAGAGAACTGTGGAAGCAGCATCGCCGTGGCTGGTGGTAGACTGACCCATGACCCTGCCACTGTACAAAGTTCACCTGGACGCTGACCCCACCCCTGCTTTGCTCCCTCTTCTGCTGTCACTGCTGGCCTCATTCTAGTCTTGAACGTGGGCTCAAATTCTGAGTCCTCTGTCTTAAGGGCTGAGGAAGGACTTCCTGATTCCCAGGACTACTAAGCAGATTCCCCAACACCCCCAGGGTTGGGGGTGGTGAATTTCACTGTGTTCCCCACCCCAGGTGTTGCCTCTCCTCCACAGCACACAGACGAGTTCATTCATGCTCCATCACCTGGTCAAAGAACTGGGGGGAATCTACCCAGTCCCAAGACAGAAACAACCAGGGCTGGACAGCAGGCAAACTCCAAGCCTGGCTAGAGAGGACCCCCTAACTGCCCACTGACTCAGGGACAAGGAGGCAGTGGTGGACGGATGGACCTTGTCTGGTGGCAAAGGGGAGAGGCAACACCCAAGGCAGAAATCCAGTGACATCTCTGGGGGACTTAAGGAACCTGCTCAGTTGTCCTGGGAGACAGGAAGCCTCCCTGAGACCTTAAGGAGAAGACTTCACATTTGAACCCTTATTTGAGACCAGAATGAGACCGATGGTGACCATGGAAGAAACAGCAAGGCAGCGGGCAGGTTTGGTGTTCAATGTGGAGAAGCCAGGCACAGCTACCTGCAAGGGGCATCGGGAAATCCACCCAGTGTTGCAACTGACCCCTGAGAAGCTGGAGAACCTCATCTCAGTGGTTCAGCTGTGGTTCAGTGGTGACTGGCCTTTGGGGAAAAGGTGCCCACCCCCCAACCCTAGGAGAGGGGCAGAAAAAATGTACCTATCGCTGCTATATCCGTAGTTATTTCTTTTTCACACTTCTGATTTTGTACACTTGCTCTGTCCCCATTTATTTTTTTGATCGGACTCATAGATTATATTATTAGGTATTTTCCCCTCTTGAATCAGCTCTTTGACTTGTCAGTTCTGCTACTTTTCTCTTTTTTTACTTATTACAATCTGTTCTTATCTCTCTTGTTTCCTTCCTACACTCCTTTCTGTGTATTTTGTCATTCTTTTTCTAACTTCTTGCATTGAATGCTTAATTTATTCATTTCATTCTTCCTCACTTATGAATGCATTTAAGACTACCAATTTTCTGTGTATGGTTTAATCTATAACCTGTAACCGTGAAATGCTGTTTTCATTATTCTACAATATTAAAAATGTCTTCATATATATGAGAGTCATTTAGAAGAATTCCCTTTCCCAGTGATAGAGGCTTTTCTTCCTTCTTTTGTTAGTTATTACTGCTTCTTATTGTGTTGTAGACCAAGTCTGTACTATTTCTACCTTTTTTGTTTAAATTAATTGATGTTTTCTTTGAGACCTAACATGTGGTCAGTTTTTGTTTGCATCCCACACAGACTTGACTAGGAAGAATAACCTCTGTTTATCGGGCATAGAATTAGACCTATTAGATTCTTTATACAGTCATTTAATAAACATTTCTTAAGCATTTGTTATGTTGCAGCACTGTTCAAGTGCACAGATCACACCAGATAAAACAGATGTCTGGCCAAGGTTCCTGCTCTGGGATGGTGGGGGGCAGGGAGGAGGAGGGGGGAGACAGTCAATGAATGTAAACATAATTAAAAGTAAATTATATAGAAGGAAGAGAAGATGGAAAAGATGCTGATGATAAATAAAAGCTATGTAGCTTGAAAAAAATTTTAAGCACTAATAAAAAATATCTAGAATTTTTTTTAAAAAGTAAATTATATAGTATGCTAGAAGGTGACAAATGCTATGAATATAGAAAAAGTACAGCTGGTTAAGAGGAATGGGATGGGGGAGGGGTTTTAACTGTAAATAGGGTCGGAGGGGGAGTCACTGAGAAAGTGACATTTGAAAAAAAAATTGAACGACATGAGGGTGTCAAGCAAACAGACATCTGGGGGAAGAGCCTGCCAGGCAGAAAGACAAACCAGGGCCAAGGCCCCAGAGCAAGGGTGTGTCTGGCATGTTGGAGGACCAGCCAGAACACAAGGGTGTCTGAAGCATGCTGAGCAAGACAGCATAACAGGGATTGGAAACAGGGCGTTGGACCATGTGGGACCCTGTCTCCCACAGTGAGATTTTGTCTTATTCTGAGACAAAGTGAAGTGATGTGACTTGCACGTAAAGTGATCACTCTGGCCAATGTGTTGAGAAGAGACTGTAGGAAGCAAAGGCGGAGGCAGTCATACAGGTGAGGGAGTCATACAGGTGAGGGTGTCATACAGGTGAGGGTGTCATACAGGTGGCAAGATGGCGGCGGCTCAGACAAGGCAGGAACCATGGAGGAGGTGAGAAGGGGTCAGTTTCTGGATATAATTTGAAAGGAGAAACAATTGGATAAGGGGTGTGAGGAGTCAAGGATGACTCCAGGGTTTTCAGCCTAAGCCCCCTAGAAGTAGAAATCGCCATCGACTGAGATGGGAAAGACAGAGTGAAGCAGTGCTCCAGGGGCAGGTCAGGAGTTCACTCTTGGTCATGCTGACTTTGAGATGCCTGTTAGACATCCACGTGAGCGTGTTGAGTAGGCAGTTGAATAAAGGCATCTCCATTTACAGAAGTGCATACCTGAGCTGCAGGTATAAACTTGACAGTCATTAGCCAACAGATGGTACTGAAAAGCCGTGGGAGTTGATGGCATCACCAAGGGAGTGAGTGTGGAGAAGGGAAGCTGGGAAGGAAGATGAGAAGGAGTGGCTGGAGAGGAAACCAGGAGAAGGTGGTAGAAGCCAAGTAAAGAAAACGGGCCGAGGAGGTGGAAGGGTCAGCGTGTTAAATGCTGCGATAGGTCCCCTAAGATGAGTATTGAGAATTAGCCATCGGACCAGCAATGTGGTTATCACTGGTGACCTTAGGAAGAGCCATGGGGCGAAGTTCTGGGAGTGAGGCTGATTGATCAGAGTGTGTATCAGTCAAAGTTCTGACGGAAAATAGGTAGCCCCTTCAAACTGTAACTCAAGGAGACTTTCATAAAAGGACTTTCAGCAAAGATGTGGGCAGGTGTAGGGAAGTCTCAAGGAATTTGTAATGGTGGGGTAGTTGTTACCATCTCCATGCCTGGAAAGTTGGGGGGTGGGGGGGCGGGAGGGTGGGGAGTGAGGAGAGGAGCCGGGGGGTGTGGCCTTCAGTCAAGGGACACACCCATACCCCTCCCCAGAGAGGGGCCCAGAGGAATAAACATCCTGACCTCACTCTCCTCCCTCCTCTGATTCTTCGGCTGGTCCTCCCTGGGGCCAAACCCAACAGGAAGCCACAGCTCAAGTGGACCTGTTGATGCAGCCACAGGGGTCAGCCTCCCAGGATGCAGGCAGGGCAGGGAACAGAACTGGAAGGACAAAGTAGTTTGGAGAGAACAACATTTGCTGTGTTTGCATTTTCCCAGCATTTTTAATTCCCTTGTGCCCAATACTTGCAATAGGTGTAAGAGAAAGTATACACTATGACTTAAATGAAAGGAAGGAGACTTTCTTAAATTAAAAATGATGAGGTCATGAGAAATGTTACATGTTTCTATGGGATGAATCTTTCAACCAAATGTTTTTCAAGAACAGAGAGCAAATCAGGCAACAAGAGAAGAGTGCAATGGCCCTAAACAGAAACAGAGGCCTTAATCCTCTTTCCCCAAACTCTCTCCTCCCTTTTGGACCACATTCTCCTGGTCTTTCCTCATCTCACTGGCCACTCCTCCATCTCTACTGCAGACCTCTTCCTTGACTTGATCAGAGTTCCCCCAGGCTTGGCCCTGGACCCTGTACATGGAACTTGGGCACAATGGCTGGCACTCAAGCAACCATATTTAACCATGAGGTACTACACGTAGAATACCAGAGCAGCAAGACAGAGGATGCTAAACAGTCCTTGATGGTTGTGGACTCACTTTTACACTCAAGACTGCCTACTTCCGAACTTCTTTTCTGTGAGAGAGAAGTAAACTTCCATCTTGTTTAAGCCACCATTATTTTGAGTTTTTATCATTCACAGTGAAACCTAATCCTGATACACCACCCCAAAACCAAAGCTGAAAATCCATTTCACATTCTGTTTTCCATTTCGTGTTCAGCCTCATTGTCCAGCACAGCCTATTAGAGGTTCTGCAGTGAGTACAAATGACATCAGAAAGATACTGCAATACAAATTCCAACCATAAAGTGCCCCTCATTTGAATGTGAATCCTCTACCATTATCAAATTCCCAGGAAGTAAAATCTGAAAACTACCCTAATTCATTTATTCTAAAATGTACACTTGCCCCTCGCTTTAATGCATCCAGATTTAATGCAATTCAGATACATCTTAAAATCAATATCATTTTACAATTGTCTGACAGGTAGAATTCTTGACCTAGTTGTGTAAAAATCTTCCATTGGCCACTTCAGATAAGAAGAACCAACATTAAAGCATACTAGATTAAAAAGGTTATTTTACCTTGCAAGCTAAAATCCGAGGCAATTATGGTGCAAAATTTATCCTCCCCAATTTTTCATTGGCTCAGTCTCAGCTAGAGGACACAAGATCTCATTTTTTCCTTTCATGTTTCTAGGCAGTCTCCCAATATCTCAGCCTTTCTCTGAAGGCAGTGGTTCTCCAACTGCAGTGAGCGTCAGGATTACCTGGAGGGCTTGTAAAAAAGAGTTCCAGGGCCCTATCCCTAGAGTTTCTGGTTTAGAAGGTCTGCGGTGGGGCCTGAGAATGTGCATTTCTAGCAAGTTCCCAGCTGATGCTGGTGCTGCTGGAAGCGACCACATTTTGAGAACCGCTATTCTAAGGAAATCTCGCCCCTAAATTAACCTGCAGTCTTCCTTGATTTTGTTTTCCTTCTTCTACTTCTCCTGTTCAGACCAAAAACAAAAACCAAACAAGCAAAACCCCTGAGGCATACTTCTCAATAGTTCTGGCTCCTTTTTTAATCTCCTGAGCAATTGGACTCCTAGAGACAGAGTATTACAAATGCAGGCCACTTTAATTGCCTTAACCCTCAAGTTGACAATAATTTAGTTGTATCACTTCTATACCTTACTACAAGTAGATGGCATGTTATGTTTATAGTAAAAGTATCCATTCCTTTTTAATTTTTTTTCTCTGTTATAAAATCTACCACCTTTCCATGGGTGGATCTAAAATTTGACCATGGCCTGACTTCTGTCATTGATAAATTCAGAGCTAACTTGAGACTTTGTGTGGGATGGACCACATTGGACAAGCCATCTAAATCCGAGGCTGATCCCTCTACAGCAGGGTTTTCAACCTCAGCACTATTGACATTTGGGGCTGGGTAGTTCTCTGTTGTGGGGTCTGTCCTGGGCATTGTAGGCTGTTTAACAGCATCCCTGGCCTGTACCAACTGGATCCCAGTAGCATCCTCCCAGTTGCAACAACCAAATACCTCTCCAGACATTGCCACATGTCCCCTGGAGGCCAAATCACCCTTGGTTGAGAATGGTCCTCTACAGTTTAGTGCCTTGGCTCTGAGGCCATGCAAAACAACGTAAAGGGAAAGGAATTTGGGCGATCCATCTATACCGACCACATAAGCCTTTAATGCTAAAAGCGAAAGTCTTCATGCTCTAGAGCAGCACTGCTCAAAATGTAACGTGTCTGAAAATCTCCCAGGGAATCTTGTTAAAATGCAGATTCTGGTTTCCAGCCTTACATTTAGGGCCACTGTGGAAAACAGTATGGAGGTTCCTCAAAAAACTAAAAATAGAACTACCATATGATCCAGCAATCCCACTCCTGGGTATAAATCTGAAGAAAACAAAAACACTAATTCAAAAAGATACATACACCCCAATGTTCATAGCAACGTTATTTACAATAGCCAAGACATGGAAGCCACCTAAGTGTCTATCAATAGAGGAATGGATAAAGAAGATGGGAGATATATATACAGACAATGGAGATACACACACACACACACACACACACACACACACACACACACAAGAGTATACTACTCAGCCATAAAAAAGAATGAAAATTTTGCCATTTGCAGCAACATGGATGGACTTAGAGGGCATTATGCTAACTGAAAAAGTCAGACAAAGACAAATACTGTATGATATCACTCATATGTGGAATCTAAAAAATAAAACAAACTAGTGAATATAACAAAAAAGAAACAGACTCACAGATAAAGAAAACAAACTTGTGGTTACTAGTCGTGAGAGGTACAAACTACTATGCATAAAATAAATAAGCTACAAGGATATATTGTACAGCACAGGAAATATAGCCAATATTTTATAATAACTTAAATGGAGTATAATCTATAAAAATATTGAATCACTATGTTGTACACCTGAAACTCATAAAGTATTGTAAATCAACTATACTTCAATTTCAAAAATAATTAATTTTTTAAAATGCAGATCCTGATTCAGCAGGTCTGGAATGGGACCTACCTGGGTACTCAAAGTCAAGTCCAACTCAGACTAAGTGAATCAGAATCTGACTTTTCAGAAAACCCCCAGGGGATTCATATGCACACTAAGGTTGAGAAGCACTATCTTGAAAAAACACACATGAATTTAGCTGAAGCTAAAGTCCTGGTCTGCAAACCTGGCTGAAGAAACACAGGAAATGCAGCAGATCATCGTTCTGCACCCCGCCCCCCGACCCCGTGTCTGCAGGACGTGCCTACAGGAAGCCTCGTTCCCCCATCATGAATCCTTGCCTCAGCTGTGCACACTGCCTAAAGCTCCCACAGCCCTCCGGCACCTGCTAAAGACCTCTGCTATCTCATGTACCTGTGCTAAGGCAGGCTCCTAGTTCAAGGTCAAGGTGAAGTTGCTTGGCCCACACTTTTGCTAAGTCCTTCCCCATGAACCTGCCCATATTTGCTTAAGAATGTCACCTGAAGCTCCACCTGTATGGAAACAGCAGCTTGAATCAAATGCCACCTGTATTGTGCTTCCCTAGTTCTATTCCCTATTTATTTCTTACGTTCCTAACAGACATCAGATGTGGGTTTTGGAGGAAGGTCATTAAATAATATTTTTCCCTTCCCATGTAGGTAGCTTTTGTAGTGAACTTTAAATTCTGTCTCTTATTAACCCAGATGCAGAAGAACATCTTATCTCACCTGACTCAATTTTTTTTAACATTTTGAAACATTTTAACACAAATACTGTAGAATTTTATCTCTAAGTTTATGGCTCCTACGCCACGTATTTCTTTCTACTGGATCAAAGTTATTTCTTCACCTGCTTATCTCCCCTTTGGGACAACAGACCTGCAGGATGGGCTACATATCTGGTTTGTTCTTGACCAAGACATAACCTTACTCATAAGAGATGTTCAATCAACATTTATGTAATGAATGGTCACGACTATTTTGCTCCTTAGGCCATTGTATTATAAATTAAGTAATTAATTCAACTCCTTCTAGACGTGGCATAGAGCCTAGTTCTGTGGGGTAGCCCTCCCTGATCGGACCCGCTCCCTCATATCGGAACTCTGAAACTGTCTTGCAGATCTTATGCCATGTTGACGAACTCGCTGATAGATTTCTTTTTCCTTGTCTAGTTCTGGCCTTTTGTTAATGTTTGAAGACACTTAGTTGCTTTCATCTGTTCTCGGATCACCTTTGTTCTGTTATCTCAGCAGCTAAGGACTTGATGGACAAATTATTTCAGATCTTGATCTGAAGATGTTCTGTGTCTAACATCAAAGTATAACAAGGTGACCCTGGGTGGGAAAAGACTTGAACCTGTTTTAACCCTTGGTGAGGAACAATGCGAAAGGGATGGGCCTGAGCTTGGCTGTTAGTATTTCACACATGGTATCACTTAACACGGAGCAGCGTAGACTTGGGAGATGAGATGATGGGGATGGTGATAGGTGGCTGATGATGATAAGGAGGAAGAGGGGGAGTCATCAGTACGATCTCTTCCATGACACTCAAGTACGTGAAATGTCACAATGCTTTAACTTTTCAAATCAAGTCAATTTAGTTCACCTGACCCAGGTTGGTGGGCAATTTAAGTCATGTTTTGGAGGAATCTCTTCCCCCTCCCTTGAAGTTGTACCATAGTCTTCAGGATTTACCCAGCCCAGGACACTTGGGAAAGGGTCTTGGTACACCATGGCTGCACTTCCTGGTGGTCACCTGGCCCATTTGAAAAGCTGAGGCTATTCTCTTTCCAAGCCATGGTTGAGCCCATGGATCTTTGTTGAGGTTTCCAACCTCTGCACCTGGTGTTCAGCCTCACCTCCATGTACCACCCAGATACCCATCCTGGGGTCTCCTGAGTACAAGTAGGACCAGATTTCTGCTACCCATAGAAACCTTCTGGGTTAGTCTTGATCCTTCTCAGTTTCAAATGACAGAACCCAAGTCAAACTAGCCTAAGTCACAAAGAGAATCTGTTGGTCTACCTAACTTGAAGGTTCAGAGTAGAAATCAAACGATGTTAGATCCAAGAATCTCAACATCTCTCTCTGTCTCTCTGTCTATCTCTTTGCCTGCCTCCACCAGCACAGTGGCTTCATTCTATAGGAAGCTTCTCCCATGTAGTCAAGAAACATGGTCACCGACAGCTCCAGGCTTGCATGGTCTTTATAGCTCAAGGCCCCAGAGAAAGGGGAGACCCATAAATCAAATCTAAGGAAAGATTCTGATTGGTCCATTTTAAGTGCCTATTCCTGGAAATACCCCTGTAGCCAGGAGAAACAACCTGTGCTTGGATATCTTGGGTCACAAGTCTACCCTAGTGGTGGAAAATGCAGGGCACCATGATGAATAATTGTACATGATCACATAGAATGGAGGGGAGAGATGGTTTTCTAAGTAAAAAGTGGTTATTACCAACAAAATGGAGAGGAGAGGTTAAAACAAACCTTCCCCACTACACACACACACACACACACACACACACACACACACACACACACGCACTCACATAAACACACATACACACATAGAATGTCTAGTGGTTGGGCATCCCATCTCCCCACCCCCAGTCCCCACTACACTCCTAGCCAAAAAAAAAAATCAGAGGACTTCTATTTCAAAAAGTTGTCTAAGAATAATTAGGGTAACTAATGTGGCCTTTCATGCCCAAAATAAAAGAGCTCCCCGTGATGCCATAAAGGCGGCTCCCTGCCCATCCATCTGAAAGCACTGGATGACAGGCCCCACCCACATGTATGGAGATGTTTATTGTCTTGTTTATAAATATCAGCAGACCATCAAGGACCACCAGAAATGTAAAGAAACATTACAAAATGAAGGAGGCCAACATAAACAAGGTGAGGGAGATGACCCAGTAGAAATAGAGATAATTCAGAGAACAGAAGATATATTTTTTAAATCTCTAATTGTTACCCTCAGAAAGATGCAAGAAAATAATGCATTCATAAAGCACCAGAAAGTTATGTTAAAACAGTATGTGGAAAACAAGAAAGAAGTTTTAAAAAAAGATATGATTGCTGGATTTTTTAAAATCAAAGAAGGGTTGGAAGAAAAAGTCAAAGTAAGTCTTAGAAAGTAGAACCAAAAGACTATAAAAGAAAAAAATATAACAGAAAAGAGACTCAGAGAATCAATCCAAGAAGTCTAACAATCATCTTACAGGAAATCCAAAAAGACAAAACAGAGCAAAAGAAATTCTCAAAGAAACATGAGAATCCCCCAGAGCTGGAGAATAACAGTCCTCAGATTGAATGACCTCACTTGAGTGCTTAGAAAATCAGACGGGGAAAACACTCATGCCTAGCCACATCGCTGTAAAATTTTAGAACACTAAAGATGAACAAGGGATCTTATAGCCTCTGAGAAAGAGGGGGAAATAAACAGGTTATCTACAAAGGAATAAGAATTCGGCAAAGGGCTGGATTTGGTCCATGGGCCATAATTGCCAACTGCTGGGATAGAGTTCTACATCCAGAGAAACTGTGAGGTAACCATGATATTTTGGGACATGGAAGGATTTAGAAGTTGCTTTTTTTTCCTAGAAAATTATCTGAGGATGCATGCCAACAAAATAAGAATGTAAGTTAGGGTGAAGACGTAAAGCCCAAAAAACAGTGCATCAAACTCACAAAGATAATAATAGGAAGTCCCAGGATGAATGACAGCTGTACCTGATGGAAATCTATGCCAGTCTGAGTCTCCTTCTAATTTAGAAGGGATATCCTGACAGGCTCCTGGACCCTAAGGAACTTCACTGAAGTTGAGATGCTGTATATTCAGTATCCTGTCATTCGGGTGTGTCAATTACTCAAATCAAACGCGATCTCAGTGGGATACCAGCCCATTTCATTTCTGGTGACTCCAAAGTAGATCAGCCCATGCTCTGAGATCTCACCACCTCACCCACCAACTATTGCCAAGGTGACCCCCACTCATTTTGCTCCTGATGATTGCCTGCTGCCTCCTGGCTGTGCCACCCTGGGCATCCCTCAACCCCACTGAAATAATTTCACCTGTTTCATTCCTCTGTCTTGTGAAAGGAAAATCAAAATGGAGTTGGTACTGGTAAGAGAGCTCTCTAAAATGGAACAGGGAGGGAGGCCATTGAGGAAGGATGACCTAGGTACATCTCAGCCTGGATGGAATCTGACCTTTTGACTGCTTATTATCCTAACAGAGGCATCCAGAACATCTGGCAAAAACTCAAGATACTGATTGGAGCTTACCCTAAAACAACCCACGATAGCCATCCCTTAAGGACAAATATTTCCTTTCTTGTATCAGAGTACAGCTTCATGGCTTTTGCTTTTATAAGCCCCTGACTCTTTCTCTTCCCCAGAACACTCTTTCCATTTTACCGGAATCTGTGTCTCCTGACTTGCAATTCTATTCTTTTTTTTTTTTTAGTTTACTTTTGGCTGCGTTGGGTCTTTGTTGCTGTGTGCGAGCTTTCTCTAGTTGCAGCGAGGTGGGGCTACTCTTTGCTGTGGTGTGCGGGCTTCTCATTGCAGTGGCTTCTCTCGTTGCGGAGCACAGGCTCTAGGCGCATGGGCTTTAGTAGTTGTGGCACGAAGGTTCAGTAGTTGTGGCTTGCGGGCTCTAGAGCGCAGGCTCAGTAGTTGTGGCCACGGCCTTAGTTGCTCCGCGGCATGTGGGATCTTCCCAGACCAGGGCTTGAACCCGTGTCCCCTGCATTGGCCGGAGGATTCTTAACCACTGCGCCACCAGGGAAGCCCTAACTTGCAGTTCTTAAGACCCCAAATAAACTCTTTTCTTATTTGCAGCCTTCTGTGGTTTTCTGGTTGATACTCCATGTTAAGACAATGAGCTCTGACTTTCCACATGCCATGAACCAGCATATGAATTCACCAACCCAGGCGACATTAGACTCACAGAGCTGCCCAGATTAGCATAGTGAATTACAGAACCTTGGGCTAGGGCATCCATAGTAATAAGTTCAACCTGACACAACATTCTACTCTTGGTGGAGGAGCCTCAACATCTTTTCTCACAATTTCTCTCCAGATTTTTTTATAATACAAATTAGCAAATACTTTCGAGTCTTTCTGGGATTAACGCTTCTATTTCTTACTCTAGAAATTCTAAACTAGAGCTTGCTGTTTAGTCACGCATGCATTTGCTCACTTAAGTGCCTACCTTGTGCCAGGCATTGTTCTAGGCACTGGAGGAAGAACAGTGTTCAAGACAAAGTGTCTGCCCTCAAGGAACTCACATTCTATTAGGGGAGAACGGAAGAAATAAACAAATCTGACATATAATATGTTGTGTGGTTCTGTGTATGATAAATATCTCTCTCTTTAAAGAATTTTTTTTTTTAAGGCATTGTTTACTTTGTTTATTTATTTATTTTTGGCTGTGTTGGGTCTTCGTTTCTGTGCGAGGGCTTTCTCTAGTTGTGGCAAGCGGGGGCCACTCTTCAGCGCGGTGCGCGGGCCTCTCACCATCGCGGCCTCTCTTGTTGCGGAGCACAGGCTCCAGACGCGCAGGCTCAGTAGTTGTGGCTCACGGGCCCAGTTGCTCCGCGGCATGTGGGATCTTCCCAGACCAGGGCTCGAACCCGTGTCCCCTGCATTGGCAGGCAGATTCTCAACCGCTGCGCCACCAGGGAAGCCCTATCTCTCTCTTTAATTAACCAAATGCTGTCAAAACAGTCATCCCATCATGAGGTCTTTCTATTCCTCATCCCTCCTAAACTGCTGTATGTCAGCAAGCACCCAGCACGCCAAGCTTTGCCCTTGTGAGCAGGTGGCTGTTTAATGACTATGGGTACCATGGGCAGCCGGCGTGCGAAAATCATGGCCCCGTCTGTGCCCATTAACCTATCCCAGGGCCTATTGCTTACAACCTTCTTTCTGGTGCCAATTTCTAGATGAAATAAAGGTTTTTGTTTGCAAGCACATTGAACTGTTACAGAAACCTACTCTGGTTAACCAAAGCCAAAAAGGAATTTGGTGAAAGGAAACTGGATGACTCGTGCACTAGAAGAGCTCAGGGCGGAGTCAAGATGGCAGACTAGGAGGACGTGGAGTTCGCGTCTCTGCACAGCTAGGGCACCTACCAGGCACCGGTGGGGGACCACGGACACCGAAGGGGTCAGGAGGAACCCCCAGCGACCTGGTAGGATGTGAGCGTGGTGGGGAGGGAGGGGGGAGGAGAAGTGGAGGCAGGAGAGGACTGGCGCCCCTCAGGGGCGGTGGGGGGAGGGGAAGGCATCTCGGGCCCGAAGCGGGAAACTGGGAGGGCAGAGGATCAAAAGGGAGCGTGGCCAGGTTTCCCCTGCCCACTTGGGCCCCAGGGAGCCTGATGAGATCCTGGGCTTGATCCTCTGCCCACCAAGGCCCCCTCCAGCCGCGCAGGTCCTGAGGGAGTGGGAGGGAGGGAAGGGGGAGCAAAAGTATAGGCTGGACCTCCAGGATCGGCACCCCTGAGGGGCGGCTGGGGGAGGGGAGGAGTTCCTACACCCAGCGGGACCCACCCACGATTAGGGGTCCAGCGGGGACGGGGAGACCCTGGGGGGGACCGTGCAGGGGTGGGGGTGGCGGAGGAACGGAAGGGAAGGTGGCCAGCGCTTTCCCTGTGCACTTGGGCACGGGGGAGCCTGTTGGGACCTAATCCTCTGCCCTGAGAGCCTCCCTCCTGCCGTGCAGAGCCCAAGCCCCGCCCCTACACCCCCACCCACCCACCCAGGGCCCACCTCTACACTGGGAGACCGCCTCCAACTCGCTGAGCCTAAACTCCACCCACACCCCCTCTCCCAGGGCCTTAGCTCCCAACTCCGGAACTTCACACTCCGGAGGCCCTGCTTTGGAGGTGCGGCCCCTCCCCTTCCACACAGGTCCTAAGCAGGGCCCCGCCCCACGCCTGAATGTCACCCCCCCACCAGCCTAGGTCCCGCCCCACCCTAAACCCCACCCCTGCCTAAGTTCCACCCCCGCCTAAACTCCACCCCCCATGGCCAAGGCTTTTTTTTTTTTTTTTTTCTGTTGTGGTTTTATTTTACCTTATTGCAGTTGTTTCAATTACATTTTTATATTTTTTATCTTTCTAATTTTATTTTGTTTTTTATTCTTTGTTATTGTATTGCTCTTTTTTTTTTTTTTTTTTGCCATGCCACACGGCTCGTGGGATCTTGGTCCCCAGGCCAGAGGTCAGGCCCAAGCTCCCGTGGTGGGAGCTCCAAGTCCAAACCACTGGACTAACAGAGAACCTCAGACCCCAGGGAATAGTAATCAGAATGAGGCCTCCCAGACGTCCTCATCTCAGCACCAAGACCCAGCTCTATCCAACGGCCTGCGAACTCCAGTGCTGGATGCCTCAGGCCAAACAACCAGTAAGACAGGAATACAGCTCCACCCATCATCAAAAAAAAAAAAAAGAAACAACAAAAAAATATGTTACAGATAAAGGAGAAAGGTAAAAACCTACAAGACCAAATAAATGAACATGAAATAGGCAACCTACCTGAAAAAGAATTCTGAGTAATTATAGTAAAGATGATCCAAAATCTCGGAAACAGAATGGAGAAAATAAAAGAAACATTCAACAAGGATCTAGAAGAACTAAAGAGCAAATAAACAGTGATGAACAACACAATAACTGAAATTAAAAATACTCTAGAAGGAATCAATAGCAAAATAACTGAGGCAGAAAAACGGATAAGTGAGCTGGAAGAGAAAGTGGTAGAAATAACTGCCAGGGAGCAGAATTAAGAAAAAAGAATGAAAAGAATTGGGCTTCAATGGTGGCGCAGTGGTTGAGAATCTGCCTGCCAATGCAGGGGACACGGGTTCGAGCCCTGGTCTGGGAGGATCCCGCGTGCCGCGGAGCAACTAGGCCCGTGAGCCACAGCTACTGAGCCTGTGCGTCTGGAGCCTCTGCTCCACAACAAGAGAGGCCACGATAGTGAGAGGCCTGCACACCGCGATGAAGAGTGGCCCCCACTTGCCGCAACTGGAGAAAGCCCTCACACAGAAACGAAGACCCAACACAGCCATAAATAAATAAATAAATAAATAAATAAATAAATAAATAAAAGAATTGAGGACAGTCTCAGAGACCTCTGGGACAACATTAAACGCACCAACATTCAAATTATAGGGGTCCCAGAAGAAGAAGAGAAAAGAAAGTGTCTGAGAAAATATTTGAAGAGATTATAGTCGAAAACTTCCCTAACATGGGAAAGGAAATAGTCAATCAAGTCCAGGAAGTGCAGAGAGTCCCATATAGGATAAACCCTAAGAGAAACACGCCAAGACACGTATTAATCAAACTATCAAAAATTAAATACACAGAAAAAATATTAAAAGCAGCAAGGGAAAAACAACAAATAAAATACAAGGGAATCCCCAGAAGGTTAACAGCTGATCTTTCAGCAGAAACTCTGCAAGCCAAAAGGGAGTGGCAGGACATATTTAAAGTGATGAAAAGGAAAAACCTACAACCAAGATTACTCTACCCAGCAAGGATCTCATTCAGATTTGATGGAGAAATCAAAAGCTTTACAAAGCTACGAGAATTCAGCACCACCAAACCAGCTTTACAACAAATGCTAAAGGAACTTCTCTAAGTGGGAAACACAAGAGAAGAAAAAGACCCACAAAAACAAACCCAAATCGATCAAGAAAATGGTAATAGGAATATACATATCAATAACCACCTTGAATGTAAATGGATTAAATGCTCCAACCAAAAGACACAGACTGGCTGAATGGATACAAAAACAAGACCCTTATATATGCTGTCTACAAGAGACCCACTTCAGACCTAGGGACACATACAGACTGAAAGTGAGGGGATGGAAAAAGATATTCCATGCAAATGGAAATCACAAGAAGGCTGGAGTAGCAATACTCATATCAGATAAAATAGACTTTAAAATAAAGACTGTTACAAGAGATAAGGAAGGACACTACATAATGATCAAGGGATCGATCCCAGAAGAAAACATAACAATTATAAATATTTATGCACCCACCATAGGAGCACCTCAATACATAAGGTAAATGCTAACAGCCATAAAAGGAGAAATCGACAGTAACACAATAATAGAGAGAGACTTTAACACCCCACTTATACCAATAGACAGATTATCCTGCTTTGGGTAGTATAGTCATTTCCACAATGTTGATTCTTCCAATTCAAGAACATGGTATACCTCTCCATCTGTTTGTATCATCTTTGATTTCTTTCATCAGTGTCTTATAGTTTTTTGCATACAGGTCTTTTGTCTCCTTAGGTAGGTTTATTCCTAGATATTTTATTCTTTCTGTTGCAATGGTAAATGGGAGTGTTTCCTTAATTTCCCTTTCAGATTTTTCATCATTAGTGTATAGGAATGCAAGCAATTTCTGTGCATTAATTTTGTATCCTGCTACTTTACCAAATTCATTGATTAGCTCTAGTAGTTTTCTGGTAGCATCTTTAGGATTCTCTATGTATAGTATCATGTCATCTGCAAACAGTGACAGCTTTACTTCTTCTTTTCCAATTTGGATTCCTTTTATTTCTTTTTCTTCTCTGATTGCTGTGGCTAACACTTCCAAAACTACGTTGAATAATAGTGGTGAGAGTGGACAACCTTGTCTTGTTCCTGATCTTAGTGGAAATGGTTTCAGTTTTTCACCATTGAGAACGATGTTGGCTGTGGGTTTGTCATATCTGGCCTTTATTATGTTGAGGTAAGTTCCCTCTATGCGTGCTTTCTGGAGGGTTTTTATCATAAATGGGTCTTGCATTTTGTGGGACCTCAACATTTCTGATCACGACAGAGCCGGGTCCTCTCCTCCATCCCACGAACCTCCAGCCAAGCTTTGAAGCCCGGCCTCAATGTTCTGACCCGACGATGGGGACAGCAGCTCTCTCTGGGGGCCAAGTTGGACCAGGAGGCTACTGTCTCCCCGACCCAGGCCCCAAGATGACATCAAAAGGATGGAAGTTTCCAGCTCATGCTGGAATGTGGGTTTTCCAGCTGAGTCAGATGGAGCCTGTTTCTATGGCAGCCACGCTCCACCACTGCTCAAGGGTTTGGGGAGACAGAATTCTTAGCTGGGAGTATTTTCGCTACCTGTCAAACAAGCAGGAGCCTGCCCAGGAAAGAACAGTAAAGAAAAACCCCTAAGCCCAGCTGGCTGAGCGCCCAGCCTTTGGATTCTACGTTCTTGGACAAATGGCCCCCTGCTATGTAGTCAAGTTGCCATCACCACTCTCCGTCTGGGTAACACAGGGGCTGGTTGAGGGGCAGGGAGGGGAGTCGGGGCCATGCTGAAGTAGCTAGCATCACGGAAACAGGACAGACTTGCCCTTGGTGCTCCCTGGCGAAGGGAGCTGAGCACTGAAGTTTCTCAGCCTCTCTAGTCTGCATCAGTAAAATGGGAATGAGAAAAAGACACCAAGAATGAAGAGCACCTAGCACAGCCCAGACATATAGCTCCTCGGTGGGACCAAGCACGGTGATTTGGGGAAAGGGGGAGGGGAGGGGAAGGGCGGTGAGAAGAAAGCCCACAGATCGACCCCACCTTCCCCAAACTGCCTGGAAGCAGAGCCCACAGGCCCCAGGCTGGCCCCTCCCCTGGAGACTTGGCCACAGTGTCAGACCAGGAAGTATCATTACGTCACTGGGCATTCAGGGGTTAATGATGGGGAGTGGACAGGACCCGGGTATTTTTTTTTTTTTTTTTTTAATTTTTAAACATCTTTATTGAAGTATAATTGCCTTACAATAGTGTGTTAGCTTCTGCTTTATAACAAGGTGAATCAGTTATACATATACAATATGTTCCCATTTCTCTTCCCTCTTGCATCTCCCTCCCTCCCACCCTCCCCATCCCACCCCTCTAGGTGGTCACAAAGCACCGAGCTGATCTCCCTGTGCTATGCGGCTGCTTCCCACTAGCTATCTATTTTACATTTGGTAGTGTATATATGTCCATGACACTCTCTTACCCTGTCACATCTCACCCCACCCCCTCCCCATATCCTCAAGTCCATTCTCTAGTAGGTCTGTGTCTTTATTCCCGTCTTGCCACTAGGTTCTTCATGGCCTTTTTTTTTTGTTTTTTCCTTAGATTCTGTATATATGTGTTAGCATACTGTATTTGTTTTTCTCTTTCTGACTTACTTCACTCTGTATGACAGACTCTAACTCCATCCACCTATACAATGGAATATTACTCAGCCATAAAAAGAAATGAAATGGAGGTATTTGTAATGAGGACCCGGGTATTTAACTAATGCGGAGAGATGCCTTGAGATCAGAGGCACCCCTGCTGACTTCCTTCTCCTGCAGCCCAGCTTCTCTACTCCCTGCACCCCTCCCCTCCCCCCAGAATGAAGCTTCCCCCTCTTCAGACCTTACTTTGCCTCATGGGTAAGTAACCTTCCTGCCTTTACCCCTCCCCTGCCCCAGCTAGGAATCCCCAACTCCCTGGAGACCCCTGAGCTGGGCCCTGAGGAGGGTGTGATTGGACATCCTGAGGAGGCCAGTTCTTCCTGAGCCATCGCTCGTCAGTGGGGAGGGGGGAGAGGGGAAGACTGCAGCCTGGATGGCCCGGTGGGGCGGGGGAGAGGGGCTGGCAGGGATCCCAGACAGCACACGAGCTCCTGCCACCCACGCTCCATCCCCCACCTAAGTTTCCATTTTTGGCTCTAACCTGCCCCGGTCAGCAGCCCCCCATTGCTGCATCATCAGGACCTAGAGGAATTTGGCGAAGTCCAGGTGGTTAGGAAGCTTATCCAGTGACATCCGATGGGACTTGACAGGGACAGAGTTCCTGCGGGGATGGGGCTGACACCTGGGGAGGTGATCAGGAAGGGTTGGGACCCGGGAGGATGAGTGGGGGGGTATTCTGGGAGATGGTGGAAGGAGAGCAGGAGGGGGGTCACGTGTGCTGACACGACGCGGGTGAGGACTAGGGGATCAAGGTGCGATGATGTCATGGGGATATTATTACTGCTTAGCATTGTTATTATTGGGAATGAGGTGCTTAGGGAGGTGAGGTTACCTAGACAATCAGATGTCTGGACTCAGATTTGGGGGCACATCAGGGGCAGCTGGCTGCAGACGGTGGGGCCCTGAGGGATCTGGCCTCCTCCACCCTCCCTCCCAGCAGTGGCCCTCACTGTCGGGAACCTGGTCCAGTTCGGGGTGATGATTGAGAGAATGAAGGGGAAGCCTGCACTGCAGTACAATGACTATGGCTGCTACTGTGGTGTCGGCGGCTCCCACCGGCCAGTGGACCAGACAGACTGGTGAGCAGGCGGCCCAGCAGGTGGACCACCCCGCTGGAGGATGGGGAGGCTGCGGGGGCATCCTGGGGGTGGAGGAGCTGGGGGAAGCATCCTGGGAGGAGGCAGGGGCTGGGGGCACCTAGAAAGTTGGGGCCGACCTCCACTTTGAGCCCCTTTGGGCACTGAGCCCCCCAGGCAGCCCCTGGTCCTGCCCAGCCTGGCTCACAGGCCCCTCCAAGCCAACCGTGACCCTTACAGGTGCTGCCACGCCCATGACTGCTGCTACGGGAGTCTGGAAAAGCTGGGCTGTGAACCCAAATTGGAAAGGTATCTTTTCTCTGCCAGCAGACACAGCATCTTCTGTGGTAAGTGAGCAGCCCTAGACTCGCCCAGATACCAGGATGGGGGAGAGCTTCAGCTAGGAACCCTCTCCTGTTGGAGACCCTTGAGCCTGGTCACCTGGGCTGGGGCGGGGGGTGGGATCTTCCATCATCACGGAAGTGGGGAGAGACCTGTCCATCTACCCAGATGCTCCTGCGGCACCCGGTCTAGAGAGCACGTGACCCATCAGCTCCTGCCCTGACCCCAGGCACTTTCCCCAGCCAGAGCCCTCCCAGCTCCAGCCTCTGGGGAGAGGAGCAAAGTGGGTAGAGCTGAGCCGGGCCCCAGAGCAGCTGTACCCACACAGCCCTCCCCAGGGCCTGGGTGGCAGCTAGAGGCAAGGTTCCCAGGACAGAGCCTTGAGGGCAGAGCCCCAGACAGGGAGAGAGCTGGAGCTTGGATTTGGGACAGCAGACCCTGCTCCCAAAGGCTGACTGCACCGGTGCTCATCTTTGCCAGGCCCAGTGCCCACTTGGACCAAGTAGCTTTCCCTTGGTCCCCGGCCCGGGCAAGCAGCCTGCCCCGAGTCAGAGCCGAGGGCTCCACGCAGCCCAGCCCCGTGGAGGGAGCTCAGATCAGAGAAGCAAACCTTCCTCCTGCCGCAAAGCCAGGAGCAGTCTGGAAGGAGGGCAGGCCCAGCGTGGGGCACAGCAGGAGGGTCTAGGAGGGTCAAAGAAGACTCAGCTCAGATCTCTAAGGTCTGCCCTGGGGGAGGGGCAGAACAAGGACCAGAACCACGGGAGGCAGATTCGGCTCAGAGGTTCCTGTTCCCAGTAAGGCAGCTTTGACAGGTAGTAAGCTCCCCATCCCCGGGGGTTCAGGCAAGGCTAGGAAGCCACCTGTTAGGGACGGCACTAAGAGGATGAGTGAGGGGAGGGGTTAGGTGAAGAGGGACACAGGGTCAGGGAGTCACCTACCTACTGTATGGCTTTGGGCAAGTGACATAACCCCTCAAAAGCCTCTACTTACTCATCTATAAAATGGAGACAATCACTCACTTCCCTGGCTTAGTCCAGCTTCTGGTAAGAACCCCACAAAGGAGCTGACGTGGCTGTTAAGTCCCTTCCAACTCTGATTTCTGCTGAAAGAGCAGGTGACAGCAGAACCCGGATGGGAAATGAGGCTGACCTTTGCGAAGGACAGTGAGGAACCTGGACATTTCTGAGCTGGGGGATGTCTCTGTGGGGACAAAAAGGAGCCAGAGCCACTCAGGGCAGACAGAGGCAGTGGAGGGAAGAGGAGGCTTTGGGGCCCCTGGCGCCTGCAGAGCTGACGCCAGCTCTGCTCCCCAGGCAGGGTGTGGCCACGTGTGGAGGGGGAGCCCTAAAGCTAATGCTAGGAAAATAGGCTCCGTCCGCTCTGAGGGAGATAGGCACGGCCGAGCAGGCCTCAGTTTCAGTCCCTCTGGGGCACACCATCTGGGGTTGAGCTGCTGTAAACTTCCCAGCTTTCCTCTCTGGTTGATCACTGCCTCACTGTCAGTAACCCATTACATGGGAGAAGGAGTTGCCTGGAAATGCACTCTCCCTGGGCTGAGGCGGACGACAGTTAGTGAACCAGATGGTCTCCCCATGGGGGAGAGGGCTAAGGGCAGTGGAGTGGGCTTGGGAAAGAACAGGAGAACAAACTCCCATGCTTCCCAGCACCCTGGGCCCCAGCAGGCCCTCCAGTACTCTGCCCTTTCTCTCACCCATCCCTGGAACATCCCCCATAAGAATGGGCTTCCAGCAGAATGGGGCTGAGAACAGGGACCCCAGAGCAGTCCCCTGCATGTCTGAGAGTGGCAGGACCGAGGAGCCCAGGGCCTGACTCACCTCATTCCATCCAGCCGGCAGAACCACCTGCCAACAACAGACCTGCGAGTGTGACAAGAGGGCTGCTCTCTGCTTTCGCGACAACCTGGGCACCTACAACCGCACATATGCCCATTACCCCAACAAGCTGTGCACCGGACCTACCCCGCCCTGCTAAGGCTGTGCTCCGCTTCTTCCCTGCGGTCCCCTGCCCTCCAGCTGCTGGAGCCCCAGACCTCCGGAACGTTGGCACCAAAGCCCCTCCCTCTGGAAAATTCCTTTCCTGCAAACCCATCCCTCCCCGAGAGCTCCCAGACGAGGAAGAGCCATGCCTGGGGGCCCTTTAGCACCCAGAAGATTCTATAACCCACCCCCTGGGATCTCAGTTCCCTCTTCTGAATATGTGAATGATATTTTCCCATAATTCTAATACTGATCCTCAGATTCTATCATTGTAGGGCTTAATTAGTCTACACTTTTCATTCATTCATTCGTTTTTTTGAGCACCCACCCCGTGCCAACAATGTGCTAAGCACTGGGACACAGCGTGGGTCTGACATGGGTGGCCCCTGTGCACAGTTCTGACATTCTGTCCTTTTAATTTCCCATTACAGTGAGTTTTTGTGATTCTCTTTTTCTAACATTTCACCATCTTATCCAAGATAATAATGGCAATCTCTAGAAGGAAGGTTTCTGGCCATATGGCATAATGTGAGAAGCACACAAAATACCAACCTAAAAATATTGTCCCCACCATGTCATCAGGCTTCTAATCCCTCCCATCAGAAGACTGGCTCAAAGTGAAAAGAAGCTCTCAAATCACCTTTTTCGAAGCCCTCCCTTGACAGATGGGCATCCGGGGCTCAGAGAGGGAAAGTTCTACCTGAAGGGGTGTCCTCACTCCCATGCCAGTGTGCCTTCGTTTCTTCATGAGTGAGTATCAGTCACTGACACTCTACCCCTCTGGTTGTCATCTTGGACAGCCTAGGGTGCCCAGGGAAGGTCAGCTGTGAGGATGCCCAGGCCAGGTCAGGCTCCTGATACAGGGAGGGGAAGAGGAAAGGTTTCAACATCCAACACCCTAGGGCCAACTCTGGAGCCAATTTAAAGCACCAAAGGATTCCCATCAAATGGAATGCAGCCTATCTGGGAAGCGATGAACTTCAGCAGATTCTACTCCTAAATAGAGATATGATATCTCCTCTATCTATAACATGCTGATAAAATCTTCCGGTATTGGGATGAGCCTATTTAATGAGATAAAGCATGTAAAAAAGCATTGCACAGGCAACACTCACAGCGGCCAGGTAATAAACATCCACTCCCTTTGTCCATTTCATGGCACGTGTGCAACTTTCAGGACTTTGAGGGCAGGAAAGAACCTGAAGCCATCAAAAGGATGATCATCACAAATTTTAAAAGGTGAAGAAGTTCTGTGCTAGCAAAACAAACACAAACAAACAAACACACAAAACGAGAGGGGCAGATGTGAGTGCTTTGTTGCTGTGACTTGACTCAAATCCTCGGTGAAGAATCACCGGGAGACCAGGTCTTAAAGCATAGCGTGGGTGGGTGGGGAAGAGAGCAACGTGTTTGTTGAGAAGAGTGGTCCTGAGGCGCCCTCTGGTGTCCATTTTGTTCAGGCTAATAGGTGGAAACAAATTTGACTTAAACCTGAATTTCCTTTCATCATGGGGGCAAAGTATGTTTCTGGGCTAGTGAAATCGGTCCCTTCGCATTTTCAGTAATCGTATGCTGAGAAATAATCAATAAGTCCTTACAGACATCTTAGAATGATGGTACGACTGCATACACGAGAAACACAGGAAGAAGGAACTGACCTGGGGGAGACGGAGAGAGGTGGTGCTCTGGGCGTTATGGATTCAAGGCAGCGATGGAAGGAGTACCTTGTGATGTTACAGTTGCTTAACCATCTGACAGGGTGAAAGTTGGAACTTAAGAACAAGCCCCGGTGCAGCCTGTTTTTCGAAGAATCAATAAATATTTGGTGAATGCATCAATGATTCTGTCTAAATCCTGTTTGTGTGTGTCTATAGTACACACGCTTGATTTCCAGCACAGACTTGGTGGAAAAGGCTGAAAAAAGGAAAGGAGAACCCTGAACTTGACGTCGGAGCTTCCAGGTAGAGCCCTCTGCTCTGCCAGTCAGCAGCGGTGCGTCTGTTCTAGACCTCGCCGCTCAGGGAGCTTATTAGAAATGCAGAATCTTGGACCGGACCCCAGACCCCCCGGTTAACAAGACCCCCAGGTGATTCGTGTGCACACTGAAATCCAAAAAGCGCTGATATATGGCCACAGACAGCCTCAGTGTCTGCACTTGTAAAATAGAACAATGACATTTCCCTGGTAGGTTGATTGTAGCAAGGTTTTAATAAATTAGCATGTGTGAATGTACACAAAATAATGCCTAGCACATTATAAGCATCCCATAAATGAATGAATGATAGTCATAATAACAAAAATATCTAACATTTATTAAGCATTTGGCATTCACCAGGCACTGTTCTAAATGCTTTATGTTTATTAATTTATCGAATGAATGAATGAGTGAATGAATGAATGGATGAATGAGGCATGGGGACTAAATCAAGGCTGGGGAGGGGACTTTGTTACCTGAATGTTTCATAGCTTGCGTCTCCAATTTTGATGATAGGATTTGGATGGTTTTTGCTTTTGTTCCCACTTAGCCCCTAACAAAAGCTATGAACCAAGTGTTCAATTAAATAACTTGCTGAGTAAGCGATTAGAAATCAAATCACATTGGAATGCCAGAGTTAAGTCCAATTATTATTTCGTGGACATTCGTCCACTTCTTTAGGGTTCTTTGCAGTGTCACTGCTGGAGAACTGAATACTGTATTAAATTTCTTTCTTTCCCTCAATACACTTTCATACAAACCATGCTCCTGGCCCCTTGCTGAAACCTGGAGACAGAGCCAAATCTGATGTGGCCAAGCTATAGACAGACAACACCAATTACTCTACACTAGTAAGTGTCATAATAGAGCTAAGATCAGGCTCTCAGGACCTAAGGTTCTTCAGCCCTCCGTTCTCCATCCAGTCTCCATCCTGTCCACGATACCAGCTTCATTTTCCCAGAGATTGATTTCCATCATATCACTCTTCTGCCCCTGAACCATCAGTGGCTCCCCATTATCCACCAAGCCCTGGCATTCAAGCTTGGTATCATCTGCTTTTCCAGCCATATATCTCTCTCTATGCTCCTCACCACTGCCAGAACACGCCCACCTGTTTTCACACCTCTGTGCAATAGCTTCCTTCAACCCGGAAGCCTCCCTCTCACAGGCTCCTTATCACCACATTCACATCCATGTGCTTTGAGGCACATCTCACATGCCACCTTTCCCATGATGGTTTTCCACTTGGAGAAGATTTCACCCTCCTCTGAACAGCCAAGCAATGTGTTTATACTTTTCTTAGGGACACTTACCCCAGCTATTTGGGCTCTTGTTTTGGGCTCCTATATGGTGAAGGCAGACTGCCCTGAGTTCAAATCTGTGATCTTGGACCCATTATTTATTTCCTCATGTGTAAAATTGGGATGGGACCATCGCCTCACTGGGTGGTTTTAAGGTTTAAATGAGATAACTTATTCAAAGTGTCTGGAGCGTCATAGATGCTCCATCTGTGCTATGTCACTTTGCATTTTTGCCTCCCCTGTTGAATCCATCACACGGTGGATGCTAAATAAATATCTGCTTAATTGAATCCACAGATACATGACAATTGCGATTATTTTACAGAAGTGGCATCATACACAGGATAAATACTATACGAATTTATTTGAATAGCCCCTTGGCCCACTACTCTGAGTGCCATTTATCTTAAACATTTATCTTAAATGGACAAGTGTTTGGAAATCATTAACCTTCAGTGCCCTGATCTGATGTCCCACAGAGGCAATGAGGTAAAATTGGCTGGAGAGACGGTACACAGCACTCTTCCTGGAGGGCTGTTACCTGTGATGTGTTCCAAGGTCAAAATGCACATACAGGCTGACTCGTGACACTTACATCGGGACAGCACTCTGGTCCTAGCAGATCCTTCAGAAAGATTCTCAGTTGGGTTAACAGAGTCCAGAGTCTGGGCCTCGTGGGCTCAGGAACTGGATAGCATTTGTGCACCCAGAAGTCTCTCGGTCACGGAATGAGGCAAAAATCACACAGGGAGGACAGTGACCAAGGGGGAACGGCCTTGCCAGTAGCTGGAGAATTCTTCTTCCACCCAGGGTGGTACCGGACACCGTTCAGTGCCAAGGTTCTGCAGAAACAATTCGAAGGCTGCTTGATGAGCACAAACATAGAACAAGAGCAAGCAGGAGCCTCGAGGCCAAAATCATGAGGCCGCGGCGAGGCTGGTGAGATGGCAGCAATCTTGACCTGTGACTAGCGCTGGTGCCCTGGAGCCCTGGAGCCCGGCGCGAGCGGCGCCCTGCTGCACGCGCCAAGGGGTCCCCTCCCTCTGGTTTTCTGTGGCCGCCCTTCCCCCTCCGGAGGACCTCTTCCAGGTGAGTCCGTGCAGTCACCGCTGCCCACGTGCGCCTGGGGGAAGGTGCTCCGTCCTGGAATGGGATCAAACCAAGCCCCCAAGTTCTAGGGAAACCCCAAGGTGGCAGCCAATACGGGCAGACAGCTGCTCTGTATTCAGACAACTACAGACTATCGGAGACGTTCTGAGATACCAGGCAGAAATCTAAGGGATGGCCCTGCCAGTGTGTGCGGCGGCCACACTCCCCTGCACGGAAGCTACCATCAGCTGCTTAAGCTCAGTGAGACCCCAGACGACCACACACTGGAAGGCGGCGCACATCTTCCATGCCGAGGTCTCTCAGGAGGACATTTCCCGGCATGCTCTCTGTCTCACGCAAACGGCGGTCAGACAGTGACAAAAACAACTCGAAACTTTGTCTTTAAACTAGAATTTATTGGTATACAAAACTCCATTTCATAGATAAAGTGGCACATCTTTGCAGCTTCTATTGCACCAAGTATTGAAGATTAAAAACACAAAAAAAGAAACATTTGGTTTTGAAAACACTGCAAATAGCCAAGTACAGTACTTTGGTAAATAAAAAATAAAATGGTTCAGAGTAACACAATCTGAGGAAAGAAACATCCTGGAGGAAATGAACTATGGACATCAGACAACGGTCACATTCCCCCCGTCCAGCTCCACAGATAAGGCAAGACTTGCTAAGTCTATGGATCATGACCCCACAGAGGTCTTAAGTATCTCCGGACTGCAGTGAGGACAAGTGTAGTGCAACTAGAAAAAAGGGAAGGCGGCTGAGCCTGGGAAGGCCCCTGTGTTCTCCACAGACCCATGTGCCCTCCTTCATAAAGGGGGTTGACACCCACCAGCGCTTCCGCATCAGCAGGAGGAACACGGAGGTCTGATGTCCGACTCCTGGCTCTTTTCTTCTGCTCACGGAGCCCAGTGCTGGTGGCGGACGCTGGAAGGGCAGCCAGGGAGGCCGAGGGCCCTTCTCCCCGAGGAAAGTGAACCATGAGAGGAGCCCGCACCCGCATTCCTCAAGTTTTGGTTGAGGGACCTGCCAGGGGAGCAAACCGCAGGCTGAGGTCTGTGACTGTGCTCAAGCGACCGTCACAGACGGCTGGCAACAGTGACCTGCTGGGTGTCGAGACGCAGAGGATGAGGGGCAGACCACCGAGGCTTCGCCCAGCGGTCACTACCTTCCAGGGCTACAGCACAGCGAGGAGTAGTTCCGGGACCAGGGGCGTGCCCTGCCTAAACCACAGTCACCACGCACAAGTCCGTGCTCTTACAGAAATTATTCTCTACTGGTACCAGCCCCTTCTCAAGTAACTTTGCGAGGATGCTAAACATTTTCATCAAGCTACAAAGTAGTCTGAACTAGGAGAGCGAGGCTCTAGAAGGTAATTCCTCAGAGGAAATGGTTAAGAGCCTGAGGTTTTTACAGGGAATGTTACCTTGGACAGACGCAGCCAAGCAGTCAACGAGGCCCAGCTCCTCCCCGGAGCCGGGCCCTGTGGGCACCTTCTGAGTTCCGTACTGTGCAATGCACTTCTTGACTGGTGCTCAGTGTCTCCACTTCAATCCAATTATCCATTCCCCGCCTTGCATGTGACGGCAGAAGATCTGCTATCATTTACATATGCCATCGAGATCTTCAACTTAACAACGTCAATGGAAAAATACAATTTGCTTTAGAGTCAGAAAAACACACCTTCTAGAAAATGCCATTATTAAACCACCTCAGAACAACCGTCGGAAGGCCCCAGAGTTTGAGCAACGCCTGTTCTGAAAGCTGAGATGAACAAAACAGTGAACAATGAAAATGTCAAAACACAAAAACTGCATCAGACTCTGAGTCTAAAGGCTTGCTATAGATAGAGCCTTGAGGTAAAAAAAGGTGAAGAGCTACGCATCTACCCAAAATGGGAGTCAGAGAGGGCCACGGATGTGACATTGAAACCACAAAGCTCCACTGTCACCCCACCCACACAGACCCTTCTGGTCAGGCTGAGAGTTAGCTCTGACTAGGAACCCAAGTTTCCTTCAACTGACGGCACATTCGAGTTGAACATCTCACAGAGGTAAACTGACAGCATTCTATGTGGACACAATAAAACCCAGGCAGTCCAGAGTTTCTCAGAATGAGAGAAACTGCACACTGACGACAGGGACTCACTACGAGCACAGTTCAATGCCAAGTCCATCTGGTATCTACCTACGTAACGTGGGAGCAGCTCTCCCCCCTCAGCATGGCCCTCCTCCGCCCCAGGACCGTATCACTTCCCACCGTCAAAGCTCCCCAGGGAAGCAGGCAGCACCATGAGAAACGACCTACACAAAGGTCCACTCTAGCTGCCCCACAATGGAGCTCCCACTTGACAAGCCCTCAGAATCACAATAGGTAGGGAAGTGTTTTCAGAGCTTATAAAAGAAACTATAGACAAGCTCAACTAACACTTAAGATTCTTCTTTCTGCCACAATTCTTCAACCAGACTTCACTCCTGAAAGCATATGTTCCTACTATTGAAAAATTAAATATACATATACATTCTCTCTCTAATATCTCCTGGTGGCAACTATATTAATTCAGAAGTTGTGATTCTATGTTGTTTCAATACATCTACCTCTCTAGTACAAAGCTGATGCTACTAAAATTTTATTTCGTATTTTGACCTTTAAAAAAATCTTTTTTTAAAATCCATAAAACCTTTATATACAGTTTATAAGACTAGTAAGCAGCTATGGACCACCGCCTCATCCCCCTTCTCCTGACCAAAGCTACCGAGACAATCCCACATAACAAACCTCTAACAGCCACAGAGGTTAAGAAAGAGTCGCCTCCTACTATGCAGTGCACCTGAGTAACTATACCAGGTAACCGTCACTGACCACAGTCATCCCAGGACTAAACATGCTGGGCCTCCACTTTGGCTGCCAATAAAGTAGTTCTCAAGTGCCTACCAAGGCAACCAAGTACTACATGGATTCCATCTACCTCATACTTTGGTGGGACTGAGGCAGTGAAGGCTAAATTTAAACCCTTAGCTAGAAGTTATCACTAAAGTTGGATACATGTTCCCCATTCCTAATAATTAACATACTAAACGCAGACCAGTTATAACTGGAAAACTATGAAATGGTAATAAAAGAAAACTACTGAAGCCATTTGATTAGTTTTTAAAACCACTGTTATTTTACCCAAGAAATGCCGAAGCCTATTATCAGAATTAGGTAATTTATAAATAAATGTGCCCAATATTCTTTAGCAACTTTTTAGCAACTTCTAAAACCCAATAGGAAAAAACA
This sequence comes from Balaenoptera ricei, assembly GCF_028023285.1. NCBI lineage: Eukaryota > Metazoa > Chordata > Mammalia > Artiodactyla > Balaenopteridae > Balaenoptera > Balaenoptera ricei. The sequence continues at coordinate 15,249,542 of NC_082639.1, read as the reverse complement.
AAAACAAAAACCCAATAGGGCCCAAGGCCACCTTCATTGACCAAGTAAATAAAGCGATCCTACTACTTCTGACAATGGGTCTCCCTTAAGCTATTTCTGACTCCTAATTCTGCTGAATTTCTGGTACACAATCAGTCTTTCTGAGAGGATCTGGTCTCCTATACTCTCACAGTACAAAACAGACAAGAAAGAGCGCTCGCTCAGAAATGCTCAGCCAGAGTCAGGAATGTGCCCAGAGTTAAAAGCCAAGAGAACAGATCCTAAAGCACTGGACCTCACTCCCTTGGAGACAGTGAGACAACGGAGACCCCTCACTTGTTTGGACTGAGTACTAGAGGCTCTAACTCAGGACTCTGCAATGTGCAAAGAAAAAATGCTGTGCAGTTTCTAAATCTGCTACATATTACGATGTACTGTACCAGGATGTCCTAGGAGCACTTCCAAGAGACTACTGATGCTCCAACCACAAAAAGTCACCAAAGTCAAACAAACAAAAAATTAAAATACATCATCAAAACCACAGAAAGCAAATCACCTGCTGATAAAGACAATCCAATGAATCCAAGGCCAGCCCACACAATGATATGTCTATACGTGTCAAAACCTTTTTATAGTTTTTCCCTTTGCCTCAGAACTCTGATAATTTTGAAATCTGAGATGGGGGAGGTAACTAATAATTTACCTTTTGATTCAGCACATATTATTTCTCCAAATATTAGGTCCCCAAAAGGCAAAGACAGTCCAAGATTGGCCACATCATACATTCCAGTTTTAAAGTTCACAATCACCTAATTCGGTTTGAGGAATGACATCTCTCCACCGCCCAAATCTATTTCAGCACTGTGGAGTCATTTGAAGGCCTCAGCCAAAGTAAGTTCTCTGCCCTGCTGGTCTAACCTAAGTCACTGACAACTTCTGGAGGGTGCTGGAGAGTGTTTCGAACAACAAAATCCCCAAACAGGGCTTAACTAAAAAAGAAGTTAAGTGCAGCGTTTTATGGGATTTCACTTTCACAATACTAAGAAAATCCAGCAATGGGTCAAGTTACCTTTTATTTCTCTTGAAGGCATCTTTCTAAATCCAGAATAGTAAGGAAGAAAAGACAGTTACCTACTTAAAATGTGAACATGAAAAGCCTTAGAAATTCTTCCAGACACCCCCAACCCCCCGCCCCAAATCAATTACCTCTTCAGACTTCTTCCTGAGCAAAAACTCAGGACTCTCTTGACTTCTGCCTTTACAACTATGGCTTCTGCGCTCCACGCTATCAGAATCCCAGAACTGTATCATAAGCACTGATACACTGTCTTCTCGTTGTCAAGAAACAAGTACCAACTATTCAGCAACACTACAGATTTTCCAGCAAAGCCCAGGCCTAATTAACAGTCTGGCCTATTTATCATATGGCTTGAGTGCAAACGAACCAACAGCACCTGCATCCCATCTGAGCATCAGAATCAGGAAGAAGAGAAACGTGGCTGTTTAATTTCCACCCTGACTACAGGCCACAACCTTCACATCCTATTACTTTGGGAAAACACTTCCTGAATTATTTTCTGATTAACTTGCATTAGAAGAAAGTTAATTCTAAACATGTACCTGAGTTGGACATCATTTATAAACTATCCTGCATATTAATGTCTGTTTGAAAATGAAAGAGAAACAAAGGAAACTTGTCCTTCTGAATTTCTAGCAATTAATCTAAACTACTTCATGAACAATTACAGTGAAACCCCGAGTGTTAAGGAAAGATCCCAGGGTCACCGAAGTCTGATTTTCAGGGCAAATAAAACCACACTTAAAAAGGTTTTTTTGACCTAACTATCCACTCCTAAAAGTCGATATTTTAATTATGGAACATGAATGGCTTCACTGCACTTTCATTAAATAAGACACATCACTGACAAAACTCTGAACAAAAAAGGAGGCAGCTTGAAGGAAACTAACTCAGTGTGTGATTCTGTGGGTTGAGTTTCGTTTTGTAAAAGGATGGCCTCGCTGGAAAGCCTGGCACACGGCCCTCCGCTTTCCATTCCCTTCTCACAGCTCCCAGGAGGCCAGAGTCAGATGTTGAGAGCCGCGAAGGTCTTCACCAAGGTGACCTGGGTGCTCGCGTCTGCTTCGCTTCTGTTGTTGTCCCTGTGGCTACTCCTGCTCTCCAGGGCTTTGTGACGGTGCCTCTCCTCCTGTCGTTTCTTCTTCTCTAGTCGCTGCTGTTCTCGCCTCTGTTTGTTTGTGACCTGAAAGAGAAGACTGCCGCCTGAGTCGCCTGCACGGGGACACAGGCTGCACCAGTGGACGGGAAATGCGGGGCTGACAGATGCAAAGGGCACAGACTGCCTTTCAACAAGAACAGAGAAAACCCACCTAACAGACCAAAAATGAGTTATTTCCCATTACTGCTCAAATTTACATTTAAATTTATACCCTCTTGCTGAGCTAGCAAACAAAATCAATTCCATTCTCCTCATAAACCAATTCAAAATGACCTAAAGAAACATTAACCCTAGTCCAGCAGGAGGTAACACTCAAACATGCCACAGGATGCCTTCCTGTACATAATTTAATGCCCCAGGGGATCCTAACAAAATCCCCAGAAGCTTATCACATCTTAGCCTCTGCCTGTGACCTTTTACATTACGTTGCATTTTGAGCTCGGAATTTCCTGGTGAAAAGTCTTTACAATAAGTTCTAAATTCAGTAAAATTAATGGTGTCATATACTACTTGTGGGAGTGCGGTTGGGAAGGGAGCAGTACAACCCTTCGGGGAAACATCTGACAATTTACCAAAAGACCTTAAAAAGATTCAAATATCCATGCCCTTTAACCTGTTAATTCCTCTTCTGGGACTCTAGCCAAGCAAATAATGCAAAATACTAAGACTTATACACAAAGATGTTCACTGAAGGTGATGGCATTTACAAAAAATGGGATTCAATCACATGGGTTAGCATGGAAAGCACCCACACACGCAGTAATGTTAGGCGGGAAACGGAGCCGATCCACGTGTAAGAGTATGAGTTCAGGGTATACTTCCTTCTAGCCGTCACTGCAAAGTCCAGGCAGGACAAGTGAGCTCTTCCTTCCGCTTCATGATATACCCTCATGCACTCCCCGTATTTCCTACAATAACCACTTTCATAGATCAAGAGAAAATCACACACTAAATTGAGCTCCAAGTTCCCCCCACGCCACTGAATTACAGCAGCCCACCATTTGCCCTTGCAGCCCCATCTTTCCTACCTTTGGGAGGTGATTTTTATTTGCTTTGTTTTCTTCACTAGGGCTGGCCCGAGACTTATCGTTTTCAGTTCTGCCTTCATTTAAGCCCTGATTTCCAAAGATTCTGGTGCCACTGTCACCCTCCTCCCATAAAGGGTCACACTGCTTCAGCACTCGGCCACTGGACTCAAGGTTCTCCTCTGCATCTTCCAAAGAAAGATATTTTGTTAAATTGAAAACCTAAGATAGTTACACAATGCGATTATTGTTAAATGACTCCAAAATTACCCGGGTCCCCAGATCACTGGCATTTGGAGAGCAAGTTTCCTTGAGGCAAAATTCTAATATCAAGTCAATACAGTGGGGAACATAAGGAAAAAATAATTGGTAAAAATCGGAAGATAAATTTTAAAATAACCTGTCGACCAGTCTTATCATCAGCTTCCTACCAGTCGAGTGCTTTGTTTTGTTAGATTAAACCACTTTTTAACATAAATTTTTAGGGGGAAATCTTTCATTTGTACCCAAAAAACAGAAAGGAAACAAGTTCTAAAGCTGTGCTCTCCAATACAGTAGCTACAAGCCACACGTAGCTATTTAAATTAAAATTAATTAAAGTTAAATAAAATTTTAAACTTAGTTCCTCAGTCAGTCTCGCTTAGCCACATGTCAAGTACATACCATATGGGATAGCACAGACACTGCATAGCGTTATTTTAAAATCACAAAGACCAAGTTACTTACAGCTTTCTAAGAAGGCATAGCAAATATGTAAGGAGGATAATAAAATACCCAATCAGAAAACTATAATGCCAGGAACAGTATCTGGCACATAATGTCTGGCAATAAGTATTGAAATCATTTAAAATAAATAACTTGAGAAAACAGTTCGATGTTAACATCTTTTTTCCTTCCTCTGAATCACAGAATTAAACTCAGTTCAAGCAAAAAGAAATTCTGAATTATCACCAGTTGACAGATGCCAGTAATCTAAATATTTCCATTAGAAAAATAATTTTTCTCTCCATTCCATTTCAATGATCATTTTGGTATTATAACGGGATCTTATTTCTAAAAGGCTAAAGTCTTCCCTGACATTTTCTATTCCTCCAAAACTGAGCTAGGTGGCCTTTTCACGCATTCCCCTAGCAGCCTGTACCCACACTTCATTATGTCTTATTATACCAATTTACTTATCTGTCTCCACCAAGCCCCTCCCCACCCCAGACTATACTCTCCCTGACACAGGGCTGGCACCTAGTAAAAAACACCTGCATATACAAAGCTGCTGAATGTGAAGAAATAACAATATAATTATTACCTGTCACTTGATTAAAAATAAGTATTTGGAAAATCACCAACATAATCATTGTGAAACCTTATAAATATCAATCATGGACTTACTATTTCTTTTTCCCTGGTTCATCTGCAGCATGGCAATTATCGCAGATTCAATATTATAATTTTCAGCTTCCAGGTTCTGGACTATCAAATTAAAATCCTATGAAAGAAACAAAGGAACACATCAAGACTCTGGGTATACTTTTCTACCTATCTCTACATCAATAATCTGACAAACAATTTTATAAACTTTTTGCATGTAAAAGTGTAAGTGGACTCAAGCAATGTGCAGTCTATTCCTTAGAATGTTAATAAAAAGCAACCTATTCTAAAAATAAACAAAAGGATGTCATTGAGGCAAGGTTTCAAGACCTTCCATTTAGAAAATGTCTTAATTTTCAGTAAGGTTAATCACCTGAAATAACCATTTAATAAAATGAATTCTTATAAAACTGCACTAGTCAGAAAATAATAAACCCACATACTTCCTTAGGATTTTGAACAGTATTGGATAAAGTCTAGCAAACAAGAGAGAAATGAATGAACATCTCTCATTAAACTGTATCACAGGGGCTTCCCTGGTGGCGCAGTGGTTGAGAATCTGCCTGCCAATGCAGGGGACACGGGTTCGAGCCCTGGTCTGGGAAGATCCCACATGCCGCGGAGCAACTAGCCCGTGAGCCACAATTACTGAGCCTGCGCGTCTGGAGCTTGTGCTCCGCAACAAGAGAGGCCGCGATAGTGAGAGGCCCGCGCACCGCGATGAAGAGTGGCCCCCGCTTGCCGCAACTAGAGAAAGCCCTCGCACAGAAACGAAGACCCAACACAGCCATAAATAAATAAATAAATAAATAAAATAGCTTTAAAAAAAACAAAAAAAAACTGTATCGCATAACCTAATTAAACTACAAATATCATGGGCCTATTTTGGCCCATCAGGTGTTAGCATGCTAGAGTGATGCCACAAAACTAGCAGATAAACTAGGCACAGCAATGCCTGTCTATAAACCACTGTTACTGCATGACAAATACTAACTGAACAACCAGTTGCATTGCAAACTTTCTGGACAGCATCTTCTACTTCATCTCTCAGGTCATCTTCAAAGTCGACTCCCTTTGTTTTGATCTTCTCTCTTTTATTTGATTCATCTTGATGAAGCATCTGAAACTAAAGGACACAGAAAGAGTAATAATCATGAACTCTAGCAAACAATGTTCAGAATCTGCAATACAGGAAGACCCTCTAATCTCAAAAACATTCAAATATATGGGAAAAGATTCCAGCGACAATCTTAAAGGAATAGCAATCACTAGGCTAAATTTTATCCAGACACTGAGATTCCAGGCCACAACTGAAGTATTAAAAACAAAGGCCCAAGATATGTGATAAACTGTTCAGTAAAAATGGCATTAGAGCACCTACAGCTTCTAGAGACCAACATTTTGGCTATGACTGCCGACTCAGACAGCACACATCTGTCTCAGCTGGTTTCCAGAGCTGGGAGCTTAGTAACAGAATCGATCCTCTACACTAGCACCCAATGAGCTTTTTCAGCAGGACAACTCGTCTTGAAGAAACACACATACAACTCTCATCTGGTTCCCTAGGCCATATTTGATCATCAGCAAGCTGCAATGTGCTGGAGCTCCTGTCCCAACCAGATTATCACAGGTGAGTGTGACTCAATTAACCTCACGTGCTATCACCACACTCAAGGGAACCTGTCAAATTCTAAAAACTTGAAGAGCCGCTCACTTGGTATCCACAGGCCTTTACAACCTAAACCCATTTCAGAAAAGCTAAAATCATCCCTCTGTGGCTCCCAATCACTTTCTCCCCCTGCTTGCTATTAATGCAGGGAGATGGGAAATGAGCAAGGACATTTCCACTTTTTGCATGTAAAAGTGTAAGTGGACTCTAGCAATGCCAGTCTATTCCTTAGAATGTTAATAAAAAGCAACCTATTCTAAAAATTTACCCTAACAATGTGGCTATGTGTAGCAAGTCTCTGAAATTCATCCAAAGGAAATAATGTCAAGTATAGAAAGGACTTTTGCTAAAGTGCTCCTCTCAGTGCCACTAAGAGTGGTGAATAACTGGAAACACCTAAAGGTTTCACAGTGTGAGTACGGTTAAATAACCATGGTAAATCCACACAATGATGCTTCATTCCCATTCAAGTAAGGAACACAACAAGGATTTTCACTACCACCATGATTATTTAACCATGTCTTGGAGGTAACAGCAATGCAATTAGCGCCCCCCCCCCAAAAAAAAAGAAAAATTAGAAGTATAGAATTGAAAAGGAAGAAGAAAAGTTATCACTATCTGCAGATAATGTAATTTTATACCTTAAAAAAAAGAGACAAAGAGAGAGAATCAACAAAAAAACTACTCCAAACAAAAAGAATTCTGGAAAATCATATGTTTATAAGGAATGTAAATTGATAAAGCCACTATGGTAAACAATATGGAGGTTCCTTAAAAAACTAAAAATAGAATTACCATATGACCCAGCAATCCCACTACCAGGCATATACCCAGAGAAAACCATAATTCAAAAAGACACATGCACCCCACTGTTCATTGCAGCACTATTTACAATAGCCAGGTCATGGAAGCAACTAAATTGCCCATCGACAGACGAACGGATAAAGAAGATGTGGCACATATATACAATGGAATATTACTCAGCCATAAAAAGGAACGAAATTGGGTCATTTGTAGAGACGTGGATGGACCTAGAGACTGTCATACAGAGTGAAGTAAGTCAGAAAAACAAATACCGTATATTCACACATATATGTGGAGTCTAGAAAAATGGTACAGATGAACCAGTTTGCAAGGCAGAAATAGACACAGATGTAGAGGACAAACGTATGGACACCAAGGGGGGAAAGTGGGGGGGGGGGCGGGTGGTGGGATGAATTGGGAGATTGGGATTGACATGTATACACTAATCTTTTAAAATACATGTATCTTTTAAAAAGAAAGAAAAATAACAAGTGCTGGTGAGGATGTGGAGAAAGCAGATCCCTCAACATGTTGCTGGTGGGAATGTAAAATGGTGCAGCTACGCACTGTGGAAAACAGTGTGGCAGTTTCTCAAAAAGTTAAAGATAGAATTACCATATGATCCAGCAATTTCACTCCTAGATATACAGTTGGTGGGTTTGGGCTACACAGTCCACTTGTATTTTTCTCAGTAGTAAATACTACAGTACTACACAATTCACGATTGGTCAAATCCAAAGATGCATAACTGCAGATATGGAAGCTCAGATACAGAGAGTCAACTATAAGTTATACTCGGATTTTCAACTACACATAATTGGCACCCCTGACCCCTGTGTTGTTCACAGGTCAACTGTATATCCAATAGGTTGAGAACAGGTACTCAAACAAATACTATACACACATATTCATAGTGGCACTATTCACAACAGCCAAAGAGTAGAAACAACCCAAATGCCCATCAACAGATGAAAGGATAAACAAAATGTGGTATATCATACAATGGAATATTATTCAACCTTGAAAAGAAACGAAGTACTGATAAGTGCTATGACATGAATGAACCTTGAAACCATTATGCTAAGGAAAGCCAGACACAAAAAGCCACATAGTGTGTGATTCCATTTATAAGAAATGTCCAGGATAAGTAAATCCATAGAGACAGAGAGTAGACTGGTGGTGGCTGGGACAGAAAAGGAATGGGGAATGACTGCTTAATGGGCACCAGGTTTTCTATGCGGTGATGAAAATGTTTTGGAACTGGATGGAGGAAGTGGTTACACAGCTTTATAGGTGTTTTCAGTGCCACTGAATCATATACTTTAAAATGGTGAATTTTCTGTTATGTGAATTTTACCTCAATTAAAAAGTAAGAAAATTTTGTAGGATAGCTGGGTATGTACATAATTAACATTTTGTTAACAAATCTCATATATACAAATATAAAGGGAAAAAAGATCCTTTCCTTACAACAGGAACAGAAAACATAAAACATCTAAGAATAAACTCAGTAAAAAATAGGAAAGAGCTATATGAAAAAAGTGCTCCTGTACTAACAGCCATAGAAGGGGAAATCGACAGTAACACAATCATAGTAGGGGACTTTAACTAACACCCCACTTTCACCAATGCACAGATCATCCAAAATGAAAATAAATAAGGAAACACAAGCTTTAAATGATACATTAAACAAGATGGACTTAATTGATATTTATAGGACATTCCATCCAAAAACAAAAGAATATACTTTCTTCTCAAGTGCTCATGGAACATTCTCCAGGACAGATCATATCTTGGGTCACAAATCAAGCCTTGGTAAATTTAAGAAAATTGAAATCGTTTCAAGTATCTTTTCCGACCACAACGCTATGAGACTAGATATCAATTACTGGAAAAAATCTGTAAAAAATACAAACACATGGAGGCTAAAGAATACACTACTTAATAACCAAGAGATCACTGAAGAAATCAAAGAGGAAATCAAAAAATACCTAGAAACAAATGACAATGAAAACACTACGACACAAAACCTATGGGATGCAGCAAAAGCAGTTCTAAGAGGTAAGTTTATAGCAATACAATCCTACCTTAAGAAACAAGAAACGTCTCAAATGAACAATCTAACCTTACACCTAAAGCAATTAGAGAAAGAAGAACAAAAAAACCCCGAAGTTAGCAGAAGGAAAGAAATCATAAAGATCAGATCAGAAATAAATGAAAAAGAACGAAGGAAACGATAGCAAAGATCAATAAAACTAAAAGCTGGTTCTTTGAGAAGATAAACAAAATTGATAAACCACTAGCCAGGGTCATCAAGAAAAAAAGGGAGAAGACTCAAATCAATAGAATTAGAAATGAAAAAGGAGAAGTAACAGACACTGCAGACACTGTGACACTGCAGAAATACAAAGGATCATGAGAGATTACTACAAGCAACTCTATGCCAATAAAATGGACAACCTGGAAGAAATGGACAAATTCTTAGAAATGCACAACCTTCCGAGACTGAACCAGGAAGAAATAGAAAATATGAACAGACCAATCACAAGCACCGAAATTGAAACTGTGTTTAAAAATCTTCCAACAAACAAAAGCCCAGGACCAGATGGCTTCACAGGCGAATTCTATCAAACATTTAGAGAAGAGCTAACACCTATCCTTCTCAAACTCTTCCAAAATGTAGCAGAGGGAGGAACACTCCCAAACTCATTCTACGAGGCAACCATCACCCTGATACCAAAACCAGACAAAGATGTCACAAAGAAAGAAAACTACAGGCCAATATCGCTGATGAACATAGATGCAAAAATCTTCAACAAAATACTAGCAAACAGAATCCAACAGCACATTAAAAGGATCATACACCATGATCAAGTGGGGTTTATCCCAGGAATGCAAGGATTCTTCAATATACGCAAATCAATCAATGTGATACACCATATTAACAAATTGAAGGAGAAAACCATATGATCATCTCAATCGATGCAGAGAAAGCTTTCGACAAAATTCAACACCCATTTATGATAAAAACCCTGCAGAAAGTAGGCATAGAGGGAACTTACCTCAACATAATAAAGGCCATATATGACAAACCCACAGCCAACATCGTCCTCAATGGTGAAAAACTGAAACCATTTCCACTAAGATCAGGAACAGGACAAGGTTGCCCACTCTCACCACTATTATTCAACATAGTCTTGGAAGTTTTAGCCACAGCAATCAGAGAAGAAAAAGAAATAAAAAGAATCCAAATCGGAAAAGAAGAAGTAAAGCTGTCACTGTTTGCAGATGACATGATACTATACATAGAGAATCCTAAAGATGCTACCAGAAAACTACTAGAGCTAATCAATGAATTTGGTAAAGTAGCAGGATACAAAATTAATGCACAGAAATCTCTGGCATTCCTATATACTAATGATGAAAAATCTGCAAGTGAAATTAAGAAAACACTCCCATTTACCACTGCAACAAAAAGAATAAAATATCTAGGAATAAACCTACCTAAGGAGACAAAACACCTGTATGCAGAAAATTATAAGACATTGATGAAAGAAATTAAAGATGATAAAAACAGATGGAGAGGTATACCATGTTCTTGGATAGGAAGAATCAACGTTGTGAAAATGACTATACTACCCAGAGCAATCTACAGATTCAATGCAATCCCTATCAAACTACCAATGGCATTTTTCACAGAACTAGAACAAAAAATTTCACAATTTGTATGGAAACACAAAAGACCCCGAATAGCCAAAGCAATCTTGACAACGAAAAACGGAGCTGGAGGAATCAGGCTCCCTGACTTCAGTCTATACTACAAAGCTACAGTAATCAAGACAGTATGGTACTGGCACAAAAACAGAAATACAGATCAATGGAACAGGATAGAAAGCCCAGAGATAAACCCACACACATATGGTCACCTTATCTTTGATAAAGGAGGCAAGAATATACAGTGGACAAAAGACAGCCTCTTCAATAAGTGGTGCTGGGAAAACTGGACAGGTACATGTAAAAGTATGAAATTAGAACACTCCCTAACACCATACACAAAAATAAACTCAAAATGGATTAAAGACCTAAATGTAAGGTCAGACACTATCAAACTCTTAGAGGAAAACATAGGCAGAACACTCTATGACATAAATCACAGCAAGATCCTTTTTGACCCACCTCCTAGAGAAATGGAAATAAAAACAAAAATAAACAAATGGGACCTAATGAAACTTAAAAGCTTTTGCACAGCAAAGGAAACCATAAACAAGACGAAAAGATAACCCTCAGAAAGGGAGAAAATATTTGCAAATGAAGCAACTGACAAAGGATTAATCTCCAAAATTTACAAGCAGCTCATGCAGCTCAATATCAAAAAAACAAACAACCCAATCCAAAAATGGGCAGAAGACCTAAATAGACATTTCTCCAAAGAAGATATACAGATTGCCAACAGACACATGAAAGAATGCTCAACATCGTTAATCATTAGAGAAATGCAAATCAAAACTACAATGAGATATCATCTCACACCAGTCAGAATGGCCATCATCAAAAAATCTACAAACAATAAATGCTGGAGAGGGTGTGGAGAAAAGGGAACCCTCTTGCACTGTTGGTGGGAATGTAAATTGATACAGCCACTATGGAGAACAGTATGGAGGTTCCTTAAAAAACTAAAAATAGATTTACCATATGATCCAGCTATCCCACTACTGGGCATATACCCAGAGAAAACCATAATTCAAAAAGACACATGCACCCCTATGTTCACTGCAGCACTATTTACACTAGCCAGGTCATGGAAGCAACCTAAATGCCCATCGACAGATGAATGGATAAAGAAGTTGTGGTACATACATACAATGGAATATTACTCAGCCATAAAAAGGAACAAAATTGAGTCATTTGTTGAGACGTGGATGGATCCAGAGACTGTCATATAGAGTGAAGTAAGTCAGAAAGAGAAAAACAAATACCATGTGCTAACACATATACATGGAATCTAAGAAAAAAAAAAAGGTCATGAAGAACCTAGGGGCAAGACAGGAATAAAGACACAGACCTACTAGAGAATGGACTTGAGGATATGGGGAGGGGGAAGGTTAAGCTGTGACAAAGTAAGAGAGTGGCATGGACATATATACACTACCAAACGTAAAATAGATAGCTAGTGGGAAGCAGCCGCATAGCACAGGGAGATCAGTTCGGTGCTCTGTGACCACCTAGAGGGGTGGAATAGGGAGGGTGGGAGGGAGGGAGACGCAAGAGGGAAGAGATATGGGAACATATGTATATGTATAACTGATTCACTTTGTTATAAAGCAGAAACTAACACACCATTGTAAAGCAATTATACTCTAATAAAGATGTTAAAAAAAAAAAAGTGCCCCTGCAGATCACCAAAAAAGTCAACTAAACAAATAAAAAGCTTATCAGGTTCCTGGCTAGGAAGATTCAACATCATAAAGATGTCAATTTTTGCTTGTTAATCTATTAATTTAATGAGATCCCAATAAAAGCAAATTATCAACAGGACTTCTTTTTAACTAGACAAACATATTCTAACACTCATATATAAAACAAAAAAAGCAAGAATATACAGGAAATCAAAAAAAAAAGAAAGTAACAATGAGTGAAGAGTTCTACTAGATTTTAAAATACACTATTTCTTAACTAAAACAATGAACACATTAACATATGAAGAGAAAAACCAGTAGAATAGAACCAATGTCTAGAAATAGACCCAACTACATATGGGAATTTATTATATGAAAAAAGCGGCATTGTAAATCAGTGGACAGAAGACATGTAATTAATAAACAGTTTGGGTTCAACTAGGTAACCACAAGGAAAAATATAAAGTTGGATCCATACCTCACACCTGTATATCTATATAAATCCCAAATAGAGACAAGATCTAATTTCTTTTAAAAAATGAAAGTACAGAAGGACTAAAATAAACTATGGGAGAATTCTTTTTAACCTCAGAGTGGGAAAGAGCTTCCTAATCATGACCCAAAACCCAGAAGACATTTATATGATGTCTTGAAAACTTGATAAATTTAGCCACATAAAATTTTAAAATTCCTTCAGAGCAAAGACAATATGGGAAAGAATAAAAAGTCAAAAGACAGACTGTGAAAAATTTGCAACTCATACCACAGATAGAGGCTAATTTCCCTAATATATAACGATCTCCTAAAAATCATTAAGAAAACTGAACAGGAAAAAAATGGACAAAAAACATGAATACAGTCCAGTCAAAAAGTACAAAAGTAGGATTTAAACACAGGAAAAGATGCATAAGCTCACTAATAAGAAAAATACAAATTAAAACTATGTTAACAAAACTATTTTTTCCCTAACAGTGACACAGATTTAAAAACTTGATAACACACTGTGCTGGCAAAGGTGCAGAAGAGACACATATTGCAAGTGGGAGTGTAAACTGGTAAGACTTCTACAGAGAGCAACTTGGCAATACCTACCAAAATTATACATGCACACATCCTCTGACGTAGTAAGAACCTTCTAGGAATTTATTCCACAAATACACTCGCACATGTGTGAAAAGATATACATATAAGTAAGGCACTGCGTGTTGTTTGTAAAAGCAGTTTGAAAGCCATCTAAAAGTCCATCAAAGGGACTATTCCAGCACATTATAATGCATCCATACACTAGAATACTATGGAGCCGTTTAAAAAGATTTAGGAAGTCCCTCATGTGCTGCTATGAATTAAACTCCGAGATATGTTCCATTCGAAAAGCAGGGTGGAGAACAGTATACAGAGGATGCTACAATTGTGGATAGGAAGAATGTACTCCAGCAAAAGTGGAATACATGCACATACTCACATATTTGCTTGCTATGTAAAATATCTCTAGGCAATTTTATGATATACTAATAACACTGGTTGCATCCAGGGAGGTAAACAAGGGTGAGAGCGTGACTTTCACTTTATTTTTTTAATTACAAAGAAAGTGTCTAATAATGTGAGGAAAGACTTGTGAAATAATGTTAATAGCAAAAAAGCAGGAAACAAAGCTATACAAATACGAAAACAATAACAAAAATTGTTGATTCTGTGCATTTTTTATTTTCTTCTTTACTTTTTCTCTAGTTTCCGAATTTTAGATACAAAGCATGGATTAATTTTAAAACATAAAAGTAATTTTAAATGTTTATATAAATTATATTCATGCAATCATAGCCATCAGCTGTTAGGGAAAGCAAAAGAACAATAATTTTATCTGCTGCTCTCACCTGAACTAACAAAATTTAAAAAAAAAAATCAAGCCCAGAGATTCTTAAAGGCAACTTTCTATTAACACATCACTGGTTTTTAGCTCCAGGGCACACAGCTCTCGACCTGGTTCCTGCAGGGCTGAGAACACAGAAGAAAACGGAGGCTTCACTCACATCAGTCTGGAGATGTGCAGGTGCTTCTGAGTTGTCATTGATCCTCCGAACGCTGTCATAGTGCTCTCCATACCGATATGCAATGTGTAACTCCTGCACGTTGCTCTTATCTGTACCACGAATCTGCAGGCAAAGGAAGGGGAGATGCCAGCGAGGATCTGCACAGTGTCCACTTCAGAAGAGAAACGCCATCTGACTGCCCAGGAAGCCCAGTCAACAGGCTCCGTATAGAAGGAATTGGGAATACGACTGTGATACGTCCTAAGCAATTTTTGAATTATCTTTCTTCCACTCATGTATATATGACTCATTGTGCTTTAATATGCAACTACATGGACGTAAATCCATACAAAAATGCATATTCAAAAACCAGGGGCAGATTTACCATGAATAAGCTTAAGTTTCAGGAGTGTTAGTACCACTCAGCCCCTCAAATGCACAGGTCCCTTCCAAGAGGGAAGGCCCAGGGGCAGATGCAGATTTGTTGGGCTTGAAACTCAAACAACTTGGGACCCTCTTTGAGAAAAAGAATATAAAATTACGTATATAAAATTGCTAGAACTCCTCCCAAGACCTTGAAGGGGGGCCCATAAAAATGAAGGACCTGACACGTAAGCTTCACTAGCTTCACAGTCAATCCACACTGTTCTTAAAACAAAAATAGCATTTTTCATCAAACACATACTGAGAAACATTAACAACAAACTCAAAACATCCCACTTATATCAATTTCAAAATAAAGTTACACACAGTCAGGCAGTACTACTGCACTGCACAACCTGGAAGCACTACTCGCAAGGTGTCGTGTGTGAATGGCACCCCTGCAGCACGGCCCAACCAGGACGGTGCCCCCTGGAGTCACGCAAGACAGACGCCCCGAAGTGGAGCCTGCGCATCGCCCCCCAAACCACCAACTCCGCAGAAACTCTACAGTAATTCTGAATCTGTCCTTTAGAAAGCCCAGTAACTGTCTGTTTGTTAAAACCCCAAAATATCAGCACCTCCTTCTTGTTTTTGCTGAAAGTCACAGGCAGTAAGATACCATTATTAATTTAAATATCTGTGGTCTAAAAACACAGCAAAACCATGGAACAAACAGGAACTACACAGATCTAGAAGTCAGAACCACGGAAGTTTTCTCCAGGCAGAATATCTAGGTCTCTAAGGGCAGAGAGTCTGGTTTTGACACATGCAAAATAGAGAGAGCACCATTCATCTCCCAGGAAGACTACTGGAAAGGAAATTAGTTGATCAGAATCTCTGAATGACATAATCCCTAAAGCACTTATATATTTAAATAATAATAACACTATATATGCATTATGAATAAGAAAAAATAACTTGAGGAACAGTCACCAAATTGTGATGCTCATGGAAAGGGAGATCACAGAGGACTTTCATTTTCTAAGTCACACATGTCTATATTGTTTACAGAAGCATACATTCCATTTGTAGCCAGAAAAAAAAATGTAGGTTGTGAGTATAAACCTCCTCATTATTAACGTAAGAGCTCTTACCCATGACAGTAGCAACCAATTCAGTTTCAATTCTCAAATTTTATAAGGTGCTCCACTGGGATAGGGAGAGATGGGGAAAACCTAGTAGACAATTCCAGTATACAGGAAACGTATTTATTTTAAAAACATATACTCTGAATGTTTAGCAAGAGGACACTACAGAAATAAATGTACTTGAAAAAAAAATCGAGTTATGCAGAATTATCTTCCACAACTACCTAGATAATTAAGAAACTTTAAAAACGGTTATCAAAGGAGGAGAAGGCAACCTACAGTTACTGAGTTGGCCCTGAGTATATTCCTTCAAGAAGAGGATCATTATGCTGTATATTCAAATGATTTTGATGACTTCTGCTAAGCAATAAAGATTTAAAGACAAAAAATTGGGACAACGAAAGAGGTAACCAGTCTTCTTGGCTCAAAGACATCCTTAGAAAGAGAGAGCCTCACTAAAAATATGATAGCTCTCCCCAGTGTCAGTACATGTGACGACACTACCCCAAAGAACAGCACATACAGATATTGTTTCCCATCCTGCTCACTGTATCCCTGTAACGTAAAGTCCTTACCAACCCATGGAGTATCTAATTTATTTTGTTGTAGTGAAATTTTTGTTAAAAGGGCATTATGCCAGACACAAAAAGCTATATACTTCCATTTACATGACATTCTGCAAAGGCAAAAACTGTAAGAGACAAATCAGATTAGTGGTTACAAGAATCTGGGAGTGGGGGGAGGGGACTAGTGACTGCAAAGGGGCATGAGGTAACTTTTTGGGGTGGTGGAAATATACTGTATATTGATAGTGGTGGTATTTACATGACTATGTTTGTCAAAACACATAGAACTATACACCAGAGAATGGTGAATTTTGCTATATGTAAATTATATCTCTATAAATGACTTTATTTTTAATGAGCAAAGGCTAAGCAAAGGAATAAGCAATTTACAAAGAAATATATATGCAGGTGGTATAGGAAACCAATGAGAAAAAAAGGCCATTGTTGCCTTGATAATAATATAATATATAGGGATACACAGTGTGTGTATGTATACACGTATGGATGTGTCTGTGTGTGTGTAGACTTGCTTAAAACGTGTGACATTGTGATACGTCTCTTCCCAGTCATACATGAATGATTTTATAGTTAAGAGTGTGTGTGAATAACAGGGATACACACTAAATATTAATAGTAATTATCTCTGCGGAGTATGACTGAGTGATTTTTATTCGCCTTTTTTTATTTGCCTTTAATGGGCTTTTCTGAATTTTGAAGTTGTTCTATAATCATTATGTTTTACTTTCTAATTAAAAAAACAAAGTTAGAAATGGGGGAGTAGTGGAGCAGGGGAGAGAGGAAGACTGATAGGAATCACCTGACCAGCCTCCAGGAGCTGAGCCACAAAGCGAAAAGCGCTCTGAGTGCAAGGAGGACGAGTAAGGGGTGGTAGTCTGTGTACAGTTTCACCCCGACCTCTGACCTTCCGTACTCCAGAATGTTTGGTTTGATGGACTGTTTGGGAGACTAGGCTACTTTAGAATAGAATACCAAAGGTAAAGGAGGGGAAGGAAGGCCTAAGCGACTCAGCAGCAGCCTGCTCTGCCATCCCACAGCACAAACGCAACATTTGTTGTAAAATCTTACTTGCTGTAGAAAAACCATTGGAACCGCTATGTATAGCCGGGCAGGGCACAGAAATAGAGCTTGACACCCTAGGCCATGAAATAAATTTTGTTGTTCAGAAATTCTTTTTAGCAACAGCTATTATAGTGAATTTGGTCTTTGTTTTCCTCCATCTAAAAAACAAAAACATATACATGGAACAGGTATATTTCAAACTAGAATATGTATGCAAATCCTTTAATTTCTCATTGGATATTTTTACAGAATTATCTAAGTTATTTCCACAGTAGGCTCTCCACCCCAAACTACCCAATTAACTGACTGCTGAGGAACATTTCTGGCATTTTAAAGGTTTTTGAATTATACTTCAGACTCCATTTGTAATGCAGGGTTTAATTCCAAGCCACCACAAGCTTCCCGTCTTGGGTCAGGCTCACAGCCCAAGTTACCCTGCATAGTTCAATATCATAAGTCAAGCCCCATCATCTGAGGACATCCCCAAAGCTAATTTATAAACAATAGCTTAACATAAGTTCCTGAATAGGTGACCTACCTGCCACAAAGGGGCATTAAGTTGATGAATCACCACATTCAACTGATGATTTCTTGCGAAGGCTACAATTGCATCATTGCCAGCAAATGTTCCAGGCTTTGCCAAACTGGCCACTGCATGGAAAGAGAGAAAGAAAAATGAAGTCTTTATCACAGAAAAATCCAAATGCAAACATGCTTTGGTATAATTTAGTTCTAAATAATGAGAAACGGTGAACATACCTGAAAAAGTCCATTAGCTTTGTCAGTCTACGAATTGAAGCTGGTTAAACAGTACATAGACTGCTACTCAGAAGGGCACCAATCACTCATAAAGAAAGGATTCATTTATTCATTCCTTCAATAGATATTTTCTGAATGCTTCCTAAATGCCTAACTCTATGAGAGACATTGGAAATGTGACAGAAACCATAACAGTTTGCATTAATGATGCTTATTATGTGTCAAGCACCGCTCTACTCACTTCTCATATTCTTTCAGATTTTATAATTTCTTCTCACAAATCACTTTTTTTTTAACGTTTTTATTGGAGTATAATTGCTTTACAATGGTGTGTTAGTTTCTGCTTTATAACGAAGTGAATCAGTTATACATATACATATATCCCCACATCTCTGCCCTCTTGCATCTCCCTCCCTCCCACACTCCCTATCCCACCCTTCTAGCTGGTCACAAAGCACCGAGCTGATCTCCCTGTGCTATGCGACTGCTTCCCACTAGCTATCTATTTTACATTTGGTAGTGTATGTATGTCCATATATACACTACCACTCTCTCACTTTGTCCCAGCTTACCCTTCCCACTCCCCGTGTCCTCAAGTCCATTCTCTAGTAGGTCTGTGTCTTTATTCCCATCTTGGCCCTAGGTTCTTCATGACTTTTTTTTTAGATTCCATATATATGTGTCAGCATACGGCATTTGTTTTTCTCTTTCCGACTTACTTCACTCTGTATGACAGACTCTAGGTCCATCCACCTCACAACAAATAACTCAATTTCGTTCCTTTTTATGGCTGAGTAATATTCCATTGTATATATGTGCCACATCTTCTTTATCCATTCATCTGTCGATGGACACTTAGGTTGCTTCCACGTCCTGGCTATTGTAAATAGAGCTGCAATGAACATTGTGGTACATGACTCTTTTTGAATCATGGTTTTCTCAGGGTATATGCCCGGTAGTGGGATTGCTGGGTGGTACGGTAGTTCTATTTTTAGTTTTTTAAGGAAACTCCATACTGTTCTCCATAGTGGCTGTATCAATTTACATTCCCACCAACTCACAAATCACTTTTAATCCTCAAAGCAATCCCCTGAAAAAAGGTATTATCATGTACACCATCTTATAGATGAGGAAACCAAGGCACAGAGTAGTGTGCAACTATGCCCACGGTCACGAGCCGGTACACAGCAGAGCTGAGTTTCACCCCAGGCATCCTGACTTCAAGACCTTGGTTCCTGGTCACTCCATTATACAGCCTGTCACAGTTTGCCCTCAAGGAGTTTATAACCAGTGGGGGACAAACAACAAGAAGATGGACACTGCTGATGTGTAGGTGCTTTAGGAAAGAAACATGTAGTAAAGAACGTGGCCTTACCCAAAGAGAGGTCTGGCCTTTACCCCCTGCTCCTGGGAGAGAACCTCTAAACCCTTGGGATTTCCCAAGTGATAGGGGTGTCTTTGTCATTCACAGTAGGCCCCTCAGCCTCAGCTGACAGCTGATGCTAAGTTTATGCACGAGGCGACTCATGGTGGACCTCTCTGGCCGTGTGATATTAGAAAGACCTGGGGGACTGGGGAGCTGGAGACTGAGTTGAACCACTTAGGCAATCAATCAATAACATCTACATAATGAAGCCCTAATAAACATTCTGGACACTGAAGTTTGGGTGAGGGTCCCTGGTTGCCAATACTCTTTGTATAGTGTGTAACCTTCCCAGATTCTACCATTTGGCTAATTTTGATCTGTATTCTTTCCTTGTAACACACTACAACTGTGAGTATAACAGCCTTCAGTGAGTTCTCTGAGTCCTTCTAGCAAATTATCAAACCTGAGAGTGGTTCTGGGAAACCACAAACTTGCAGCTGGTGTCAGAAGTCAGGGAAGTCTTGTGTAAGACTGTGTCCTTAAACCTTGCAGCTTGGCTAACTCCAGGTGGGGAACATAAGCCAGCCTGACCAGTGGGGAAGGGAGGTAAGGTGTACCAGATAAGCTTCTTAGCTGAGACAACTACGCTGCTTCCCAAAGGGCAGGTAAAAGACAGACAGACAGAAGAGGAATGGATGATGTCCCAAGCAGAAGTGAGAAAGAGAGCATGATGAGCTTGTGGACTACACAGCACTGGCAGCGACTCGGAACGCTGAGACGGCAGGGAGGGGAAGCAAGAAAATATACTGGGAAATGACAAGAGAAGAGGGTAGGGAAAGAAGAAAAGCACAGATCATAAAGGGCTAAAGAGTTGGTACTTTCCTGAGGTCAACAGGGAGCTGCCAACAGGTGTTAGACAGGGGAAGACCTATTCGATGTACGTTCAGATCACCACTCTGGCTGCAATGTGGAAAACAAACTGAAGGGGTCAGGAGGCAATGAGACCAGTCCAAAGAGTATTGAAGAAATCTGGGCAAATGGCCAAAGAGGCCTGATTCTATGAGACAGTAGAATGAGAAAAAAAACATTGAGGTAGAAGTGACAAGACTTAGTGAATGACTGGGTATGAGGAGGGAGGGAGAGAAGGCATTAAGAACATTCAGGTTTCTGATCTGGGTATCTGTTTAGTTAGGGAAAAGATGATGCCGATTCTCCAAAGCCACAGTCTAAAGGAAAGAAAGAATCCTAAAGACACAGCCAGATGCAAGGGTAACCAGGTCCTGAAGAGTTAAGTGAGCCATTCAATGATTCAGTCAACAAATATGAGTGCCTACCATGTGCCAGCCATTGCCACAGTGGGGAAAAGACACAGTCCCTGCCCTCAAGAATCTCATAGTATAACAAGGTAGACATTAAAAACATAACTATAAGAGTGATAAATGTAACAAGTCTAGTCTTCAACTGACACACAAGTAGAATGTGCAGACTTCTAGGTTTCTTTTCCCTTCTGCTATGGCAGTCAGAGTCACTTCCCACTTCTATGATACTCAAACTCTTATAGAGCACCAATCAACCATCACGCATGCACAGCGACATTTCATAGAAACACCTTCCCACCGTACACCTAAGGTCCTGCCATACCCCCAAATCTACCACATGACCATCACTGAAGATGTTCAAAGTGGAATTTCAAGTCACAAACTAAAAACTCTCTTCACCTAAAATATTTTAATTGGATCAATGACACAACTCATTTTACATGGCATTAAACTCCCAAACTTGCTCCATACACCCACATTTAATTTGTAAACTGCTGACCATCTGATTAACTGGTGTCTGCTAGACAAAAAGTGATCCAGGAAGAGGACCATCAGAACTCCACGACTAGAATAAACTACTCGCTAGGAGTTTTGCTACTGTCTCCCTTTTGCTGCTTGTGCCTAATGAATGAGTTCTTTCCCAGTGAGGAAAGAGAAAGGCTTTGGGATCACAGATAGCTTCCCTCCCAAATGTCTTCCTCCTGCTGCCCTCTAGTTTATGAACAGTACAGCAACGTGGTCTTTCCCCACACAGAAACTTCAGAATCTCCTGTCTCGCCCACCCCTCCCGTCCCCCCATCACCTCCCGAGTCCTGTCAATTATATTGCCAAACTGTGTCTTGGTCTGGATGCCACTCATCATCCCCAGTAGCTGCCTTGGTGGAGACACTCTTATGCTTTCATCTGGCCAATGTGCAGAGCTCTCTAACTCATCTCTCTTCTCAGTCTCTCTCCCCATCCTTTCCTGACATGGTTCCCAGAGTTAGCGCTCTAAAACACAGAATGATTCTCTTTCCTGATAAGAGACAGACAAGACTGTGAGACCTGTAATGAAAATGTTATTTGTAAAACATAAATATATCAGCACCCAGCACAGTAGATTCTCAGTAAATATCTGTCAAAATCAGAGCTTAAAAGCTAGTATTTTCTTACTAGCTTTGAACCTATTAAGGAACTAATTTAAGTCACTAACTGACTTGCCTCAAAGAAACCAGGTTGTGTTTGGGTTTGGGGGGAAAAATTAAAATGACTTTATTGATGTTTCTGATTATAAAAGTAATGCATGATCATTTAAAAATCAGAAAAATCTACAGAAGATCATTTAAATACTCATAGTCCCATCATCCCCAGATGGCTGACACTTACTAAGAAGTTATTTTAATTGTATTAACTAATTTAATCTTTACCAAAAACCCCTATAAATTAGGTCCTATTATTATCTCCCCTTAATAAAAGTTGTTGAAAGAGTGAGTGGTTTCTGAAAAATAAATGGAGCCAGGAATTAAACATAAAATGTTAGTATCTTTCCAGACTTCCTAATTTGGTTCTGTGTATGTACACCTTTTAAAAATAGGATCAATCTATACACATTATTTTATAACCTGCTTCACCCCTCCCTCCCCACCACTAAATAAGAAGTCACGAATAGGTGGAGGAACCAAGATGGCGGAGTAGAAGGACGTGCTCTCACTCCCTTTTGCGAGAACACCAGAATCACAACTAGCTGCTGGACAATCATCGACAGGAAGACACTGGAACTCACCAAAAAAGATACCCCACATCCAAAGACAAAGGAGAAGCCACAATGAGATGGTAGGAGGGGAGCAATCAGAGTAAAATCAAATCCCATAACTGGTGGGTGGGTGACTCACAGACTGGCGAACACTTATACCACAGAAGTCCACCCACTGGAGTGAAGGTTCTGAGCCCCATGTCAGGCTTCCCAACCTGGGGGTCTGGCAATGGGAGGAGGAATTCATAGAGAATCCAACTTTGAAGCCTAGTGGGAACTGATTGCAGGACTTCAACAGGACTGGGGGAAACAGAGACCCCACTCTTGGAGGGCACACACAAAATACTGTGCGCATCGGGACCCAGGGGAAGGAGCAGTGACCCCGGGGGGGAGACCGAAACAGACCTACCTGCTAGTGTTGGAAGGTCTCCTGCAGAGGCGGGGGGTGGCTCTGTTTCACCGTGGGGACAAGGACACTGGCAGCAGAAGTTCTGGGAAGTACTCCTTGGCGTGAGCCCTCCCAGAGTCTGTCATTAGCCCCATCAAAGAGCCCAGGTAGGCTCCAGTGTTGGGTTGCCTCAGGCAAAACAACCAACAGGGAGGGAACCCAGCCCCACCCATCAACAGTCAAGTGGATTAAAGTTTTACTGAGCTCTGACCATCACAGCAACAGTCAGCTCTACCCACCACCAGAGCCTCCCATCAAGCCTCTTAGATAGCCTCAACCACCAGAGGGCAGACAGCAGAAGCAAGAAAAACTTTAATCCTGCAGCCTGTGGAACAAACACCACATTCACAGAAAGACAGACAAGATGAAAAGGCAGAGGGCTATATACCAGATGAAGGAACAAGATAAAACCCCAGAAAAACAACTAAATGAAGTGGAGATAGGCAACCTTCCAGAAAAAGATTTCAGAATAATGATTGTGAAGATGATCCAGGACCTCGGAATAATAATGGAGGCAAAGATCGAGAAGATGCAAGAAATGTTTAACAAAGACCTAGAAGAATTAAAGAACAAACAAACAGAAATGAACAATACAAGAACTGAAATGAAAAATATACTAGAAGGAATCAATAGCAGAATAACTGAGGCAGAAGAACGGATAAGTGACCTGGAAGACAGAATGGTGGAATTCACTGCTGCGGAACAGAATAAAGAAAAAAGAACGAAAAGAAATGAAGACAGCCTAAGAGACCTCTGGGAAAACATTAAACGCAACAACATTCGCATTATAGGGGTCCCAGAAGGAGAAGAGAGAGAGAAAGGACCCGAGAAAATATCTGAAGAGATTATAGTTGAAAACTTCCCTGACATAGGAAAGGAAATAGCCACCCAAGTCCAGGAAGCGCAGCGAGTCCCATACAGGATAAACCCAAGGAGAAACACGCCGAGACACACAGTAATCAAATTGGCAAAAATTAAAGACAAAGAAAAATTATTGAAAGCAGCAAGGGAAAAACGACAAATAACATACAAGGGAACTCCCATAAGGTTAACAGCTGATTTCTCAGCAGAAACTCTACAACCCAGAAGGGAGTGGCATGATATACTTAAAGTGATGAAAGGGAAGAACCTACAACCAAGATTACTCTACCCGGCAAGGATCTCATTTAGATTTGATGGAGAAATCAAAAGCTTTACAGACAAGCAAAAGCTAAGAGAATTCAGCACCACCAAACCAGCTCTACAACAAATGCTAAAGGAACTTCTCTAAGTGGGAAACACAAGAGAAGAAAAGGACCTACAAAAACAAACCCAAAACAATTAAGAAAATGGTCATAGGAACATACATATCGATAATCACCTTAAACGTGAATGGATTAAATGCTCCAACCAAAAGACACAAGCTTGCTGAATGGATACAAAAACAAGACCCATATATATGCTGTCTACAAGAGACCCACTTCAGACCTAGGGACACATACAGACTGAAAGTGAGGGGATGGAAAAAGATATTCCATGCAAATGGAAATCAAAAGAAAGCTGGAGTAGCTATACTCATATCAGATAAAATAGACTTTAAAATAAAGAATGTTACAAGAGACAAGGAAGGACACTACATAATGATCAAGGGATCAATCCAAGAAGAAGATATAACAATTATAAATATATATGCACCCAACATAGGAGCAGCTCAATACATAAGGCAACTGCTAACAGCTATAAAAGAGGAAATCGACAGTAACACAATAATAGTGAGGGACTTTAACACCTCACTTACACCAATGGACAGATCATCCAAAATGAAAATAAATAAGGAAACAGAAGCTTTAAATGACACAATAGACCAGATAGATTTAATTGATATTTATAGGACATTCCATCCAAAAACAGCAGATTACACTTTCTTCTCAAGTGCGCACGGAACATTCTCCAGGATAGATCACATCTTGGGTCACAAATCAAGCCTCAGTAAATTTAAGAAAACTGAAATCATATCAAGCATCTTTTCTGACCACAACGCTATGAGATTAGAAATGAATTACAGGGAAAAAAATGTAAAAAGCACAAACACATGGAGGCTAAACAATATGTTACTAAATAACCAAGAGATCACTGAAGAAATCAAAGAGGAAATCAGAAAATACCTAGAGACAAATGACAATGAAAACACGACGATCCAAAACCCATGGCATGCAGCAAAAGCAGTTCTAAGAGGGAAGTTTATAGCTATACAAGCCTACCTAAAGAAACAAGAAAAATCTCAAGTAAACAATCTAACCTTACACCTAAAGGAACTAGAGAAAGAAGAACAAACAAAACCCAAAGTTAGCAGAAGGAAAGAAATCATAAAGATCAGAGCGGAAATAAATGAAAAAGAAATGAAGGAAACAATAGCAAAGATCAATAAAACTAAAAGCTGCTTCTTTGAGAAGATAAACAAAATTGATAAACCATTAGCCAGACTCATCAAGAAAAAGAGGCAGAGGACTCAAATCAATAAAATTAGAAATGAAAAAGGAGACGTTACAACAGACACCGCAGAAATACAAAGCATCCTAAGAGACTACTACAAGCAACCCTATGCCAATAAAATGGACAACCTGGAAGAAATGGACAAATTCTTAGAAAGGTATAACCTTCCAAGACTGAACCAGGAAGAAACAGAAAATATGAACAGACCAATCACAAGTAATGAAATTGAAACTGTGATTAAAAATCTTCCAACAAACAAAAGTCCAGGACCAGATGGCTTCACAGGTGAATTCTATCAAACATTTAGAGAAGAGCTAACATCCATCCTTCTCAAACTCTTCCAAAAAATTGCAGAGGAAGGAATACTCCCAAACTCATTCTATGAGGCCACCATCACCCTGATACCAAAACCAGACAAAGATACTACAAAAAAAGAAAATTACAGACCAATATCACTGATGAATATAGATGCAAAAATCCTCAACAAAATACTAGCAAACAGAATCCAACAACACATTAAAAGGATCATACACCACGATCAAGTGGGATTTATCCCAGGAATGCAAGGATTCTTCAATATACGCAAATCAATCAATGTGATACACCATATTAACAAATTGAAGAATAAAAACCATATGATCATCTCAATAGATGCAGAAAAAGCTTTGGACAAAATTCAACACCCATTTATGATAAAAACTCTCCAGAAAGTGGGCATAGAGGGAACCTACCTCAACATAATAAAGGCCATATACGACAAACCCACAGCAAACATCATTCTCAACGGTGAAAAACTGGAAGCATTTCCTCTAAGATCAGGAACGAGACAAGGATGTCCACTCTCACCACTATTATTCAACATAGTTTTGGAAGTCCTAGCCATGGCAATCAGAGAAGAAAAAGAAAGAAAAGGAATACCAATTGGAAAAGAAGAAGTAAAACTGTCACTGTTTGCAGATGACATGATACTATACATAGAGAATCCTAAAAATGCCACCAGAAAACTACTAGAGCTAATCAATGAATTTGGTAAAGTTGCAGGATACAAAATTAATGCACAGAAATCTCTTGCATTCCTACACACTAATGATGAAAAATCTGAAAGAGAAATTATGGAAACACTCCCATTTACCATTGCAACAAAAAGAATAAAATACCTAGGAATAAACCTACCTAGGGAGACAAAAGACCTGTATGCAGAAAACTATAAGACACTGATGAAAGAAATTAAAGATGATACCAACAGATGGAGAGATATACCATGTTCTTGGATTGGAAGAATCAATATTGTGAAAATGACTCTACTACCCAAAGCAATCTACAGATTCAATGCAATCCCCATCAAATTACCAATGGCATTTTTTACGGAACTAGAACAAATCATCTTAAAATTTGTATGGAGACACAAAAGACCCCGAATAGCCAAAGCAGTCTTGAGGGAAAAAAACGGAGCTGGAGGAATCAGAGTCCCTGACTTCAGACTATACTACAAAGCTACAGTAATCAAGACAATGTGGTACTGGCACAAAAACAGAAACATAGATCAATGGAACAAGATAGAAAGCCCAGAGATAAACCCACGCACCTATGGTCAACTAATCTATGACAAAGGAGGCAAAGATATACAATGGAGAAAAGACAGTCTCTTCAATAAGTGGTGCTGGGAAAACTGGACAGCTACATGTAAAAGAATGAAATTAGAACACTCCCTAACACCATACACAAAAATAAACTCAAAATGGATTCGAGACCTAAATGTAAGACCGGACACTATAAAACTCTTAGAGGAAAACACAGGAAGAACACTCTTTGACATAAATCACAGCAAGATCTTTTTTGATCCACCTCCTAGAGTAATGGAAATAAAAACAAAAATAAACAAATGGGACCTAATGAAACTTCAAAGCTTTTGCACAGCAAAGGAAACCATAAACAAGACCAAAAGACAACGCTCAGAATGGGAGAAAATATTTGCAAACGAATCAACGGACAAAGGATGAATCTCCAAAATATATACACAGCTCATTCAGCTCAATATTAAAGAAACAAACAACCCAATCCAAAAATGGGCAGAAGACCTAAATAGACATTTCTCCAAAGAAGACATACAGATGGCCAAGAAGCACATGAAAAGATGCTCAACATCACTAATTATTAGAGAAATGCAAATAAAAACTACAATGAGGTATCACTTCACACCAGTTAGAATGGGCATCATCAGAAAATCTACAAACAACAAATGCTGGAGAGGGTGTGGAGAAAAGGGAACCCTCTTGCACTGTTGATGGGAATGTAAACTGATACAGCCACTATGGAGACCAGTATGAAGGTTCCTTAAAAAACTAAAAATAGATTTACCATATGATCCAGCAATCCCACTACTGGGCGTATACCCAGAGAAAACCATAATTCAAAAAGACACATGCACCCCAATGTTCATTGCAGCACTATTTACAATAGCCAGGTCATGGAAGCAACCTAAATGCCCATCAACACATGAATGGATAAAGAAGTTGTGGTACATATATACAATGGAATATTACTTAGCCATAAAAAGGAACGAAATTGAGTCATTTGTTGAGACGTGGATGGATCTAGAGACTGTCATACAGAGTGAAGTAAGTCGGAAAGAGAAAAACAAATATCGTATATTAACGCATGTATGTGGAACCTAGAAAAATGGTACAGATGAGCTGGTTTGCAGGGCAGAAGTTGAGACACATGTAGAGAACAGACATATGGACACCAAGGGGGGAAAACTGCGGTGGGGTGGGGATGGTGGTGTGCTGAATTGGGCGATTGGGATTGACATGTATACACTGATGTGTATAAAATTGATGACTAATAAGAACCTGCAGTATAAAAAAAGAAACAAACAAAACAACTAATACTAAACTTTCATTGGGTTATTTGTATGGAAATATGTTAATATAAATGTTTCAGACATTACATGAAATTTCTAAAAATCTTATATGTTCTGGTATAATGTTATGTCATAATTCTAGTTATTACCTTAAAATGTATATCTCAGAAATAACTAAATTTCCTTGTCAATTGCATTATTATGAACTTTCATCAAATCTTTAACCGTGGTCACTTGTAAGTCTTTTGTCATTTACAGACAGTTCTGGGTGTACTCTGATGCTTTTGCAAATATGTTCCTATAAAAGGGTTTCATCTGCAAGGAATTCATGGAAAAGACTGACAAGTACAGGTTTCTGGTAACTGACTGTACTGCTGAACTGAATAAGCATTTTCAGAACTCTAATGAAAAACTGATGAACTCATAAAAGTGCTAACAAAAGATCAAGATGAAAAAAAAAATTAATTACATGGGACTGAGTGAACTGATGAGGATGATTATAATTTTTGTGACTTTCTGTATGAATTAAAAAAAGAAAAATCCCACAAGGACTCAGAGGCAAAGAATATACAAATCAATTTTCACGGCAAAGTAAAGGAGCTGTTACAGTGGAGGATTACTGGACTGAATGTCAATATTATGACATAGTATGAGTGTGTTTCATGTTTGGTAATTGCAATCATTGTTGCTTTTGTTGTGATCATCCATTTACAATGCTTGGTGTCAGTCTATTTATCTCTTGTAAAAATAAAATACAGTGTGTGTGTGTGTGAAAAAAAAAAAAAAGAAGTCACGAATAGCTTTTCAGGTTAATTAACATCAACATTTTTTTTTCAGATTTTACTTATTTATTTATTTATTACTGGAGCCACACCACACAGCTTGGGGGATCTTAGTTCCCCAACCAGGGATCGAACCCGCACCCTCAGGAGTGAAAGCATGGAGCCCTAACCATTGGACCACCAGGGAATTCCCAACATCATCATTTTTATTAATGGCATCTACATCTAAACCTAATGATTCCCAACTGCCTAGCACGCTGCCTATTATGGAGCAGACAAATAAATACTTGTTGAATAAATGAATGCCATAATTTATGTAATCAAACCCCTAGCTGGGAGGGTAGGGGATGCAGATGGATTTAATTACCCAATGCATTACTCCTGGAGGATCCAGTGTCCCACGGTGAACCTACCATGTTTCTCAAAAGGAATGTCATCTTCTACAAAGGGTTCGAAATCTTCTCGCTGCTTTATCATGTAGTCCACTGTCTCTTGCCGGTGTCTGAGATGATTTCGTGAGTGTCCCTCCAACTGATCACCAAGAGCTCTGAATAGGCAATTGCTATCAAAACAAAACGCTGGTCAAGATCTTTTAAAAATGAACTTAGTTCATCTAAAACAATGATGCTTCATGCTAGGCCATCCATGGAAATCTTTCACACAGAAAAGAGATAAAGCCTCAACTCTGACTGTCCAGGTTCCTCCCAGATACCAGAGGGGAGAGCACTAGGGAAGATATTCAATCGCATTACCTTTTTGAGAGGCATCAAACAAGAATCCTATTCCCCACTTACCAGCTGGCTGACTCAGGAGAGATACTGAACTTCTCTGTACCTTCACTGCTTCAACAAGTGAAGTTTGGTGATATACTAACCACCTGAAGACAGGGGCCAGACACTACAGGTCATTCCACACCTAAGGGCTATGACTCCCAGATCCCCTTCCAAAATAATAAATCATATCTACTGCCTCTTTTCTGAAACCCTTTTCACTATGGCTGCTCAGCTATTCACCTAACAAGTACCAAAAAGACAGCAATTTGTCAAGCTCCCAATAGAAACAACTGAAGTGAACATCCTTCTTGAGTCCCAAGGACACAGCGGGGAAAGCTGCGGGAAGAAGAGCACCGGGACAACACACAGGCATAGTTCACAAGGACACGCTCCCTCCTTGGCTCTTTACCTCTCAGCCGAGGAGCCACAATGCTGGTCTTATTCCTGCCAAATGAAAACTCTCCAAGTTTTCTTTCCGTTTTGTTTCTAAAATTAAAATGCTGGTAATAAATTGTAAGAGTTATCTTTACTTTCAAACCCTTTAAAGGCTTCTAAAGTTCCAAACTATACCACAAACACAGAGCCCAGATACACAGAGACGGAAACAAGACAAACACAATCTGGTATCCTCAAAACTAAGGAAATGGCCATTCTGAAGCCAAACAGTTGTCCACATTCACACCAAACTGTTTACTCTTCCAAATGAAAACCTATGATATTCTAATTCCAAAATATAAACTCATCACGCTTCTGGAAGGACTTCAAACCTAAATGTATAGGTGACGGAGGTTTTTTGCTTTTCAACTCAGAAAAGTGAGTTTTCAACAGAAAGGTATAGAGAGGCAGGAATCTCTTCAAACATATAAGGAGATATATATTTTTTTGTTTGTTTGTTTTGGCAGGGCGAAGGGGAGAATTTAGACAACAGATTCTACATACTAGAATCCAAGAAACTCTGCATCAATCTGGGGCAACATTCTAGAAGGGACTGGAACATAACATTTCTATACACTAGAATGAGGGGTCTGTTGATAAAATCTAACAATGGCAGTTTTTTTTCAACCACAGGAATAAAGTAAGCTAATGGATAAGATGTTCTCAATTTTCAGCTTCTCTCTCAAACTTTTCTTAAAACTTTAACATCTGCCACCACTAGTTTATTCTTGAATCCAGTTTAAAAGAAGGCATGATTTGGTGCAAAATTACGTATTTAGTTGCTTTACATTTGATATCTCAAAATTCATGGTGTTCTACAGAAAGTAACACGCTTTCCATGAACTTTCAGCAACAGAGGCAAATGTTCTCCACATAAGCCAAAAAAGTAGGTATCAAGCTGTGTATACCGCATGAGTGCAAGCACGTTCATCTGTATACTATACACACAGATGCAGAAACACATACAAACGTATGCAAAGAAAAAGCACTGAAACCATCACTTGAACAGCTCTTACAATAATGTGCCAGGGACTGTTCCAAACACTTTATATGTATTAAATGTGTTTAGTCCTTAGAACTCTATGAGATGGGCACTATTACTGTCCCCCTAAGGTAACTTGCCCAAGGTCACAAAATCAGTAGGTGGTGGACCCAGGATTCAATCGCAGGCACCAAAATGTTAGTAACAGTTATCCCTGGGGAGTGGAATTAGGATTATTTGTTAAACTTAGTTTGATATACTTTTCTATATTTACCAAACTTTCCTTGAGCTCACTAAAAATAAGTAGTCAAAATGAAAAATCAAGATAGACAAATCACTTCCTTTTCTGACAGAGTTACAAGATAGTAGCACATGAAATGTGAACAAACTCTACAAACAACCTAGGTTCCCTTAGGGAGTCCAGCAAGAGCACTCACGATCCTCGCGAGAACAGCGTGGCCAGCGCCCAAAGGGCCTCTAGGAGGCCCCAGCTGTTTCCTGAGTCCACACCCTCACCCAATACACTACAGCAGGGCTTCTCACCACCCCCCCAACCCACACTGTTGACATTCTGGAATAATCCTTTGTCCTGTGCACTCGAAGATGTTTAGGAGCATCCTTG
This sequence comes from Balaenoptera ricei, assembly GCF_028023285.1. Taxonomy (NCBI): domain Eukaryota; kingdom Metazoa; phylum Chordata; class Mammalia; order Artiodactyla; family Balaenopteridae; genus Balaenoptera; species Balaenoptera ricei. Next base: position 15,217,330 of record NC_082639.1, on the reverse strand, counting down.
GCCTCTACCCACTAGATGCCAGTAACACCACTACCACCATGTTCCCGCCAGTTGTAACAGCCAAAAATATCTCCAGCCATTGCCAAATGTTCCCTTGGGGGAAAAATCATGCCCGCTTCAGAACCACTGCACATACATATAGGGATATATGTAAAGTCTTGCATTTGAGTTCATAAAAATAACCAATTACATTAATTAAGGGTTTTGGGTGCTCAATAACTTAGCATGAGACAATACTGCAACGTTAGACATTAAAAAAATTAATGGGCTCTTAAGCTGCAGTAATGGCAGTTAAGTATGCAGAAAAGTCGGGGGAGAGGGGGTCAGGTTTTTTTCTGTTCTTTGAGGTCAGACCCCAGCTAAAGTACTGTATGTGATTCTAGTTACTACATTTTAAGATAGGTTCAGATGAGTTGATGTGGCTTTAAACTAAATAATATGAAGAACATAAACAACGAGTGACTTCTAGCCTAAAGAAAGCTCAGGGGGACATGATAGCTGCCTCCAACTATTCGTCATGGTGAAAGGAATGTTATCCTTGTACGATAAAACTAAACTAAAACAAGGAAGCTACAGAGACATAGATTTTGGCAAATAAAAGGTAATTTTATTTTAGGTCTATAGAGACGGACTGCACAGACTAAGGATTTTGTACATTTCTATTGACAAGCCTCAGGAGTTGCCTACATATGTGTTATACAATATGGTTGCCACTAACCACAGGTGATTACTAAGCACTTGAAATGTGGTTAATACAAATTGAGGTGTGTTGTAAGTGTAAAAGACTTACACTTTTGAACATTATTTTAAAAACTTGTTTCATTTTACCTTTTTAAGGTGGCTAACAGAAAATTTTTTAATTATTGTGCATATGTGGTTCCCATTTTATTTCTATCAGACAGTGCTGGTCTCAATCACTGATTCTCAAAGTGTGACCCCTGACTAGCACCATCAGCATCACCTGAGAACTTGTTCAAAATGAACATTCTGCGCCCCCTAGCCCAACCCCAGCCCTACCGAGTCAGACACTCTGGGGTTGGGAACCCAGCAATCTCTTCCCTCTGAGGGTTTAATTAGCCCTCCAGATGATTCTGTTGTATGTTAAAGTTTGAGAAACACTAGTCTAGAATCTAGACTCTAAATCAACAGTTCTCAATTATACTGCACATTAAGATCACATGTGGACATTTTTAAAATTATCCCTAACCAGGCCCCACTGCCTGAGATTCTGGTGTGGCTGATCTAAGGGAGCGCCCAGGCGCTGTATTCTTTCCAAAGTTCCCCAAGTGATTCCGTTGTGCCACCAAGGTTGAAAAGCACTGAGCCAGACACAAAAGATGAGGCTGCTGTACAGGTGATGCAGGTACTAATGGATAATCAGACAAGATGACAAAGTGTGAATGCCCTTCTAGCACTACGATCCTACGATTATAAAAAATAAGGTAAAACTTTCAAAATAAAACAACCTGAGACAGAGACAAATGGCTAAAATTAGTGATTCTTTAATGCTTTAATATTGGAACACTACTAATTAGCAATGTAATTTGAGGCTACATTTAGGAAGATACAACTGGATATAGTTCAGAGAGATGTTAACATTGTACCGCCTAATCCAATTAGCGATTCTTTTCACGCTACATCCAATCATGTTTTTAAGGACAACATCAAGGTTATAATATTTCTTGTTTTGAAACTGAATCCAATTTATGTGGGCCCACCCTCCAGATCACACAACAAATATGAAGGCAGGCCATGATGCATTACAAAAATCCATAAGTAGTTCCCTGATTAATCTACGCTACATTGATTCGTTTCACGTAAAGGCTACATTAGAGAACACAAGCTAATTTCTTCCCAAGCACCCGAAGGCTCCAGAATGCTACAAGTACCATACTGCCAACAATGAATACGCCTATATAGTGTGAGATGCTATCTCAGGCTACTCAATATTGTAATCAGACCAGAATGGAAAGACAGAAGAGTGGAGATTGTCAACTATTTTTTTATTACTATAACTTTATATTTCACCAAGAGTACTCAATAAATGTTAACAAATAAAAGAATCTGTTGATACCTACTAACCTGTAACATACACAGGAAGCACCATCCCCTGCACAGTGATAAAGCCTGTCATCATCATATCCAAAAGTACCACAATACTAAAGAGGGCTGAACAGTCCATGGCACCCATGGGAAGAATTTGTGAACAGAAAGGGGTTAGCTTCATGGAGCCCCCAAAGGAGAAATTATCATTATCATTATATCTATCTAAATTGTCCAAAGAACAGGGACGTCAGAAGTGAGAGACATGAGCACTGCAGTCAAGCTGGCCTCTGCCTCTGCGGCCTCATTGCCACTGACTTCCACCCTTGTACCCTATACTCCTGTCATCCCAAACAACTTGCAGATGTCTCAAAAATAATGTGCTCCTGTGCCTTTACGTGTATTACTCCTCAGCCTGGAATGTTCTCTTGGCATATTTTTATTGGTCCTTCATGACCCAGTCTGAGTACAACCTCCTCTGAGAGGCACCTAGCACACGGTAGGTTTCGATGAACGTTTGCTGAATGAACAAGGTTTCCCTGACCACTTCTGGGAGTGTTGGCAACTTCCTTCTCAATAGTACCACTATAATCAGTCACTGTTAAGAATATATCAACTTGCATTTTAATTATTTATATCATCCATTCTTAAAGTGTGGCCCAGTTTGGGAAAGGAGGGTATCTCTGAGAACCTTTCAGGGTATCCATGAGTCCAAAACTAAAATGTTATTTATCTTTTTCACTCTCATTCTCTCACAAGTGTACCGTGGAGTTTTCCAGAGGCTACCTGATATATGATATTCGATGTTATCACTCTGAAAGTTAATATAATGTGTGTTTGTGTATTATGTTTTTAATTTTTATTTTACTTTCTAATACAGTAAATATTGATACCTATAACCCACATAAACCAAAGCTCTTTGGAGTCCTCAGTAATTTTTAAGAGTGTAAAGGGATCCTAAGACCAAAATGTTTGAGACCTGCTGTTATGTCTCTCTCTTACTAAGCTTGAACGTTATCTTAGTCATCAATGTGTTCCCAGCATCTCTGTGCTGCAATTCCTGTTCATAAGCAATCTTCTGTTGAGTACTTCAGTTTCCTGGATACCCTGCCAGTGGGAAGCCCATGCCCAGTACAGCAGACACAGCAAACCAATCATTTGCAAGGAAGAGGCAGACCCCAGCCCAAATCCCACCGTAAAGTATTCAGCTGGTATTTCGGTTTATAGAGCAATGTCTTGTGCTTGTGAGTTTGCTTAGGATAAGTTAAGGCCCTGAATATTTATTAACTATATTTGACAAAAATCAAGGTACTAAGCTAAAGGCAAGACCCAGCAAAGCAAGCTTTTAACTGTAGCGACTCCACTAAGAAAATGCCTCTTTGAGGGGCCCTGCTGAGGGTCTAGCTGGCCTCCCTCTACAATATTTTTATCATTCATTCATTCATTCATTCAACAAAAATGCCCAAATGAAGGGAGGAACAAAAACAACCAGGCTGTTATTAATACTATCTCTTCAAGAGTGCCACACTCTGGCATCCAGACTCTCTTTTACCTACCCCTGCAATGGGGATGCTGATCTCCTGCCCTCTCCCCTACCCTTTTTCTTCTTCCCTCCACGCTCCTGGATCCATATGCCCCTTCCTGAGGCCATTTTTCCTTCCCTTCGCCCATTCCCTCCCTCCCACCCCGTTTATTTATCCCGTGTTCCCTAAAAAAGCTGGACACAGATTCCAGTCTAAACCCCAAGCAAACTTGGGTAAGCGCCATTGCTTACAGAGAAACTGAAGCCCATAGAAGTAAGAATTAGAGAAGCTGCCTTCAGCTCAGTAAACAACAGGCCCTCACAGACCTAATTTCCCAAGCGTAAAAGGAGGGCAATATCCAACAGTAAGGACTCAAAGGAGACCAAGCGTTATACCAAGTGGGGCTTACGCCTCTTTCTATTCGTCTGATGGTCATTATGACCGCTCTCCGCGCGGTCCTGCTCTTCGACTGACTGGCTCCATCTCATTCGTTCAGGTCTCAGCTTAAATGTCACCTTCCAGGGGGGCCTTCCTGAGCACCGATCTAAAGGAGACCTGCTCCAGTATTCTCTCTCAGGACCCCTTTACAGTTTGCTTGGAGCCTCTGCCACGATTAGGGCAACTGGGGATTATTCGAGCGTCTATAGGGGAGGGGCCTGGCCGCCTCGCTCGCCGCCGGACCCCCTGCATTAGGAAACGGCTGGCTCGCAGCTGGCGCTCGGGGCCGCCCGATGAATGGGTGGGCGAGAACCGGCGACGGTCGCCATGCCCGGCGGGTCCCCCGGCGCCGCCCCCCGCGCTCCCGGGCCCGCCTCACCCGTCCCCCGGCACCTCCCGCAGCTTCAGCCCCAGGGCCTGCAGCTGGTTGGCGAAGCTGACGAACTCCTCCTCGCAGCCGCCGCCGCCGCCGGGCTCCGGCCGGTTCCGCCGCTCCTTGGCCAGGGCCCGACGCGCCGCCCGCTCGTCCCGCTTGCGCTCGGCCTCGGCTTTCCGGCTGCCGCTGCCCGGCCGGCTCTTCGCCGCCTGCTTCCGGGACATGGCCTTGGTCCCGCGGCCCGCAGCGGCAGGAGGGAGAGCCGCAGGACCGCCGGGCGGCCGCCTCAGGTGCCGAGGAGGCGAAGCGGCGCAGGCAACGGAACCCGGCGACGGCAACACGGCCACCACTCCTGTGCCGGCGCCGGGGACCCCGGTCATGTGATGAAACCCCGCCCATGTGATGAAACCCCGCCCCTCCGCCCGGCTAGGCTGACAGGCGCCATAGAGAGCTCGCCTGGGAGAGCTAGAGGGGAATCTATCTTTGTTTGTTTCGCTCCTCCCTCTATCGGTGGGTGGTACTCCAGGTGAGCAGCCGGTGGGATCAGAGAAAACAAAGCAGAAAAAGGCCAAGGAGAGCCGTGGTACTAAAGCCCATACACTTTATTTAATCCTGGCTTTCTCTGCTTCTCTACCTTCCCTCATAACTCAGGGAGAGGTAGCCCTTGTCCAAAGCTGGCTCCTCTTGTAATCTTGATTCCACCGTAAGGTGACCAGCCCAGGTTTACCTGGACTAAGGGTTTTCCAAGGGTGCCGGACTTTCAGTTTTAAAACGGGGACAGCCCCAGGTAAACCAGGTAGTTGGTAACCCTAATCCACATCCACGTACGCTGGAAGCTAACTCCATCAGTAATCCCCTCTCTTCTGCTGTAATCCCCTCTTCTCCCTCATCCTGGACCCACTTTCTTAACTCTCTCTTCCCACAGTGATGCCACTGTCTCCTCCACGTCTTGACCCTCTAACCAGTCTCTTTCACCATTTCTGGGAATGTCCCTAATGTTTCTGCCCTTAATGATGTTATTTTCTCTACCTACAAGTTCCCCTTTGGGAATAGCCTCCATTTCCTCAGTTTCAACTAATGTCTGTACTTATCTTCAGTGTGTAAATAACTCTCACTTCAGCCCCTGTGGTAGATGCCAGATGTAACACTGAATCAAAGAGACATGGCAATTGCCCTCAGGGAGCCCAGATTCCAATGAGACATATAGGCAAGGACACAGCAGTTTCGATACTGCATGACAAATGCTATCAAGGGTGCAGTGGGGCAAAAAGTAGAGTGAAAAATGCAAAAAGGCTTCCGAGAAGAGCTGGGTTCTAGGCTGAAGCTTAAAGGATGAGTAGGACTTGGCCAGACTAAGACAGTTAAGAGAGAGGGGATTGTGTGTGCAACACCAGGGCTCTATTTTGAGGAACTGAAGAAAGTTCAGTCTGACAGGAGCCCAGGACTTGAGCTATGAGACAGGAAATGCAAGGAAGGCCCAAATCTGGACCAGTCTTGTAAGCCCTATGAAAAGGTTTAGTCCCAGTCCTTAGAGCCATGGGGAGCCATTGAAACATTTTAATCAGGAACTAACCTGAGCAGGCTTATGTTTAAAAAATGTCTTTGGCTCTAGTTAGGAGAATGGGTTGAAGGAGGGATGCCAGGTAGGAAGTTCCTGTAGCTATCCAAGGACAGGTGATGGTGATGCGGATGGGGATGTGGATTGGGATGGGATGCTGAGTCTGGGATGGAAGGGAAGAGAAGTAGCTCGGAAAGATAAATTCACATGCTAGTAGAAGTTCATGAAATGGAACTGGACTGAATTGTTGTAGAATGTTTCACATGCTTCTCTGAAGTTGCTGAAATTCCTCCTCTACAGATCCCTCTTTTAGTCTCAGAAAGAAAGAATGTGAGTTATGCCGGGCCCGGCCTCTTCTTGCACAGACATCCCAAGGCCTGCAACAACCCCTCTGCTTGTATTTAGTTAAGTTGGGAGGCAGTGCTAGGAGTGGAAAAACCACTGGACAGGATGGCAGAGCCCCGGGTTCCGGTTCAGGTCTATCGCTGACTCATTCCATGATCGTGGGTGAGTTGCTTAACATCCTTTTCCTCATCTGTAAAACAGGAATAACAGTGAAGACCACATACAATCATAATGATAGTAATGACAAACTTTTATGGTATTGACCGTGTTCAAGGCACTATTCTAATTGCTTTACAAATACTACCTTATTTAATCATTACAACAACCCAATGAAATAGGTGGGGTTTTTTTAAAGTGGACTTTTTAAAAATTTTTTTATAATTTTTATTGGAGTATAGCTGATTCACAATGTTTTAGTTTCAGGTGTACAGCAAAGTGAATCTGTTATACATATATCACATATCCACTCTTTTTTAGATTCTTTTCCCATATAGGTCATTACAGAGTACTGAGTAGAGTTCCCTGTGCTATACAGTAGGTCCTTATTAGTTCTATTTTATATATAGTAGTGTGTATATGTCAATCCCAGTCTTCCAATTTATTCCTCCCCCCACCTTACCCTCTGGTAACCATAAGTTTTTTTTCTACATCTGTAACTCTATTTCTGTTTTGTAGATAAGTTCATTTGTACCCTTTTTTTAGATTCCACATATAAGCAATACCATATTATATTTGTCTTTCTCTGTCTGACTTACTGAAATCTGTGTTATTTTTAATTCCCACCATCTAGGTGAGAAAACTGAGGCACAGAGAGGTTAAGTAACTTGCCCAAAGTCACATAGCTAGTAAATGGCAGAGCCAGGATTTGAAGCCAGGCCACCTGGCTCCAGAGTATATGCTCTTAACCACCGTGTTATAGGACACATATAACTTTTTCATAAACTACCCTATGAAGAGTCCTCTACAAAATAACTGAATTTATTTCATTATTAACTCCCTTACACTGCCCATAATTGTTGCCAATATAGTCTTTCTACTATATCTGTTGTCAGATATCACTATTGTCTGATTTTCTAGTTAACTTTCTCTGCATTAAAGCGGATCACAAAGGTTTAGAGCCTGATAGGCCTGGGTTTCTATCCTGGTTTCATTTTAGATGAGTTATGTGACTTCTGAACATCAGTTTTCTATTCTATACAATGACTAAGATAACATAAGAATGGGAGGGAGAGTTGTAAAGATTAAATGAAAATGTAAAACTTTAGGCCAACAGTAAGTACCAGCTTAGTGAAGTTGTTTGAATCATTCTTCTGACTGGAAAACCCCTGGGCTCAGGGCAAAGAGTGACATTGCAAACTTCAGACACCAGGGAAGAAGGTTTTGTCACCACAAAACATGTGGAAAGGTAGGTGGAACATGTGGAAATATTGACGGAAATGCAAAGACTTGGCCCTGTTACCGAACGCAAGTTCATGTGCCTGACGCACAGTGAGGCCAAACAAACCGAAATGTTGGAGTTCAGAGCAGAAAGGTTTATTGCAGGGCCATGTGAGGAGACGGGTGACTCATGCCCAGAAAACTGAACTGCCCAAGGTTTCAGCAAAGCGTTTTTAAAGGCAAGGTGAGGGAGGGGCATGGTTGGTTTTTGCAAACTTCTTGGTGTAGGAATCCTTTGTTCTTGCAGCTGTCCGTGTAGGTCAGGTCATGATGTAAACCTCCAACAAGATACATGTTATTCTCTGTTCTACAACTTTTTATCACTGTATGAATGGAAAAGTGTTATACCCTTAAAGGTTAGAGCCTTGAGAATGGGCTATCCTGTATATTTCAGGCTACAGGCAACATTCTTAACTGGAAGCAAAAGCAATAGAACACAAAGGTTAAAGTAAAAGAAACAGATCTAATATGGAGTCAGGTTTGTTCTTCCCTATTACAGTCCTTCTTGTAAAATCTTTTCTTGCATAAGCCCTTGACCTGTCAGGCCATGCCTAGAATTTTGAATGAGCTCATTTCTCTTCTGTCATCAGAGGCCTGTATTAAACAATGTCTCCCTTTGAGGGCAAATCAATACTGCTTGTAAATTATATCTAAAGGCCAAAGGGAGGGAGGACTTGTGAATTAAATGAATTAATTAAAAGAATCATCAAACCTCATTGAGTGGCATTTAGTTCAAATTAGTTTTTAAAAAAAAGTGTGACGAGTAGAATTTTAGTGAAGAAATGCAGCTTTAAGACTTGCAAGAACATAGTATCAAGGGTATGGGGAAATGAGAAATCTCACACACTGCTGTTGGGAGCTAAACTAGTCTGGCCACTGGAAAGGCTGTTTGGGCAGTCTCTGGTAACATTTTAAATGCCCAGTGACCCAGAAATACCACATCTCATTAACTATCCTAAAACAAATCTTGCACACATGCATTAGGAGGTCTGTCCAAGGATATTTAAGGCATAGTGGTGAGTAAAAGAAAATCATTATAAATAGTGTAAATATCCATCAATAGGAAAATGGCTTCTTCAATTATGAAACAGCCATTTATGAAATACTCTGCAACCATTTTAAAAAATGGTGAAGGGGAAAAGAGGTAGGTCTAGATGAGTTCAAATGGATAGCTCTCCTGGATGTGTGTTGGAATGAAAAAGCATGTGGTAAAGTGATCCACTCCATGTAGCCTTTATGTAAGACAGAACAACAAAACAGAAGAACTATATGTTTTCTACAGGTACACATGTGTACGGTCACCCCTCAGTATCTGTGGAAGATGGCTCCAGGACTCCTGCAGTACCAAACCCACGGGTGCTTAAGTCCTTATATAAAATGGCTGTAGTACAGTTGGTCCCCCGTAACCACGGGTTCCCCATCTGTGGATTCAACCAACCTTGGATCCACCATTAGTTGAATCCATGGGTGTGGAACCCTCAGATACAGAGGGCTGACTCTTCTAAATATGTAGAAAATGGTCTAGAAAGATAAATAGCAAATTGATAAAAATGAGGGGGGAGGAAAGAGTGAAAGTGAACTTATATGTATTTTTTTTAATGAGTGCAATATGATCGTGTATTACATATATAACAAAATTAATAAAATTTTTACTAGACTAATAAAATCTATTCTTTCCCTCAAACTGAAGCCCAATAGACTTCTTTGGGGGACCTCTTTATCAGCTAAGCCAAATTTGTAATAAGTATATTGCTTTTCCCAAGAAGTGGGTATTTCTTAAGTCTTTAAGTGTTCTCAAGGGTTTCCCTGGTGGTGCAGTGGTTAAGAATCTGCCTGCCAATGCAGGGGACACAGGTTCGAGCCCCGGTCCGGGAAGATCCCACATGCTGTGGAGCAACAAAGCCTGTGCACCACAACTACTGAGCCTGAGCTCTAGAGCCCCAGAGCCACAACTACTGAGCCCACGCGCCTAGAGCCCGTGCTCCGCAACAAGAGAAGCCACTGCAATGAGAAACCCGCGCACCGCAACGAAGAGTAGCCCCCGCTAGCCGCAACTAGAGAAACCCCATGCAGCAACGAAGACCCAACACAGCCAAAAATAATAAATAAATAAAAATAAATAATAATAATAATAAAAGAGTTCTCGGCATCTTGCTTTCTTGTCTTTCTCACCATGTCACCTTTGGATCAATCTCGTTTTGCTGTTAATTGCTTTTCCTGTAAGGACAGGGCTTCCTTACTTCCTAAGCAAAATTAAATATCAACTCAGCCACGTCCAAACTGTCACAGACTGTGTAGTACTAAATTTGAGTTAATGACACGTCGTTCTATTTGATGGACATAAAGCACATACGTATACATCAAATACTCAGGACAAAGATCATCCCCCCACGCCACCACCCAGAAGCCCTCTGCACGTTCACTTGGGCATATGTGCACGCATACACATGAAGCTTTGTCGCCCCTTCACCTCTTTTTCCATTTGTGGCTCCTGTTCTTGGTGGTGGTTGGTCCCGATGGGTGCCTCTGTCCCTCTTACTTCCCCACTTGTCCTCTTTCTCTGGATTTCCAGCGCCCCCTTTGTCTCACCCACTCAGCATATGGCAGACCGAAAAGAGAAGACTTTTGGAGTGGTCAGACTGAATTAAGTCGAAATCCCATTTCTGCGGCCTGTGTGACCAGCACTATTTTCCATAATCTTTCCAAGCTGCAGTTTCCTCATCTGGGAAATGAGAGCAGTGGTGGCTCCTTCCCCGAGTTGTTCTGAGGTATTAATATCACGACCCTAACAAAGTACCCGATCCATTAAATATTAGTTTCCTTCCTCCTCTCTCCCTTACTTCTCTTTTTTTTCTACCTCAGCACTGCCCATTCTCTCCACTTTCCCTTAAGTGGCTATAAAACCGAAATATATTACATATACCAAATTATTTATATATGTAAAGTGAATAGTTTAATATCCTCCATTGCTAATTTTTCTGGCAACTAAATAGAATATTTTACCCTGCTCTTGAGGGGATTAAAAGACATCAGTTTTTGTTTTTATATGATCCTCTCTTGATTTCTCTGTTTCATCAATGACCTTGAAGAGAGAAGAAGGTGATGGGTGTGGGAAAGGGAGTTCCCATCCCTGAACTAGATGCCCATACTCATGCAAAATGACTTTGCTAGTCCTTGAGCTGCAAGATTTATCTTTACGGCTCCGTAAAAATTGCTTTGTCTGGTATCTCTGTGCCAAAGATCCCAATTGCCCGCAGAGTCTGCAACTGTTCCATCAGCACCTGTGCCGGGACCCCACCCTGTGGCGCAGATTAACTAACCTGGCAGGTGAAAGGAAAGAGAGCCCTGTGCTATAGGGCACACAAGGGGGCAGCAGAAAGACAGCTTTCTCTCTCTCTTCTCAAACGATCCACATAGAAATTTTTCTGATATGAAAAATATAACCTGTTCATGGGAGAAAATCTGAAAAGACGTTAAAGAATTTTTTTTAAAAAATCATCCATAAATCTACTCTCAGAGATAGTGATTGTTGCCATTTTAGTGTATCAGGTTTACCCATATGAGATTGCTGATAATCAACCATTTTTTAACCTACAAAAATGACAATTTCATGGGGTTTAACCTAATATTTCCTGCTATCTTTTCTCTATGAGAACAAAAATGAACTTTTAAATATAAAATTGAGATGGGACTATATGTGTATATGTGTGTATATTTTTAAAACCTGCCTTTTTAAATGAAATATTAACAGCTACAAATATGGATAGGGAATTCCCTGGCCATCTAGTGGTTAGGACTCGGTGTTCTCACTGCTGTGGGCCTGGGTTCCATCCCTGGTCAGGGAACTAAGATCCTGCAAGCCACGCTGTGTGGGGAAAAAATGGATAAAGAATAATGCAATGCACACTAACATGCCTAACAAAATGTCACGTACAACTGAAGCCCCACATACTCTGCTCCCCAACAGCTGCCCCCTCCCTAGCTCCTTGGGACAACCATGCTCATAAATCTGGTGTTTATCATACATAGGTTTGTATCATTACACAATACACAGTATGGTTTAGTATTTTTAACTTTACGTAAATGATACCAAAGTGAACGTATCATTCTATGACTTGTTTACTGAACATTGTATTTTTAATGTATTATTTTTTATTGAAGTATAGTTGATTTGTAACATTGTGTTAGTTTCTGGTGTGCATCAAAGTGATTCAGTTATACATATATATTCGTTTTCATATTCTTTTCCATTATGGTTTATTACAGTATATTGAGTATAGTTCCCTGTGCTATACAAGTAGGACCTTGTTGTTTATCTATTTTATATATAGCAGTTTTTATTTGCTAATCCCAAACTCCCAATTTATCCATCCCCACCCCCTTTCCCCTTTGGTGACCATAAATTTGTTTTCTATGTCTGTGAATCTGTTTCTCTTTCATAAATAAGTTCACTTGTGTCATATTTTAGATTCCATATATAAGTGATATCATATGGTATTTGTCTTTCTCTTTCTGACTTACTCCACTTAGTATGATCATCTCTAGGTCGATCCATGTTGCTGCAAATAGCATTATTTCATTCTTTTTTATGGCTGAATGGTATTCCATTGTATATGTGTACCACATCTTCTTTATACATTCATCTGTCAATGGACATTAGGTTGTTTCCATGTCTTGACTATTGTAAATAGTACTGCTATGAACATTGAGGTGCATGTATCTTTTCAAACTATAGTTTTCTCCAGATATATCCCCAGGAGTGGGATTGTTGGATCATATGGCAATTCTATTTTTAGTTTTTTAAGGAACCTCCATACTGTTTTCCATATTGGCTATACCAGTTTACATTCCCACCAACAGTGTAGGAGAGTTCCCTTTTCTCCATACTCTCCCCAGATTTGTAATTTGTAGACTTTTTAATGATGGCCATTCTGACCGGTGTGAGGTGGTACCTCATTGTAGTATTGACTTCTCTAATAATTAGCAATGTTGAGCATCTTTTCATGTGCCTATTGGCCATCTGTAAGAACATTAATTTTTTTAAAGTTATCCATGTTTATACATGTAGCTTTAGTTGTTTCATTCTCAAGTTTTTGCTATTAAATATTCAGAGTTGCTATCTGCCTCTCTCCACTAGACTAGGCTCCTCCATGCTAGGACTCTGTCCTAGTTACCTATGGCCTAAGAGGCCCCATTAATGGGTATTGAGTGGACTGGACAAATGCAGAAAGTGAAAGAGTGAGGACCACTGTGCTAGAGAAAATCAAGCTTAGACTCCTTTGTTGGGTACCCAAGGCAGAGAGCACTGGTGACAAGAAGGCTCTCATGTCTGGGAGAGGCAGACATCAAAGGTGAACATTTCATTGTGATGTCACCTCTCTAGTGCCAGACTTAGGGTGCTAGGGCATCCCAGCCAGAACTGAAGGGGCAGAGCAAGAGCATCTGGGAAAGCTTCCAGAGAGGGTCCTGCGCCCATTCCTGAAAGATGGTGGGTCCCTTTCACCATGGCAACCAAAAGCCCACATTTTTAGATAAAGGCATTGACATGTTCTCAGGATTCTCTGAGTATTTATCTCCAATTTTTTCAGACAATTAAAATGTATGATTGGTAGAAAATGGCATGCTGGAGTCTTAAAACATAGACAACCAAAAAACCCAATTCCTTTAGTAGCCAAAATCTTCCTAACCCTGATGAGTTTAAAGTTTACCTGTAAAACACAAGGATAACAATAAACCAGAGTAGAAATGAGGTATAGCAGCAAGAATTTAGGGGCTCTGGAATCACTGGGAGTAAAGTTAGAATCCTGACTCTTTTACCTCCTGAACGTGTGATGCTGGGTAAGTTAGCTAACCATTCAATTTTTGTCTCTTCATGGGCAAAATAGAGATACTAACGCCCACCTTGAAAGTTGAGGATGTAAACTGCCTGGTCTATACCGAGCATCCCATAAATGGGAGCAGCTTTTATTGGCAGGCTGGGCTGGCAGGGAACTGTCTTTGACACTTGAAGCTGGACCTGGTCATTGAGAGAGAAAGAAAACTCCTCACAGATACTAAAACCCAGAATCTCACGGTGACAGCTGCTGCCAGCTGCTGGTCCTGGAAATCACTGTCCTCAACCCTCCTCAAGAACATGTCTGTCCCTTGAAGAAGATACATCTCTGACATCCCAGGAAGCTGCCTTTGGTTCTGTGTCCATTTCTCTTCTTGGAGAAGATGGAGGGAATAAAAAGGTGTGTATCAGCAAATCTCAAAAAATAAGTGAATGTCCCAAGCTCACCTAAGAATCCTCTGTGAAACCTCCAGGTGCAAAAGCACAAACTCAAAAACATTCAGAAAGTGAGACAGGCTGGGACCTGGAACCCTTTGCTGCAATGCTTGCACCTGGACAAACGTCTCCTCCTCGAGTTCCAAAATACAAAGAAACTTAGGGGGCAAATTCGGGACAACAAGATACAAAGAGACCAAAAAGCCCAACCGCCACTCCTGAAGAGCCGGGAGCAAAGCAGGGTACTGCGCATGCCCCCTGCACACAACACCACCAAAGGGGTGGGCAAACCACTTAAGCCCCACCTCCGGCCCGACACCTGGACACACCCCTACCCTCACCCCATATAAGGAGCCAGCTTGACCTCGCTCTGAGAGCAAGCCAGCAAGGGAACCTGTTACTTGTTCTCGCTCCCCCCTGCTGTAGCAGGGGCCCCAATAAAGCCTTGCCTGAATTTCTTGTCTGGTCTCTGATCAATTTCTATTGATTAAGGAGGCCAAGAACACTGGTTGGTAACAAAAAGAAGTAAAATCTGGTGGTTCCACAATACCTACTATTCCCCTGGCAAACATCTTTTTTTTTTTGGTTAGATGAAAAAGGAATTGGGGCCAAAATGACCCCGGTGGAGTAGATCTATTTAAAGAAGTGAACATTTAATTTTTGTATTTACAGTTAATCTCTCTCTCTGTCATACACACACACTTTATTTAAATTAGCCTTTATTTTTATTTGTTCAGCTAGAGCCGCTAGAACTTCTCCACTTTGCTGGTAAAGAGCAAGTCATGCTTTTAAAATGTGCACACCATTTGACTCGATGCCTAACCTTACAGATAATCATTACAACATTTGTTATCATGGGAAAAAATGGTAAACAACCTAAATATCCACCAAGAGTGGATTTTTCAAGTAAACTAGGATGTCGCCATACCATAGAATATCTCTCGCCATTCCAAATAGTCTCGTAGAAGATGATCGATCAAATGAAATGGAATGGAATAATGTATACAATGTGTTATTAGGTGAAAAAAGCAGTTTGCAAAGAGATAAGGATCTTATTTCTGTTAAAAAAAAAATAAAGAAAGACACACATACGCACAGAAAGAATGGAAGAGTAGATATCAAAATGCTATGCTGATTACCTCCGGGCTCTTGAAAATGGAGGTGATTTTTATTTTCTTTTGTTTGCATTGTTGCATGTTTGTATTTTTCTGGATTTCAGACATTGAAACCTTATTACAGTGGTAATAAAGAGAAACATCCCCCAAAAGATGTGCACAGTCCTTGGTACACCTGGTTCTTTGCTCTTATCCTGTTCCCTAAAGCTTCCCACTGGCATCAGAACTCACAGTGCCAAGGCTGGAGCAGCCTCTTACGGGGAAATGTCAAAAACTTCATTCTCCAGCAGCTGACCCTAACTTTGATCCGTGCCAGACATGTCACTTGTGACATTATCTAAGCATATTCATTGTATCGGAATGGAATAGCTGCCATACCCATTGGCTTGACTTACCCAAAAAGAAAATTGGAGAGTAGGCACTCAGATTTCTAAGAAAAACATTGAGTACCTCTCCTTAGGGACACTCATGTTTACAGCTGTGACATTTGCATTGCTGTGACATCAGGAATTTGAGATGGGCAGACCATCATATGGATGGCTGGGTCATTTTTATTTATAGGCTAAAGAAAGGTGCCAGCCCTTTGCTATGAACCTAGAATCTGCCCTTGGCCCCCTCTGAGAAAGACAGAAAGGACAAGCCCACCTTGTCCCATTGTGAGTCCATTCTTTACTCTTTATATTGTGTATAGTAGCGGTCCCCAACATTTTTGGCACCAGGGACCAGTTTCATGAAAGACAATTTTTCCACAGACGGGGCGGGGGGGTGGCAGAATGGTTCAGGTGGTAATGCAAGCGATGGGGAGCAGCAGGTGAAGGTTTGCTTACTCGCCAGTTGCTCACCTCCTGCTGTGCGGCCCCCTTCCTAACACGTACCGGTTCGCAGCCCGGGGGTTGGGGACCCCTGGTGTACAGGGTTCAGGAGCTTTGCCGTCATAAAGCGGTAGCCGAGCTGGTCTCCTTGCTGAACAATGATAGTTTACAAAGCCCAGGGGAGCAATGTATTTGGTTACAGACCAGGTGAAGGTGTAAAAGCATCAAGAGAAGTAATATGACACCCCTTTCTCTGAGGCACAATTAAATACTCCTTCCAGCTCTAATATTACCACCTACAGGAAGCCTTCCAGGGTTTCACAAGTTACCCTTAGACCAAAGACTATCATCTCTCTATCCTTAGATTAGGCCCTGGCATTTTAGAAAGAGTCTATGAATGAAGGAAGGAAGGAAGGAATGACATGAGTGAATGAATGTGAGAATGAATAAATGAATGCATCTGCACTTTGTGGATACGCCTACTCATTCTTTTCACAACAATTTATTGAGGATTTACTGTGTGCCAGACTCTGTGATGGTCACTGGGATTACAAAGTGAGCAAGACAGACAAGCTCCTTGCTTCCAGGGAGCTTATATTATAGTCAAGGACGTAGTCAATCCACAGGAAACAAATATGTGCCTGATTTCAGATAGTGATAGTGCTACAGAGAGAATACACAAGGTTACATGAAATAGAGTATCTGGAGGAGCAGAGTGGTTGTAAGAAAAGGGGAGCAGGGAAGGCCTCTCTGAGAAGGTGGCATTTGAGCTCTGAACGACTGTGAGAGTACTTGTTTTCAAGTGCTCATTTAGCTTATTTCAAGAGCTTTTTTTTTTTTTTTTGGCCACATCGCACAGCATGTGGGATCTTAGTTCCCCAACCAGGGACCAAACCTGCACTCCCTGCAGTGGAAGTGCAGAGTCTTAACCACTGGACTGCCAGCGAAGTCCCAAGAGCTTTATTCTTGAAAATAAAATTTCAAGGGTGTGTCTGACTTTGTCTTTTTCTTGACAGTGGAGACTACATCTTATTCATCACTGTGAACTAGCAGGATACAATGGCAAGCACATGGGATTTGAAAATGGACTACCTGGGTTCAAATCCAGCCTCTACCACTTATCAGCTTTGGACCTCGGGTAAGTTATTTAAGTACTGGAGCCTCAGTTTCCCCATCCAAAAATGGGGATGATGATGATGATACTTTTACAAAAGAGATAACTGCCAAAAACCTGTGCTTCCTCTTCCATAGTGTGAAGTTGAAGTTGTTTTATCAACAACTTCACTGCCCAACCATGGTTTCCATTTTCCAGCCCCTTTTGCACCCAGATGCAACCAAAGACAAATTTTTGCCACTGAGATGTGAATACAAGTGATGTGTGTCATTTCGAGGCCTGGGTCCCTGAGTCACCATAAAGTGGAAAACCACCCATTGACCAGGAACACCCTCTTTGGACTGTTAAGTGAGGGGAAAAGCAAACTTTGATTGTGTTAAACCTCTGAAATTTTAGGTTATATTTGTTAGAGCATCCAGTATTATAACACTAACTAATACAACCTTAAAGTATTACAAATATTGAATGAGTGTGTCATTCAGTGCCTACTCAAAGTGCTTGCTGGATGAACATAACTAAATACAGGGCTTTGAATCCTTTGAAATCAGCCTCATGAGATTTTTGACCCCCTGCCCCCCTCACCTTTCCAGAAGGAGATGGTTTTTACTATAATATTTATTTCTGAAAAGTTTAGTGACTATAGGATGAGGAATATTGGGACCCTGGGACCTTGCTGACTTGTGCTGTCAAAAATTTTTTAGTTGCCTGGGGATACAGGAGGAGAGAATCTTGCTCAACAAAGTAATCTCTCTCTTCCTTGAGATCAGACTTTGCAGTGGAACTTGAAGATCAAGAGCTTCTTGGGACTTCCCTGGCGGTCCAGTGGTTAAAACTCCCATGCTTCCAATGCAGGGGACTTGGGTTTGATTCCTGGTCAAGGAACTAAGATCCCACATGCCGCAAGGTACGGCCAAAAAAGTTTTTAAAAACAATTTTTTTAATTAAAAAAAAAAAGAGCTTCTCCCCAAATCTAAAACATCTTTTCTCTCTTCCTCTTCCTCCTCCTCCAGGACACTTCTGTGATGAGAGCCCTGCAAGGTTTTTAGTTCTCAGGCATCTAAGAGAGAAGAAGAGAACTATATGTCTCATGTTTTCATCCACCTTAAAATAAGATAATGAATATAATGCTCCTAGCACAGCAAATGGCACGTGGTAGGAATTCAGCAAATGGGCCTGGCCTCCTGTTAGCTCATTTAACTTCCGTTAGCTCACTGTCAACTGTGACATGATGGATAGCCTGTCTCAGCCTATACTAAAAACAACCCAACTGGAATTATTTTCCTCACTGGACAAATATGAAAACAGAGTCTTAAGGTGTTCAAATATATAGCATTATTGTATCAATAGAGGTCTGGTACACATTTTATCTAAACTTAATTCTTACAACCATATACAGAATGCATGATATTGGTATTATTGTACCCATTTTCCAGATAAGATAACCGAGGCTCAAAGAGTTTAGATGACTATCATTCTTGGACACACATTTTTTTAGTGCTTTTCTGTGTACCAGGCTCTGTGCTGGGGTGCTGGGGTCAACAATGAGTACTACACACACATTCTCGCTCTCATAGACCTCACAATCTGGTGTAAGAGGCAGCCAGATAAAGAGGCAATTTCAGGTATGATAAGTAAAAAAGTCTGAGTAAGCCCAGGATGCTGTGGGAGCAAAGAAGATGGACCACCTAACAAGAAGTGGAGCGAGAAGGAGGGACATAGAGTATTTTAATTTACATTAGATGTAAAATAAGATGTGACTTGTGGATAGGATTTAGCTAGAATGGGCATTGTGGAAGAATGTTCCAGGAATAGGGAATCACTGGGGCAGTTTTACCGTTAGGTGTTCCCATGTGAATTTCTTTCTGTTTACCCTGCTTGGGAATGTTTGGGCTTCTTGTGTCTTTGTAAAGATGTATCCTCATCTCTGGAAATTTTTCTGTCATTTTCTTCAAATATAACCTGTGCTCTGTTCTGTTTTTTCTTCTGGGAAAAATATTTTTCTGGAAAAGCCAAATTCAATTAATCCTAAATTAGACATTCTGTGTCACTTACTTCTCTTCTGTAGTTCATGCCTTTTTGACTCCCCATGCTTTTTTCTGGAGATACTCTTTTTACCTGTCTTACAGTTCATGCTGTTAATTCTTTCTTTAGCTGTGTCTAATCTGATGTTAAAACCATCCATTGCATTCTTAGTTTTGGTTCTTATATTTTTCAGTTCTAGAATTTCTATTTGGTTCTTTTTGAAATCTGCTATGTCACTTTTTATCACTTCGTGTTTCCTGACAGAATTTTCCAGCTTTATGTGTATCTCTTTGAACATAGTGAGTGTATTCGTTTTATTGTTGTTTTCTGATCATTCTAACAACACTAGTCCCTATCGATCTGTTTCATTGTCTCTTGTTTCTCTCAACTCTTGTTCGTGGTGCCTTGTCTTTTAGTGTGCCTAGTTATCTTTAATTAACTGTAGAATATTGTAGTTTAAAACATATTTGTAAAACAATTTGTGGCCAGGATGATGTTATATTCTCTCAAAAGAGGATTTTCTTTAGCTTCTATCAAACACCTGAGGGCACTAACTGCCCAAGATGATTTAACCAACCAAATTCAAAAGACTGACGTTTTTCTGGACCACCCTAATGACTCAAAGACTGGCTACAGTCTGAGATACAGCTTGTTTATTTCCATCTCACCCCTTCTCCTAGGGTACAGCCCTTTTGAGTCTCAGCTAAAAGTGGAAATGGTTTACCAGGATTCTTACCCTTGATGGGATTCAATATTCTACTTTAGTTCCACTGTGTCTGAGAGAGCTGCCTGCTTGATATCAGCAAATGTATGGAACAATACCAGTGGCCCTGAGTGTAATGCTCACCTCTCTGGGATTCTGTCTTTTCCCAGATCTCAAGCAGTACCCCTCACTAGCTTGTTAGCTATTTGATACTTTTAAGATGTTTTCGTATTTTATACAGCTCACTTAAGTATCTCCAGCTTCCAGCCATTACTGAATACAAAAACTTAAGAACAGCTGTATCCAGAGGTCACAGAACTTCTGAGTAGTACAAGCAGGACTGGAATAAAAAATATATCTGTTTCAAATCCTAGATTCTTTCTTCTACATTGCACTGTTCAGTCCAGATGATAATGATATTGATAAACAGATAGATAGATAGATAGATAGGTAGAAACTAACACTTATCAAGCCCCCTACTCTGTCAGGAACTCTGTTCTAAAAACTTTAAATTTTTTAACTCATTCAATTTTCACAACAATCCTATGAGTTAGGTACTATCATTATTCTTGTTTTACAGATGAAGAAACTGAGGCATGGAGAGATTAAGTAAATCAGCCCAAAGCCACACAGCTAGAAAGAGTTGAGCTGTAATTCAAACCTGAGAGTCCAACTCCAGAGTCTGTGCTCCTAACCACGAAGTTTTAAACAAAACTTCCCTGTTGCCAAGGGTCTGAGAATCACTTATCCTACCACATGGATTCAGACACAAACATCAATCCTAAGACTATTGGTTCGTCAAGATTGAGCTCCATGCGATTGCCACCTACACCTACCTGAGTCTGTATAGAGCAAAGTCTTCAGTTCCAGGTATCAGGAAGTGTTGCTCTGAAAACAAATCTTCATTTCTGTAAACTGCAACCATCCTCATCGCTTCTGTTAGATATTTTTCTCCAAGGGAAACCACAACAGTTTACAGGCTAATCAGTGCTCCCGCCAGCCTCATAAATTGGGAGAGAAGGGTGGGGCAGTGAAGGGGAAAATGTTTTATTGTCCCCATTTTGCAAAGGCAGGTTTCAAGCAAAAGCAGGTGAGTCATCCACAGAGATCAGAATCCAACGCCCGCTCCATTCCACCCCCCTGAATTCCCTCCAGCAGTGGGGGACTTTACCCCATAGAGAAAGCCACTTGTCTTCTTAAGAAATATGCAAAGTAGACTCTGGACCGCCAGGGAGAGGGTGATAGGAGACAGATGCATGCCGGGTCCATGAGTCTCCCTAAGGATTGGATGATCCCATATCTTGAATTTTTAGGACATTAATAACTATCCAAGTTACTATTTTTTTATATATAAATTTATTTATTTATTTTTGGCTGCACTGGGTCTTTGTTGCTGCGTGCGGGCTTTCTCTAGTTGCGGCCAGAGGAGGCTACTCTTCGTTGCGGCGCGCGGGCTTCTCACTGCGGTGGCTTCTCTTGCTGTGGAGCACAGGCTCTAGGCACGTGGGCTTCAGTAGTTGTGGCACGTGGGCTCAGTAGTTGTGGCTCACCGTCTCTAGAGTGCAGGCTCAGTAGTTGTGGCACACGGGCTTAGTTGCTCTGCGGCATGTGCGATCTTCCCGGACCAGGGCTCAAACCTGTGTCCCCTGCATTGGCAGGTGGATTCTTAACCACTGCGCCACCAGGGAAGTCCCCAAGTTACAAGTTACTATTAACTGAGCATTCACCACTGTGTTAAAGCACCTTCGTGCATTATTTATTTAGTTCTCACATAACCCTGTAATGAAGATTCTATCATGATCCTCACTTTCAGATTAGAAAACTGAGGCCCGGGGAGGTTAAGGCACTTGCCATAGCCATCTAGTTAGGAAGGAGCAGACCTTTGGTTCAGCACTCTGAAGTCAGTGATCTTCCATTGTCTTTCCTTCCCCACCTACAGATGTGTTTCTAGATATTGAGAGACAGAGTAGGGACAGACGGCTTCCCTGAGGCCCAGGCTCGCTCAGAGACATGGCTGAGGAAACTAAAACCCAGAGCAAATGACACCAGGAAGAGGAGAGGGTTTCTCTGAAAACAGCAGGGTGGGTGCAAACTGACGTGCTTGTCCACATGGCAACCTGGACACACCTAGAAACACCTGCTCCACCTCCCAGATGGGGCCAGAGCCACTTGGGTCATGTTCTTTCAGTTGTTATTCTCTTCTTATTTCTTCAGAGTTGTACAAAGGTCAAGTTCCACCAAGGGGGCTCCCAAGGACCCCTAGTCCCAACTTATCTTAGGAAGAACCTTGGAGAATGTTTTGGCACTGAGGCCCATGCACTGGAAAGGCCTCTCCAGGACAAGGTAAGTGCTGCCTCAGTTGCATGGCTTTGGAAGGGTATCCTTGCCTCCAAAGAGATCTCCTATCTTGAAATGTCGCACGGCTTAAATTCCACAATTAGAGCTATCCTTTTTGGGTAAAAAGAAGTGAAACCTCTTTCAAAATGTAAGCATTCCCAGAAGGGTTCTAAATTTTTGTCACTCATAATTTTTTCTCACATAAAGATTTTTTTTTCCCCAGACTTTTGGAACTTACTACCATTTGTCTACTGAGAATCTGACCCATAAAAGGCCCCCAATAAGTATAGTATTTGTTTACTATCTGATGAATGCTCAAAAATGACTAAACAAATAAATAACAGCTTAAAATTAGAGAGAAAGCTCAAAGAAAACCATGTTTCAACCACTCTTTTTTTTTCTAATGGAGTTGAGCATATAGCATAGTTGCATTAATTTGTTCTTTGGGGGCAGTATGTATAAAATTTTTATAATGTTCCACAAAGAGCACTATGACTAAAGGTGCTTTAGCATCTGAACAATTTTTTTTTAACTTTTTTTTTTTTTTGGCCATGCCACGCAGTTTGCAGGATCTCAGTTCCCCCACCAGGGATTGAACCCAGGCCATGACAGTGAAAGCTTGGAATCCTAACCACTAGGTGACCAGGAACTCCCAGCACCTGAACAATTTTTTTAAATTAATTAATTAATTTATTATTTATTTTTGGCTGTGTTGGGTTGCTGCACGCGGGCTTCCTTTAGTTACGGTGAGCAGGGGCTACTCTTCCTTGCAGTGCACGGGCTTCTCATTACCGTGGCTTCTCTTGTTGCGGAGCACAGGCTCTAGGCACACAGGCTTCAGTAGTTGTGGTATGTGGGCTCAGTAGTTGTGGCGCACGGGCTTAGCTGCTCCGCGGCATGTGGGATCTTCCCCGACCAGGGCTCAAACCCATGTCCCCTGCATTGGTAGGCGGATTCTTAACCACTGTGCCACCAGGGAAGTCCCCTGAACAATTTTTAAAACCACTGGATTCAGGTGATTGGTCTGGCTAGCATTCATTCATCCATTCTTTAGAATAAACTACTTTGTGAAGCTGCCTTTCTTCAAACACCTTTCTGGGTGTCTCAGCATCAACAAGAAAACATATCAAAAGGGCTCAGTACAGAGCCCAGCACAGAGTAAGCACAGACTGTATTGCAGCTGGTATTATTGATATTTGGGGACTTGAACTTGGAGACTCTTAAAATTTGGTCTAGAGTATTTTAATGCCACCCCATTCTGCCTCTAAAAGAGCAAGAGCATTGATGGAGAGGTAGTAAACACCTCCATGCAAGGTGCCCTGCAGCCTGTGGGCACAGAGCACACAGCAAGCCAGCAAGAGGAAAAGCACAACCAGAAGCTTCTCTTACCACCACAGGCTCATCAATATTGTGTACAACGAGAAGAAAAGTAGGAGTGGAGTGTCAGGGGAAGAAAGGAAAAGAGAACAGAAGAAATGGAAAAGACGGTGGGAGAGGAGAGAAGCTGCAGGTTGAAGCTCCATCTGGAAAGTCGATAGGCAATGCTAGATGATTTTTAATGTCCCTTCCTAGTACTTTATGATGGGAAAGTAGTGAAAAAAGTTGGAGGGGCGGGGAAGCAGAAAGAGGGTTTGTGATAGTGAGGAGTCATCCAAAAGCCTAAAAGAACATGCTGAGCCCATGAGGGCTATGTTGCTTATCCCGGGCATTGCATCCAGTCTACAAATAGTGCAACGCAAAGTGCAGGAGGGAGAACAGCAACAGTAAAGATACCATTCTGTCATCTCAGCCTGGATTTTCCACAAAAACCTCATCTGTTCTGAATTTATGCCAAGCAACCAACACAGTGCCCAGGACCTGGTAGGTGCCCTGCAAATATTTGTTGTTTCAAACATTATTATGCTTTCACTTTAGAAAATATGAGAAAAAAGACCAAAGAGTATAAAGAAAAAAATAACCATCATTCATGAGCTCATCACCAAGAAATAGTAATAGAAAATGATAGTTAACATTTCTTTGAGTGACTATTACGTGATAAGCACTTTACAGGATCTGCCTCATTTAGTTGTTTACTTAACTACTGTGACTATTTCTGTTTTGCTTTCCAAGTTTTTTTCTATACACGATACATAAATCTTTCCAACAGTTGTGCTAAGCCTTTTACATATGTTTTCTTATTATCATTCTTCCCACTATTATTGCTTATAATCCTCACAACAAACTTGTGAGATATCTGTTTTCTCTCCCATTTTACAGATGGAATCACTGAGGCTCAGGAGTTAAGTTGCCTAAGATCACAGGGCTAATAAATGGCAAGGTTGGGATTTGAAACAAGTTTGGACTGGCAGTAATGCCTATATTTCATTTATTACTTGACTTGTTTCTCTCTCTCTCTCTCTCTCTCTCTTTCTCTCTCTCACTCTCTCTCTCTCTCTCTCTCTCAGCTTCCCAGATTTTCTTCACCATAGGATGTGAGTGAAGAGTGATGGGCTGAATGTTCCCAAGGGGTCCTAAAGACACACCTTCAAAACAGTACAAGGGTTAAACACGTGTAAGGTGTGTTTATTGCTGTAAATAGCCAAAGAGACCCTTGATTCATACTGCCTTTCTGCCAAAGAGATAGTCTTGTGATATCCAGTGACCCAACCAGAAAGGTGCGGGCAGTGCCAGGGTCCATCCAGGGCTTCTGCTGTGGGAAGCAGAGACGAAGTTACCAAGATCTATAATCTGATCGACATACGTTTACGACTGCCTGGACAGTTCAGCCAGGTAGAGGAGAGAACTCACCAATGTCCTGAGTCTAGAAGTGCCAGATAAAATCCAGGATGTCCAGGTGAACTTGATTTTAGCCATTTATTTAACCACTGTCAACATGATAGATATACTCATAAGTCTAATTATGGAGATATGCTTACATTAAAATATTACCTGTTCTTTATCTGAAATTGAAATTTAACTGGGCATATTTGGAACATACGTATAGTAAAAAATTATTGTTTAACTGAAATTCAAATTAAACTGGATGTTCTGTATTTTTGTTTGTGAAATATGGCAACCCTAGTAAAAGCTCCCTTTTTAATTTTACTTTATTTTTTCCTTTCCCCTTCATCCTCCATTTCCTCTTCTGTTCTTCCCCATTGTAAGCACTCAAATTGATTTTATTTAAGTCCATCTAATTTACCTTCCATTTGTTTATTTTTTAAAGTTTAATTTTTATTTATTTATTTATTTATGGCTGTGTAGGGTCCTCGTTTCTGTGCGAGGGCTTTCTCTAGTTGCGGCGAGCGGGGGCCACTCTTCATCGCGGTGCGCGGGCCTCTCACTGTTGCGGCCTCTCTTGTTGCGGAGCACAGGCTCCAGACGCGCAGGCTCAGTAGTTGTGGCTCACGGACCTAGTTGCTCCGCGGCATGTGGGATCTTCCCAGACCAGGGCTCGAACCCGTGTTCCCTGCATTGGCAGGCAGATTCTCAACCACCGCGCCACCAGGGAAAGCCCCATTTGTTTATTTTGATATATACATACATTTGAACCTGTATCCTACTGATTTTTTTAATTCACACAAATGGAATTGCACTATAAATCTAATTCTGTTCCTTCTTGTTTCCTCAACACTTTCTTCTTGAGATCTCTCCATGTTACTACATATACATCTGGATCATTAGTTCATTAGTTCTGCATTCTATGTAATATTCCATTGCATGCATAGACCAGGTTTTACCCAACAGTCCCCCTCTGGGGGACACCTAGGTAGCTTCCACCTCCTGGTTCCATAAACATTTCTGGGTCAAAATGTGTGCATATTTGTTGGGTGTCAAGTCAGTCATGTTGTATTTATTTGTATTTCTCTGGTTATCTTACAGATGTGCATGAGAGAGTTTCTCTGGGGAGCATTCTTAGGAGTGGAACAGCAGGTTCACAGGGTATACACGTATGATATTCAAAATATTTAACAACCATCAAGATGCAGGCCCTGTTCACTCAAAACACTCACTGCCCATGAGCCATATGGGTGCCCACAAACTGAATCTCTGCCTTGAATATCCACAAACATAGTTTCATCAGGCAACTAGAGTTACTTGGGGACAGCTCTGCCAGTCTACACTCCCAGCAGCAGTGCATGAAGATCCTCTTTTATTTATTTATTCATTCATTCATTCATTTGGTTGTGCCAGGTCTTAGTTGCAGCAGGCAGGCTCCTTAGTTGCAGTTCACCAGCTCCTTAGTTGCAGCACATGGACTCCCCAGTTGCGGCAGGCAGGCTCCCTAGTTGTGGCATGCAAAATCCCAGTTGCAGCATGCATGAGGGACCTAGCTCCCAAACCCCAGCCCCCAGCATTGGGAGCACAGAGTCCTATCCACTGTGCCACCAGGGAAGTCTCGAAGATCCTCTTTTTTTTCACGTTGTCCCCATTTGAAACTAACTTTTGACTTTTGCTGATTTGAAGGGTGTTGAGTTACTCTCATTTTTGTACTTTACTTGTATTTCTCCAGTTATTAGTGAGGCTGAACATTTCTTCATACACTTTTTAGCCATTTTGGTTTCCTTTTGTAAATTGAGTGTTCATACCTTCTACCCATTTTTCTCTTGGGTTTCCACTCTTTTTTCCTCCAACTATATAGGAGTTTCTCATATAGTCTAGAACAGCCCTGTCCAATAGAAATATAATGTGAGCCACATATGTAATTAATATTTTTTCTAATAGCCACATTTAAAAAGTAAAAAGAAGCAGATGAAATGAACTTTGGCAATATATTTATTACAATATATTTAAAATATTATCATTTCAACATGTAATCAATATAAAGATTATTGAGATGCATGACATTCCTTTGTGTATGCTAAGTCTTTGAAATTTGGTATGTATTTTACATTTACAGCACATCTTGATTTGTACTAGTCACATATAAAGTGCTTAATAGCCACTTATGGCTAGTGGTATATTGAACAGTGCAGGTCTAGAACCTAGACTCCACATAATAGTTCCTGCTGGTTTAAAATTGAAAATACCTTCTTCTGATTCATCTATCTGTTAACTTTGTTTATGGTATCCCTTTGTCTAGAAAACATGTTAATTTATATGTAGCTAGGTCCATTTTTTCCCCTAAAATTTGTGTTTCATGTTCTTATTTTTGAAATCCATACCCTTGCCAATGTGTCCAAAATATACAATGGCACTTTTCGTCTATTAGTTTTATAATTTTTCTTTCACTGGTAGGTAGTAAATTCATTGGAGGATTTTTTTTTCATATTGTAGGAAATAGAGATTCAACTTTTTTTTAATAGAGTAGGCTGATTTCCCCAACA
This sequence comes from Balaenoptera ricei, assembly GCF_028023285.1. NCBI lineage: Eukaryota > Metazoa > Chordata > Mammalia > Artiodactyla > Balaenopteridae > Balaenoptera > Balaenoptera ricei. The sequence continues at coordinate 15,189,933 of NC_082639.1, read as the reverse complement.
CCATCTACTAAATAATCTGTTCTTTCTCCACTCATTTGTGAAGACACTTCTATCATATATCAATATCCCATATATACAATCTGTTTTATAGTTCTCTATTCTGATATTTAATTATCACCATAACCCTTGTTTTTTAAAATATGACAATAACTTGCAGATAATTTGGGTAAATGGCCCAAAGTCACCCAGATAGTGTTAGAGTTATGATTTGAACCCACCCAGGTAAGTATGATGCTGTACTAGTTAGGACTGTATTTGGCTCTATATAACAAAAGCCAGACTAAGTGGCTGGAACAAAGGGGTTTCTTTTTCTCAGATACCAAGAATTCTAGAGATCATCCAGTACAAGTGTAGTGACCCCATGATGCTGCGAAGGATCCAGGAGTCTTCTGTTTTTCCAATCAGCCATATTTATGTGTGGTTTTTTCCTCATGGTTGCAAGATGGCTGCTGCACCTCCTAGAATCTGTCCTCATTTCCAGAAGGTAGAAAGGGGAAAAGAAAGAGCAAAGGCAAAGGAGTGTGTCAGCTGAATCTATGCCTTTTAATCAGGAAAACAATTTTCTACAGGTTACACCTACTTGGCAAGAAGTAGGTCACACAGGCATGCCTTGCTGCAAGAGAATCTGGAAAATAGAAGCTGTTATTTTTTCAGCTGGGACCGTGTCTACCTGTTCTAGTCTGTTTGGGCTGCTGTGACAAAAATACTATAGACTGATGACTTAAAAACAACAGAAATTTATTTCCCACAGTTCTGGAAGCTGGAAAGTCCAAGATCAAGGCATTGTCCTATCCAGTATTTGGTGAGAGCCTGTTTCTTAGTTCATAGACAGCTGTCTTCTCACTATGTCTTTATAAGGCAGAAAGGACTAGGGAGCTCTCTGGGGCCTATAAGGGCACTAATCTCATTCAGGAGGACTCAACCCTCACAACCAAATCACCTCCCAAAGGCCCCATCTCCAAATACCATCACATGGGGGGTTAGGTTTCAACATATGAATTTTGAAGGGGCATAAACATTTAGTCCATAGCACCACCCAAGCAAAATTTGGGTTCTGTTAAAAATTAAGAAGTGAAGAATGGATATGGGGTAGGCATCAGAATAGGTTACTGAAGAGCTAATGAAGCATAAGGTTCAGAGTATCTCATTCATCAGGCCCTTTCCAGTGCCCTATACCTAATTTTATATACTTAGTTTTATATTATTTTTCTTAACACCACACCCCCCAAATTGCATAAACTTCAAGTTCCATACATCTTGCATCTACCCCTGGTGGGCATCTAGCAGTACCTGCCACACCTGTCAAAGCCAACATTCTGCTTTTTGCTTTGAATTTTTCTGGTTTTAGTAGGTGATAAGGTGAAATGTGTGCTTAGGTTGTCGAAGTGAAGTACACATTTCCAACTAATTCCCCCAGGATCAACATTTATGCTTTTTTGGCCAAGTCAAGTCCTGAGAAAGAGCATTATTTTAAGCAAATGATAACAATAGTAATAACTGCCATTTCTGAGTGCCAAATGCTTGCCAGACACTGTGCTAAGAACTTTCCCATGTGTTTTTTTCAATTAATTCTTACTAAAACTCTTTGCATTTCAGAGGGGTTAAGTAACTTGCCCCAGGTCGCAGAGTCTGTAAGTGGCCAAATTAGTATGTGAACCTAATTTCAAAACCTTTCCGTGTTTTCCACTGCATTATAGCTAAAATTTTCCTAAGGGCTTTGGACTCATGCAAGATTGTAAGAAGATTTAGTATATAAAAATGCAGTTACATAATGAATAGTTTTTTAGTATAATTATTAGTTGTTGTTTATCTGAAGTTCAAATTTAACTGGCTGTCATAATTTAATCAGGCAATCCCATGTTTTGCAAACAGCTAATTGTGCCATGAAATGAAGAATATATGAATTCTGTGCACATATCTTTCTTACAAGTGAAACAAGATAAAGTGTGTAAAGTGTCTGGAACTCAACCCAGTTTAACCCCTTGGTATTGGACATCAGGATTTCAGGGATTGTGGTCTTGGCTGGGTGATCTAGGACAAGTTGGTTTCCCTTTCTGGGCTCAGTTTCCCCTTCTGTAAGAGGAGAGGTTGCTCTGATCATCACTTAGGACCCCGAAGCTGCAGTGTCCAATGGTGACTGGTCATCGTCTTTGCATATGAAATTCCACCATCTTTGCATGTGAAGAAAGGGACTTTTCCTTCTAGGGAAGGCACGTCAGCTTAGTTTTCCTGTGGCTGTTCCCAGAGACCAGGATCACTTTGGTGGTTGTTGGGGACCCACATGGGGAAAAACTAAAATATCTTCAGCTAAATGAAACCACAGCCAAGTTTCTGAAATCGTGTTCTGCTGAATCCTAGTCTTGGAAGATGTCCTTAAAAGAGGGAGAGGAGGTTTGATGATCAAATAAGTTTGGGAAACAATATCATATATATCCACCCCATACATCCCTCAGCAATTCAAAAGCATGTGTTTGTATAAGAAGAAATGGAGAATCGAGTTCTATTTAACTTTACTTAACACCTGATTTCCCAAGATGTTTGACAGTAGCATTACCTGTTTGCAAAACATCCTATGCAATAGTTGTTCCATGGGACTCACTTTGGGACACTGAGATGCAAGAGCTAAACTTGCTATTACAATGATGTGTCTAAGATAATAGTCAAAACTGAGTTTCTACTCCTGGGTGACTTTAAACCAGGGCAGGTCCTAACACTCAAGTTGGGATTCAGAAGAATACAGCATCGATTTCCTTTTAACATTTGTCTTATTTCCTCTTTGGAAATGGATGGAGAGCCTGGCAACGATGTAAGGCAACCAGGTGGGGTTAGTAGGCTCAGATCCGGAGAAAGAAGGTGTGAATCCCTGTTCTACAACTTTCTAGCTGGGTGACCTTGGGCACAGTTCTTGACCTTTCTGGATCTTAGATTCCACATCTAAAAATCAGGCACAGGTATACTTCCCAAATGAAGTACCATAGGAGAATATCTCCCAGCATGCCTGACCCAGAGGAGGTGCTCATTATGTCTGTTAGATCTGAACCAATTGTTGAAGCAAAGAAACAGAAGTGCCCCCATGTTGAGAAGATTAGAATTGATGGGGATAGCAGCCAGGCATGGACTACCAATGGAGGACAGAAACAGAGCATGGGGTAGTTTCATACGTACACGGCAAGCAGATCAAAGGAGTGAAAGTTAGAGAAGCAATACGTTGGCAAAATTTAAGGCCAGTAGGAGCCCCGAAGCCAGAAGTGCTGGTAGCCAATCTTGAGGTTGAGTGACCCAGCATGGGGCCCAACCCAGGCCTCCCCGGGCATAGGAAAGAGCCACGAAAGACCCATTTATGAATCAGCTTTCTTTCTGGGCTTCAGCAAATTAAACAACACCTGCCTCATTCACCATGAAAGTGTAATGTGAGGTAAAATGACATTTTGTATGTGACAGGGCTTATTGGAATCTCATAAAGTACTCAATCAATAGAATACACCAAAATTTGAAAATAAAGGAAATATAAAGATTGTTATGTGGATCAAAGTCAGTATATATGTAACTGAACTCCCTAACAATCTGGCATAAGAAAAATGCTCATTCTCTAATGAGAGCTAATGAGCCCCACCTGCCCGGCTACCAGGAAATTCCATCTCGATCATGTTTTGGGAGTCCCTCTTCTCTCCAGGTTTGTGCAAATGTCCTTGGGAGCTTATGCAATCTAGAGCATTTGGGGAGAGACACTCTGATTATCAGCTCACGCTGAACTCTGCTAGGTCCACCATCCCAGCCTACCTTGAAGGTGGCATTCATACTGCCTTGGAGCCAAGGTTGAGCACAGGAGGTCATTGCCCAGGTGGAGAGTCTCTGTGCCTGGGGTCAGAATCCTCTCTGCTCAGCCCAGCAGAAGTCCTGCCGGTCCATTTTTCTGGAACCCATAAAATCTCTCTGTCCTGCCTTTCCTATTCTCTGAGGAAACTCTCCCAAATTCCTCCTCTTTCCTCTTTTCACTAAGAGCTGCCTTTCCCAACCCTTGGAGACCTGTCCCAGACAATCCCACTCTGGTCACCCAGGGGAACTCAAGCCCTCTGTGGGGGGTGGCTCTGATTGAAGGGGGCCTGGAAACTTCTGCTCTGGCTATCTTCTTGGGATGAAGGAGGGGAAAGTCTTCACCATGATGAGAACAAAAACACAAATTAATATCTCAATAAATGATCACAAATACACAAGTATTACATCCTTCACACTCTTAAATAAGGATGTAAGGTGAATTGTTTGGATTGAGTTTCATTTTATTTTTAGTAAGAGATCCATTTGTTTTGTAAGCAAACCATGCCACCGGCAGAAAACTTACACTGCCGACCACATGCTCTGACCTCGTTCCCATCACCAAATGCATGAAGGTCTCCCTAGCTGCTGGCTTGGTTGTTTTAAGAGTCAGATAAATTCCTTGAAGATGAATAGGTGACAATGACCCCGTAGTGTGAAGACAGTCCCCGAAGAAGGTGAACAAAGAAAGGAAAATACTCCAAACCCCACCATTTGCCCCCTCACACCTTCACACTCTTTCTTACATTTGGAAAATATTCTGTCTCTCCTTCCTCCTCTTTTTGGGTTACAGCTGTTTATTTTAGAGCACAAGGTCACTGTCAAGGAACAGCTGAACAAGCCTGGTGATTTTTCCTGTGATATGGGGACAAGGCTGGGGCCAAGTCTACAAACCAGGACTTTACCCTGAGAGGGAAATAAATTTTCTTGAGGCCTCTGTACAGAGGAGGGTGGTTTGATTGCTGGGGAGATGACTGCATGCTTCTTTTATTTATTTATTTGTTTGTTTGTTTATTTATGGCTGTGTTGGGTCTTCGTTTCTGTGCGAGGGCGCGGCCTCTCTTTTTGTGGAGCACAGGCTCCAGACGCGCAGGTTCAGTAATTGTGGCTCATGGGCCTAGTCGCTCCGCGGCATGTGGGATCTTCCCAGACCAGGGCTTGAACCCGTGTCCCCCGCATTAGCAGGCAGATTCTCAACCACCGCGCCACCAGGGAAGCCCTGCATGCATTTTTATGAGAGAGAGGAGGAAAATCAAGGTCGACAAAAAGAAGAAAAGAGGAGGTGGGTGGAGCTCACTCCCAGGGAAAACACGAATGCGCCAGGATTGTCAAAGCTGGCCATAAACTTGCCACCCAGTGTGGTTCAGAGGGAAACACAAATACATTGAAATAGGTCTGGAGGAGGAGAACAAATTGATACGAGAGGCTACCCCTGTAGAGGGGATGGGATGGGGGCCAGGGAGGGGGCTGTAAATGTGGTCAAGGAGAATTTAAGCTTACCTGTAGTGCATTAAATTTTAGGATGGATTTATATTCATGTGATACATGTGTAATCAAAATTACTCTTTAAAAGTTTAGTTTAGCAGAAAAAAATATGTGAGATTTGGAGTTGTAAGTTTTGGATTTGAGACCTATCTTTTCTACTTGGAGATATTCTGCCATCATTTTTTGATGCCATTTTTATATGCCAAGGAATATGCCAGGCACTGAGTGTACAAAGATGAAGAAAAAGAGTCATTGTCCTAAAGTCTAAGAACATGACTTATCTAGATCTCAATTCACTTGTCTCTATAATGGGTATGATAATTTCTACTTCACAGGATTGTCAAGAATATTCAATTAAAGTATAAAAATATACTTCTGTTAACTATAAAACACTATACAGGGACTTCCCTGGTGGCACAGTGGATAAGAATCCGCCTGCCAGTGCAGGGGACACGGGTTCAATCCCTGGTCCAGGAAGATCCCACATGCCGCGGAGCAACTAAGCCCTTGCGCCACAACTACTGAGCCTGCGCTCTAGAGCCCGCAAGCCACAACTACTGAGCCCGCGTGCTGCAACTACTGAAGCCTGCGTGCCTAGAGCCCGTGCTCTGCAACAAGAGACGCCACTGCAAGGAGAAGCCTGCGCACCGCAACGAAGAGTAGCCCCTGCTCGCCGCAACTAGAGAAAGCCCGCGCGCAGCAACGAAGACCCAACGCAGCCAAAAATAAATAAAAATTTAAAAAAAAACCACTATACAAATGCTCTTTACATATTTATTGCAAGTCTTGTTCAAAGGAGGGTTTGAAAGAGTAACATTAAATCTTTTCTCTTTTTTTAGTTTAATATTTTTTTGAAACAATAAAACCTTTACAAAAAAGTTTGAAAGATGCTACAAAGAATGGCATTGCTGATACATGTTCAACAATCAGCTCTCCAGGGTAAAAATAAAAAGCCTGAGTTGTAACATTTACTAATTTCCATGGTGTAAATACTCCCACCACAGCCAATTTCAAGCTACCAACATGATGTTACTGAGCGCAGAGTTGGAAAGATATAAGCATAACGGACTCTAGCATACCACTGACCAAAAAAAATAAACTTTTTTTTTCCTGAACCATTTGAGAATAAATTGCCAATCTGATGCATCACCCCCAAATGCTATAGTATGTATTTCCCACAAACACAGACATATCCTTATACAACCACATTAAAACGCTAAAAATCAGGAAGTGAACACCATCTAATCCAGAGACCCCATGCAAATTTCACCAATGTCCCAACAAGCCCTTTATACCAAAAAAGATCCAATTCAGAATCACACGTTGTATTTAGATATCAAGTCTCTTTAGACTCCTTAAATCTAGAACAGTTCCTCAGCTTTTCCTTGACTTTAACGATCTTGACATTTTTAAAGATTACAGGCCATTTAATTTATAGAATGTCCCTCGATATGGATTTGAACTTTATTTCCTCATGATTCTGTCTAGGTTTTGCATCATTGGCAGGAATACTAAGGACGCAGGGCTGAGCTCTCATTGCATCCTATCAGGTGGAGCATCATTTAGTTCTATCCCTTTATTGACGATGTTCACTTTAATCTCTTGATTATGGTGGTATTTGCTAGGCTTCTCCACCATGAGATTATTCTTTTCACTTTTGCAATTGCGAAGTATTGTGTGGAGAGGTACTTTGCAACTATGTCAATATCCTGTTTTTCATGACATCTTCAAGTTATTCCTTTACTGATTTAGATCTATATGGATTCATGGTTTCCTATTTTATGTCATGTGTTTGAATCCATTATTATCATTACTTATTTCTATACCAAACTGTCCCTGACTTGGACAGTGGGACATTGTTCTTTGAGCACTTCCTTACTTCCTGGCATATGATGTGCCAGGCTCACCTTGTACTGTTTCCACCCCAGCCTTGGATTCAGCCGTTTCTCCAAGGTGTCCTGTTTCCTTGGACTCCTTAGCAGAGTCCTTAGTGGAAAATAGTATTTAGAAACCAAGATCTGAGTTGGCTAGCTGTGCTCATTGCTATGAGGATGTCACGTCTCCCAGGCCCTTTCAGCAGACAGAGATAAGGAATGCACACACACGCGTGTGCACACACACACACACACTTAAACCTATATTTATTTCTGTATCTAATCATCTATATATACTGAAAGCCATGAGTTCACGTGTGACCTCAAATTCCAATTCAAAACCTCAGCGTTTATTCTAATTTTCTCCCTTTCCATACTTGTATCTCCTCCGACAGTGAGAAATTAGGTCCCTTTTTTTTTTTTAAGATATAACTCACATACTATAAAATTCATCAGTTTAAAGTTTACAATTCATTGGTTTTCAGGATATTCACAAGGTTGTGCAACCATTATCATAATCTATACCTAGAGTATTTTTATCACCCCAAAAGGAGCTCCAAATCCATTAGCAGTCTCTCCCCAAATCTCTCCTCTCTCTAACCTTTGTCAAACACTAATCTACTGACTCTACATATTGGCTTATTTTGGATGTTATAAATGGGATCAAACAATATGTGACCTTTTCTGTCTGCCTTCTTTAGTTTAGCACAGTGTTTGCAAGGTTTATCCATGTTGCAGCATGTGTCATTACTTCATTTATTGTTATAGCTGAATAATATGTCATTGTATGGATATTCCACATTTTGTCTATCTATTCATCAGTTAATGGACAATTGGGTTGTTTTCACTTTTTTGGCTATTATGAATAAAATGCTTCATTTACAAGTTTTTAGGTGAACACGTTTTTGTGCAGTTGCTGAGTCATGTGGTAATTCTATGTTTTATTTTTTGAGGAACTGCCAAAATGTTTTCCAAAGTGTCTGCATAATTTTACTTTCTCACCAGCAATGTAGGAGGGTTCCAATTTCTCCACATCTTCCCCCAAACAGTTATTGTCTGCCTTTTTAAAAATTATAGTCATTCTAGTGGGTGTTAAGTAATATTGTGGGTTTGGTTTGCATTTTGCTAATAACTAATGATATTGAACATCTTTTCATGTGCTTATGTATATGTCTTCTTTGGAGAAATATCTATTCAAATTCTTTGCCCATTTTTTACTGTGTTATTTGTCTTTTTATTGTTGAATTATGAGTCTTATATGTTATATGTTCTAAACACTAGACCCTTATCAGATATAGAATTTGCAGATTATTTTCCCAATCTGTGGGTTGTTTTTTCACTTTTGTGATCATGTCTTTGATGCACAGAAGTTTTTCATTTTGATGATTTAATCATCTGTAGATGATTTAATCTATTTTTTTTCTTTGCTTGCTTTGCTTTGTGTGTCACATCTAGGAAATTATTGTCCAATCCAAGGCCATGAAGATTTGCATCTATGTGTTCTTCTAAGAGTGTTATAATTTTAGCTTTTACATTTAGGTCTTTGATCCATTTTGAGTTAAGTTTTGTATATGATGTTCAACTTCATTTTTTGCATGTGAATATCCAGTTGCTCCAGCACCATTTGTTGAAAAGACTATTCTTTCCCCATTTAACTGTTTAACATCCTAGTAGAAAATTAAATTATCATAAATGTATGACTCTCAATTCTATTCAGTAGATCTATATGTCTTTCCTCATGTTAGTATCACATAGTCTTGCTCACTGTAGAATTGTATTTAGTTTTTTTTTTTTTTAAACATCTTTATTGAAGTATAATTGCCTTACAATGGTGTGTTAGCTTCTGCTTTATAACAAAGTTAATCAATTATACATATACAATATGTTCCCATATCTCTTCCCTCTTGCATCTCCCTCCCTCCCACCCTCCCCATCCCACCCCTCTAGGTGGTCACAAAGCACCGAGCTGATCTCCCTGTGCTATGCGGCTGCTTCCCACTAGCTATCTATTTTACATTTGGTACTGTATATATGTCCATGACACTCTCTCACCCTGTCACATCTCACCCCACCCCCTCCCCATATCCTCAAGTCCATTCTCTAGTAGGTCTGTGTCTTTATTCCTGTCTTGCCACTAGGTTCTTCATGGCTTTTTTTTCCCTTAGATTCCGTATATATGTGTTAGCATACTGTATTTGTTTTTCTCTTTCTGACTTACTTCACTCTGTATGACAGACTCTAACTCCATCCACCTCATTACAAATACCTCCATTTCATTTCTTTTTATGGCTGAGTAATATTCCATTGTATATATGTGCCACATCTTCTTTATCCATTCATCCGTCGATGGACATTTAGGTTGCTTCCATGTCCTGGCTATTGTAAATAGAGCTGCAATGAACATTTTGGTACATGACTCTTTTTGAACTATGGTTTTCTCAGGGTATATGCCCAGTAGTGGGATTGCTGGGTCGTATGGTAGTTCTATTTGTAGTTTTTTAAGGAACCTCCATACTGTTCTCCATAGTGGCTGTATCAATTTACATTCCCACCAACAGTGCAAGAGAGTTCCCTTTCCTCCACAGCCTCTCCAGCATTTATTGTTTCTAGATTTTTTGATGATGGCCATTCTGACCGGTGTGAGATGATATCTCATTGTAGTTTTGATTTGCATTTCTCTAATGATTAATGATGTTGAGCATTCTTTCATGTGTCTGTAGGCCATCCGTATATCTTCTTTGGAGAAATGTCTATTTAGGTCTTCTGCCCATTTTTGGATTGGGTTGTTCGTTTTTTTGTTATTGAGCTGCATGAGCTGCTTGTAAATCTTGGAGATTAATCCTTTGTCAGTTGCTTCATTTGCAAATATTTTCTCCCATTCTGATGGTTGTCTTTTGGTCTTGTTTATGGTTTCCTTTGCTGTGCAAAAGCTTTTAAGTTTCATTAGGTCCCATTTGTTTATTTGTGTTCTTATTTCCATTTCTCTGGGAGCTGGGTCAAAAAGAATCTTGCTGTGATGTATGTCATAGAGTGTTCTGCCTATGTTTTCCTCTAAGAGTTTGATAGTGTCTGGTCTTACACTTAGGTCTTTAATCTATTTTGAGTTTATTTTTGTGCATGGTGTCAGGGAGTGTTCTAATTTCATACTTTTACATGTATCTGTCCAATTTTCCCAGCTTATTGAAGAGGCTGTCTTTTCTCCACTGTATATGCTTGCCTCCTTTATCAAAGATAAGGTGACCATATGTGCGTGGGTTTATCTCTGGGCTTTCTATCCTGTTCCATTGATCAATATTTCTGTTTTTGTGCCAGTACCAAACTGTCTTGATTACTGTAGCTTTGTAATATAGTCTGAAGTCAGGGAGCCTGATTCCCCCAGCTCCATTTTTCGTTCTCAAGATTGCTTTGGCTATTCGGGGTCTTTTGTGTTTCCATACAAATTGTGAAATTTTTTGTTCTAGTTCTGTGAAAAATGCCAGTGGTAGTTTGATAGGGATTGCATTGAATCTGTAGATTGCTTTGGGTAGTAGAGTCATTTTCACAATGTTGATTCTTCCAATCCAGGAACATGGTATATCTTTCCATCTATTTGTATCATCTTTAATTTCTTTCATCAGTGTCTTATAATTTTCTGCATACAGGTCTTTTGTCTCCTTAGGTAGGTTTATTCCTAGATATTTTATTCTTTTTGTTGCAATGGTAAACAGGAGTGTTTTCTTAATTTCACTTTCAGATTTTTCATCATTAGTGTATAGAAATGCAAGAGATTTCTGTGCATTAATTTTGTATCCTGCTACTTTACCAAATTCATTGATTAGCTCTAGGAGTTTTCTGGTAGCATCTTTAGGATTCTCTATGTATAGTATCATGTCATCTGCAAACAGTGACAGCTTTACTTCTTCTTTTCCGATTTGGATTCCTTTTATTTCTTTGTCTTCTCTGATTGCTGTGGCTAACACTTCCAAAGCTATTGTATTTAGTTTTGAGATCAGGATGTGTGAGTCCTCCAACTTCATTCTTATTTTCTTAGTGGTTGCCCTGGGAATTACAATTAACATTTTAACTTATCATTATCTAGTTCAGGTAAATGCTAACTTAATTTAAATAGTATATAAAAATTTTGCTCTTGTATAGTTCTATTTCCTTCCCTTCCTTTTGTACTGTTGCTGCCATACAAATTATGATTTTTTATGTCCAGCATGTATTTATAATTATTTTCATGTAATTGTCTTTTAAATCAGATGAAAAAAGAGTTGCAAACAAATAATACACTTTATATTGTCTTTTATATTTCCCTATGAAATTACCTTTATTGGTGCTCTTTATTTCTTCATGTGGATTCAAGTTACCGTCTAGTAACCTATGTCACTAGACACTAGACAGTGTTTAGTGTCTAGTGTACTTTCATTTCAGCCTGAAGTACTCTCTTTAGTGTTTCTTGTAGGTCTATCAGTGAGGAGTTCTCAGGGTTTATTTTTTAATCTGAGAATGTCTTAATTTATCCTTCAGTTTTGAAGGATACTTTCGCTGAGTATAGAATTCTTGGTTGACAAATCTTTTTCTTCCATTACTTTGAATGAATATGCCATTCCATTGCCCTCTGGCCACTATGGTTTCTGATGAGAAATCAGCTGTTAATCTTATTGAGGATCCCTTGTATGTGATAAGTACCTTCTCTCTTGCTGCTTTCAAGATATTCTCTTTGCCTTTGGCTTGTGACAGTTTGATTATAATGTGTATAGGTGTGGAACCCTTTGAATTTCTCCTTCTTGGAGTTCATTGAGTTTCTTGGATGTGTAAAATGTAGTTTTCATCAAATTTGAAAAGTTTTCAGCCATTGTTTCTTCAAATACTCTTTCTGCCCCTTTCTCTCTCTCCTCTCCTTCTGGGACTCCCAGTATTCATATATTGGTATATTTCATTGTGTTTCACAGCTCTCTGAGACTCTGTTCATTTCCCTTCCTTTTCTTTCTTTCTGTTCCTCCAACTGACAACCTCAATTGACCTATCATCAGGTTCTCTGATTCTGTCTTCCACATGCTCAAATCTTCCAGTCAGGCCCTCTAATGAATTTTTAATTTCGATTATACTTTTTGACTCCAGGATTTCCATTTGGTTCTTTTTTTATAATTTCTTTTTAAAAAATTTTTATTAACATTCTCTATTTGGTGACACATTGTTCTCATTCTTTTCTCTATTTCTTTAGCCATGGTTTCCTTTAGTTCTTTGAATATATTTAAAATAGCTAACTCGGGACTTCCCTGGTGGCGCAGTGGTTGAGAGTCTGCCTGCCAATGCAGGGGACGCGGGTTCGAGCCCTGGTCTGGGAAGATCCCACATGCCGCGGAGCGGCTGGGCCCGTGAGCCACAATTGCTGAGCCTGCGCGTCTGGAGCCTGTGCTCCGCAACAAGAGAGGCCGCGATAGTGAGAGGCCCGCGCACCGCGATGAAGAGTGGCCCCCGCTTGCCGCAACTAGAGAAAGCCCTCGCACAGAAACGAAGACCCAACACAGCCATGAATAGATAAATAATACATAAATAAATAACTTTAAAATAGCTAACTCAAAGTCTTTGTCTAGTAAGTCCAATATGTGGGGTTTCCTCAGGGAAATATTCTATTATTGCTTTTTTCCTTGTGTATGTGCTATACTTTCTTGCTTTTGGTTTGTTTGTTTGCATGCCTCTTAATTTTTGGTTGAAAACTGGATGTTTTAAATAATATAATGTGGCAATTCTAGATATCAAATTCCTCTTCACTTCTCCAAGGTTTGTTGTTGTTGATATTTGTTATTTTTGCTATTGTTGTCTGTTTCATGACTTTTATTAACTAATTCTGTAAAATCTGTATTCTTTGCTGTGTGTGGCAACTGAAGACTTTGCATAGTAACCTTAATGGTCAGTCAATGATTACACATAGATTTCCTTAAACACTAGGAACCTATAAGTCTCCCAGTCTTTGCCAATGGGCTCTGTGCATGTGCTGAGGCATGCCTTCAACATTCAGCCAGAGAGATAACAGCTCTGCCTTAGTCTTCACTTCCTGCTTGTTCAGAGCCTCAAGGACAGACAGAAGTAAGAGCTTAGGGTCTTCCCAGATTTTTCCTGGGCACATGCATAACCCTCCACATGCTCACAGCCCTCACATGCATGTGGTTTTCTAGATTCCCAGGAATATGTCAGAGCTTTTTATAGACCCAATGAATATCTCATTCCCTAACTTTTCCTTTCAAGCTTTTTGGTTAGCCTATTGTTTACCCCAACTGTTATTCACTACCTCAGGCAGTCACAATTCACCCTAAATGTTTCTGACAAATACCTTTGGGAAAAAGGCTTTTCAAACTGGGTGAGCTGCAAGTTAGGTCAAATAAAGACAGCCTTGCAAGTGGGGTCTTCCAGTTAACCACCAGACAAGTCAAATAATGACAAGTCTCTGAGAGTAATACTTTGAAGGCTCTCCAACCCTATTGTAACCTCTCCATTGGCTGCCTGACTGCTGGTTTTCACTGAGATTGTAGGCTGTTAATTTTCATGGCTACCACAGAGCTAGAGAGACTAGTGGGGATAGCATACATCAAAATACCATAGGGAATTCTCTGGTGGTCCAGAGGTTAGGATGTGGGCTTTCACTGCCATGGGCCTGGGTTCAATCCCTGGTCAGGGAACTAAGATCCCACAAGCCACACAGCAAGGCCAAAAAAAAAAAAAAATACCATAGAGCTTATTATTCTTACCAAGAGTTAGCCATTTTTCTTGAATAGATGCTCCCTGCCCTGCTGCAAGCCTTTGGTTAATTTCTAGAGTTCTGCAAAAATTATTTCTGACAATTTTTGCATATTTCCTTTTTTCCTTTATAAAGGAAAGAAATTTCAGAGGTCTTTACTCTGACATTTTCACTGATGTCACCTTGATCTCATAATTTTTAATATATTTATTTATTTGAGCAATCTTCATTTGTCACAAATCTCCCAAGCATACCAACGCCGCAACCTGTGCAGATGTCTCCCTCATCCCACTAGGCTCTGATATCCTGTGCTAGAATAGCCTGCTCACCCTGCTTGGGCTCTGACAACACTCACCAGGTCATACCTCACACAAATAGTCTCCTCTCCTTACTGACCTCTGACTCTTTGTACCAGGCTGCACCTGTGTGCGATCACCCTCCCTACCCTACTCCAGGTCATTGCAGCTTCCCGTCTCACCTCCTACCAGTGCAGACACCTACCTTGCTCTGCCCTACATAATGATTTTAGAACTAAATTGTTCAGGGAAAGAAGGTGAATGGGAAATTTTTCTTTCTAAGAAAAGAAAACAAGGAATTGGAGCAACTGAGTGACTTGCTCAAGGACCCAAAGCAAGTGAGGGCCAGGAACAGACCCAGGTCAAATTACTCTTGGTGACTCAGTTCTTTTTCCATTATAATAGCTAAAAACAATGGCTATTATTTGACTGAACGCTTTCAAGTTATTCAGATCTCAGCATAATTGTCACCTCCTGACCACCCAATCTAAATAGCCACCCAGTCACTTATGACCATGTCACCCTGTTTTAATTCTCCTTATTTCCCTCACCACTAACATTTTTCTTTATTTGTTGGCTCCAAGAACAAGGACTGTGTTTTTTTTGTTCACCACTGTGTCCTTAATACCTAACCTGTTGGCTGTTTCATAGTTGGTGCTCAACATATATTTGCTGGACAAATGAATAAACCATGTGTCTGACACAGACTAGTTTCTCTTATAGTAGTCAGAAGAGAGGCTCAAAGGGGTTAAGTAATTTTCCTAAGGTTACATGCAAGTAAAGGCCTTATTAGTTAAATTAGGTTTCTATAAGTGACAGTAGTAAAACCGAAATTTTAACTGGGCCCATGGCATCTTATACAAAGACACATTCTCCACCCTCTTTTATAGGTAGGTGTGGCCATGTGATTAAACTCTGGCCAATACAATGTAAGTGGCATTGGTCTGTGCAACTTCTAGGAAGTGTCCTTAGTGGTGGGACCAGTGCTCTCTGCCCTCCCTTTCCTCCTTTCTTCAGGCTGGAATGCGGACCTGAGCAGCCATCTTGGAGTATGAGGTGAACTTGGGGATGGGGGCCACTAAAGGCAGAGAAAGATGATAGACATCCTTGACACTGTGAAGCACCACACCAGTCCCAGATCACCAATCAAGACTTCATGGGATAGAAAAATAAATTTCTGTTATGAACTAAATTATGGGATAGAAAAATAAATTTCTGTTATGAACTAAATTATGTCCCTCACCTCTAAATTCATATGTTGAAGCTGTAATCCCCAATATGAATGTATTTGGAGATAGGGCTTTTAAAGAGGTAATAAGGTTAAATGAGGTCAAAGTGTTGGGTCCCTAATCAAACACGACTGGTATCTTTATAAGAAAAGGAAGAGACACCACAGCCCTCTCTCCTTGCATATGCACAGAAGAAAAGCCATCTACAAGCCAGGAAGAGAGGCCTCACCAGAAACCAATTTTAATGACACCTTGATCCTAGCCTTCTAGACTCCAGAATTCTGAGAAAATTAATTTCTGCTGTTTAAGCCACTCAGTCTGTGGTATTCTATATACTATGGCAGTCCTAGCGGATTAATCCAACTTCCATCTTGTTTAATCCCTTGTAATTTAGCATTTTGCCAGCAAGCAAAAAAGACAAGGAGGGCAATGGCTGTTCAACAACCAAGAAAAACATGATCTGCCACAGAGACACACAGAGCTACAGCTACATGCTCATCAACAAATATTAAGTGCCTACTATGGGCCCAACTCTTTTCTAGGGATTTAGGATACTTGAGCAAACCAAAGAGACAAAGATACCTGCCCTCTGGGAAAGCTGCAGGTAGATTGGGTTCTGCGGTTGGAGTTGAGGAGCAGTTTAGTTTTGGACATACAGAGCTTGAGATGTCAATCAGACATTCAAGTAGAATGGGGAATAGACTAAAAATAAACATAAATTATATAGTATGTTAAAAAGTGATAACTATGAAACAGGGGTACCTAGAGCAGGATAAATGGAAAAAGGAGTCCGAGGTGGAGGAGAGAGTTTGTTGTAATAAATAGGGTAGTTAGGGTAGACTTCATTGAACAGATGACTTTTCAACAAAGACTTGAAAGGCAAGTCAATATCTGGGGGAAGAGAAGTCCAGGCAGAGGGAACAGGTAAAGCAAAGGCCCTCAGTTTGAATTGGGAGTCAGTGTGCAAAGTGTGCTGAGAAGGAAGAGAGTGGTAAGAGAAAGTCAGAGAGATAACAGGGCCGCTCACGGAGAGCCTTGTGGGCTATTGTAATGACTTTGGTTTTTTTTCAGTGTGAGCTGGAAGTCCCTGTGAGGTTTTGAGTAGAGGAGGGACATGAGATGACAATCTTTCTTTTTTTTTTTTTTTTTGGCTGGGTTGGGTCTTCATTGCTGCGGGCAGGCTTTCTCTAGTTGTGGAGAGCAGGGGCTGCTCTTTGTTGCGGTGCACGGGCTTCTCATTGCGGTGGCTTCTCTTGTTGCAGAGCACAGGCCCTAGGCGCGCGGGCTTCAGTAGTTGCAGCACACGGACTCAATAGTTGTGGCTCGCGGGCTCTAGAGCACAGGCTCAGTAGTTGTGGTGCATGGGCTTAGTTGCTCCGCAGCATGTGGGATCTTCCCAGACCAGGGCTCGAACCCGGATCCCCTGCATTGGCAGGCAGATTCTCAACAACTGCACCACCAGGGAAGCCTGACAATCATTTTTAAAGGATAACTGTGGAGACTTCCCTGGTGGCACAGTGGTTAAGAATCCACCTGCCGATGTAGGGGATACGGGTGTGAGCCCTGGTCCGGGAAGATCCCACATGCCACGGAGCAACTAAGCCCGCGAGCCACAACTACTGAGCCCACGAGCCACAACTACTGAGTCCAGAAGCCACAACTACTGAGCCCACGCACCTAGAGCCCATGCTCTGCAACAAGAGAAGCCACTGCAATGAGAAGCCCGAGCACCACAACGAAGAGTAGCCCTGCTCACTACAACTAGAGAAAGCCCGTGCACAGCAACGAAGACCTGACACAGCTAAAAATAAAATATAAGTAAATAAATAAATTTATATATAAAAAAAAGATAACTGTGGCTGTTGTGTTAAGAATGTGCAAGGGAGATCAGTTCGGTGCTTTGTGACCACCTATAGGGGTGGGATAGGGAGGGTGGGAGGGAGGGAGATGCAAGAAGGAAGAGATATGGGGATATATGTATATGTATAGCTGATTCACTTTGTTATAAAGCAGAAACTAACACACCATTGTAAAGCAATTATACTCCAATAAAGATGTCTAAAAAAAAAAAAAAGAATGTGCAGAACAGGAGTGGGAACAGGAGGACCTATCGGGAAGCTATTGCCAGGAGTCCAGGCGAGAGACGATGGTGGCTCAGACAAGGGGGCGGCAGTGGCAATGGTGAGAAGTGGTTGGATTTGGGATACAGTTTGAAGATGGAGTAAATTAGATTTCTGACCAATTGGCTGTAAGTATGAAAGAAACAAGAACATCAAAGACAGCTCCAAGGTTGGGTTTTTTGTTTGATTGTTTGTTTGTTTGTTTGTTTTTGTCTGTGCCATGTAGCATGCAGGATCTTACTTCCCCAACCAGGGATCGAACCAGTGGTCCCTGCAGTGGAAGCGCGGCGTCTCAACCACTGGACCGCCAGGGAAGTCCCAACTCCAAGGTTTTTTTATCTGAGCATCTTGAATGGAGTTGCCATCAACTGGAAAAAAGGTTGAAGTTGGGGAAGGTTGCAGGTAGATTGGGTATTTTGGGGGTAGAGGGAGAACAGGAGTTTAGTTTAGGACATGTTGAGCTTGAAACGTCAGACATCCAAAGAGAGACGTAGGCAATTGGATATGCAAATTTAGAGTTCAAGAGTGAGCTTCAAGGCTGGAGACATAAATTTGGGGGTTGTCAGCATCTAGGTGATATATAAACCATGAAATGAATGAGATTCCCAAGTAAGTGAGTGTAGGTGGAGAAGGGAAGAGAGCCAAATCCTCTTGATAAGGAAGATAACAAAGAAGGCTGAGAAGTGCTTGGTGAGATAAGAGAAAAAGGTAGGTACTGAGAGCCAAGTAGAGACACGAGGGAGTAATTAACTTGTGTTAGGTAAGTAAATTAAGGACTAAGGATTGCCCATTGGATTTAGCAATACGGAGGTGATTGGTGGGATGGTGGAGATGAAAGTCTGAGTCAAGCAGCTTTAAAGGAGTATAGAGCTGAAATATGTGCATTTCATTATATGCAAATTATTTCACAAAAGAAAAAATCTGTAAACAAATATGTCTTAGGTAGTAATATGCATACTAAAGTATTTAGAGGGAAGTATACTTATATCTGCAATTTACTTTGAAGTGCATAAAAAAAAATCAAATGGATTGATGGATGGATAGAGGAATGGATGGATGGTTAGATATATAATAAAGTGAGTACAATAGAATATTGATGGTAGAATCCAGGTGGTGGATATATAGGTGTTCACTGTAAACTTCTTCAACTGTACAGTATTTTTTTTCTCATAATGAAATGTTGGGGGAAAAGAACAAGGGACAGATACTACAGATGACTTTTTCAGGGAATTTTGTTCAAAGGAAAATAAAGAAATAAGATGGCAGCTGGCTGGGGAAGTGAAGTCAATATAAGTTTGATTCTTTTTTTAAGATGAAAAAAAGAATAGATGTTATTCTGTCACTAGGAATGATCCAGAAAAGAGCAAAAGAAATGATGTTGTAGAAAAGAGAGGAGTGAATTTCCTATGCAGTGTCCTTGACCAGACCCAAAGGGATGGGATCTCACAAGTGGCGGGGCCAGCTTTAGCGAGAGCACGGTAGTTCACGACAGGAGGGGAGGGAAAAATGTGGGGGCAGATCCTGGTGGGTGGGCAGAGGAGGAGAGGGAAACTAGGGAAGTTCTCTTCTGATTGCTTCAATACCTCAATAAATGGGCCACAAGGTCAACAGTTGAGAGTAAGGATGGGGGAGGAGGCGGGGTTTCAGCAGAAGATGTGAACTAGCCATCCTGGAGAGGGGAGAATGAATGGACCGAGGACACAGCAGGTCCTTGCCTGGAAGCATTAAAGCCCCATTGTAAGATCATGGTCAGCATGGCAGTGCATTTGTCTTCAGCCTTGTTTACCTTCACTGAGACAGGCACAGAACCGGTGGAGAATTGGATTTTATCAAGGAGTCAAGTGATTATAATAACTGACCATGGAATTGGAGCTGGGGAAGGAGAGGGCAAGGACATTAAGAGATGAGGGGCCATGAAATGCTGATAAGACCACTGGAGGGTCCAATGTCCAAGGATTGTCAGAGTTTGGATACTAAAGGGAGAGAGCTAGAAAGGCAGGAAGTGGTAGGTAGAGAATTGGATGCATGAAATTGAAATTGTGACTTATCGGTGAAAACAAAATATGATCAGGGGAGTGAGAGGCTGAGATTGCATGGGAGTCAAGATCATGGAAGGAGAGACTGTCGAGGAACCAAGAGGCCTGGGGTTTGGAAGGATCATCTACACGTACACTGCCACCATATGAATTCAGTCTGAGTCAGGGGAACAAGCAACAGTGAGCCAGGAGCCCAGATCGCTGGGAAATGAGGGGCCGGAAGTCAGTGGGAGACAGTGACAATGAGGGGCAGTAGAATGGAGAATCTGATGATGTGAGGTTCAAAGTGAAGGAGTTTTAGGATGAGGGGCGGGAGAAGGGTCTGTACATGAACCTGTCAGGAACAGGAGGACAGCTGCCCACCTCCACACCCAGCGGCACAAGGGCAATGGGAGGAAAAAGAGCCACAGCTCCAGAGACAGCAGGGTCCTGAGGGGGAGCCAGGGTCCTGTTAGAGCACATGGGTGATGGGAACTTCCAAGGAAGAAGTCAGGATACGGCGACTTTTGCTGATAACCAACCGTGAACTCCAGAGAACACAGTGGGAGGTTTTGGGGAGTCGGGGAGGGGCAGAGAAGGGACAGAATAGGGCATGGTAGAGCCTTTTGGAAATTAGCAAGCCCAAGATGGGGGGTGACCTGGGAGTCTGGAGTCCCAGTGGTTGTTGATAAACACCAGGATAAAGGGCCACATGAGACAAGTCCGGGGGCTCAAGGCAGATCTCGGAGGCCAGGTGAGAGTGTCAGAAGAGGGGAGGGCTGGGTGTTTGGGAGTCCCTCTCTACATGAGGGTACAGATGTTCACTCTCATGCCCTGCCAGCAAAAGAGGAATCTAACTCAGCATGGTGTAATGGGGTAGAGTCAGACTTCCTTGAGTGCATTCTGGCTGCCACTTGCCAGCCATGTAATGCCACTTCACCTCTCTGTGACCTAGTTTTCCCACCCACAATGTAGAAATAATATTTCTGTCCTACGTGCGTTGTGAGGAATAAATAATTAATCTGTGCAAACCTTCAGCAAATGGTAGCTCTTGTGAGAGCCACACAGTCTAACTCACCTAAAGCCAGACCACCTCTGGACTTCTCAGTCACATGAGCCAAGATATACCCTTTCTTTGTGGACTATGCTAGCTTGAGTTGAGTTTTTTGACTCTTATGACCAAAAGATTTCTGGCACAGACACTATTTTTGTAACAGGGATGAACAAATCTGACTCCATATTGGATCTGTTTCTTTTACTTTACAAGTTAATCACTAAAGGCTTGTTACCTATAAGCTTAAATTATACATAATGGTCCATCTCTGAGAACCCTGCCTCCCATGTAATGAGTGTTAAGCTAAAATACCTTTGTTTAGCTCACAGGAAACATCTTGACCACACCTACCTGTGAATGGCTGCAGGAAGGAAGAAACTAACACATCCCCTCCAGAGTCTGACCAGAAACAGGAAATGTTCGGCTTTACCCTCTTCCCTTTTAACATAAAAGAAGCCTGAATTTTAATTAAGGGAAGATGGTTCTTTGGGACACTAGTCCACCATCTTCTTGGTCTGCTGGCTTTCTGAATAAAGTCCTTGCCCCAACAACCCGTCTCTCAATTTATTGGCCTGTTGTGCTGTGAGCAGTATGAGCTTGGACTCGGTAACATCTGGATCTCCATTAGGCAGATGAGGAAACTAAGAATCAGAGAGGTTAAGTTGGTTGCTCAGAGACACACAGCTAAGATTTGAACACAGGTCCATCTGACCTGCCAGTCTGCTCAAAAACAGCCATACTACCACCAACTCAAAGTCCAAGTGCCGGGGATCCTTTATTATTTCTAGTCAAGTGTCTTCCTCCCAGGGGAACTCTGCAAAGGCCAGGACTGGACATTTTGAGAGAAAAGGGGAGCTGGTTTGACAGCTTCCCGACCTTGGGCGGATCACCCTGGAGAGTAGTGTAATGAGTCACAGGCCATGCTTGGGAGGATTAATTTTCACATAGTTCAGTGGTCCAGATCCCAGGTCCACACTTTTGTGGCGAGCAGAGGACAAGTGGAGAGGTATTCTGACAGGCACACATCGTATCCAGGACAGCATGAGTCGAAGGAGGCAAGAGCCCAAGGGTTTAATCTCAAGAAAGGGATGCCAGGTTACACACCCACACTCTCCCTGCCACCTCCGCCTCCCATCTTATACAGGCATACCTTATTTTATTGTACTTTATTGTACTTCACAGATAATTCATTTCTTACAGAATTGAAGGTTTGGGGGCTTCCCTGGTGGTGCAGTGGTTAAGAATCCGCCTGCCAGTGCAGGGGACACGGGTTCAAGCCCTCATCCAGGAAGATCCCACATGGTGCGGAGCAAGTAAGTCCATGCACCACAACTACTGAGCCTGCACTCTAGAGCCAGTGAGCCACAACTACTGAGCCCACGTGCCACAACTAGTGAAGCCTGTGTGCCTAGAGCCCTTGCTCCGCAACAAGAGAAGCCACTGCAATGAGAAGCCCGTGCACCACAACGAAGAGTAGCCCCCACTCGCTGCAACTAGAGAAAGCCCATGCAGCAACGAAGACCCAACGCAGCCCAAAATAAATTAATTAATTAATTTTTTTTTTAATTGAAGGTTTGTGCCAACCCTGTGTCAAGCAAATCTATCAGCACTGTTTTTCCAACAGTATTATTTTTTAATTAAGATATGTACATCGTTTTCTTTAGATGTATGCCATTGCACACTTAATAGACTACAGTATACTATAAATGTAACTTTTATATGCACTGGGAAACCAAAAAGTTCATGTGACTTGCTTTATTGCCATATTTGTTTTATTGCAGTGGTGTAGAACTGAACCCTCAATATCTCCAAGGTCTGCCTGTATTTTCCAATTCTTCCTTATTATTCTATCATCATTTCTTTTCTTCTTCTTTTCCTACCTCTCCTCTTTCCACAAACATTTTGGAGTCATTACAAAAAATATATAAATACAAAGATAAAGCATCAGACTTCAGGACTAGGTAAACCATTAACTAGACTTAGGGAATGGGAATGCACTGTAGCACCACATGCCAAATGTGATATTCCAGAGTTGCTATGGTTGAGCTTCCTGGTGGCCAAAGCAAAATGGGAAACTACAATTATGTAGTTCAGAATAGCTGAACTACAGCTAGTCATGTGAACAGACACAAACTGCCCTCAGAGGAAACAAAGCTTTTCCTAGCACTTAGCCCAAAAATAAAATTTTCACACATGTATACATATGACATTGAATAGTGTCATGCACAGGTGTCCCTGGCCACACCCCTGAATGTACATGCAGTAATGGGTTTCCTAAGCCTATTTTTTGGAGTATCCTTTGAAGAAGCCAGTGAAACAGCTCCAAACTACAATTCAATGAGAGCCTTTAGAAAACAGAGTCAAATGCAACTTTCTAATGGCTTAGCTTGATCCAACAGCATTTCCCAAACTGTGTTCCTCAGAAGCCCAGATTTGCACACAGCATTAATAAGTGTTCTGTAAGAAAAGGGTTCCACAGGAAATAAATTGGAGATAAAATCAGGATTAAACAAAATCAAGCAAGTTTTTTAACTGCAGGATTTCTACAAGTGTTTAATACTCAAGTGTCCATGTGAATCTCCAAGGTCAGGTGAAGGATGAATTATTTTCTGTCTTCATGGAACCTTCCTCTCCACCCATCCCCAATTTTTTCAGGAGTTCCTTTTAGAAGCTTACAGAAAGCTAGATATGCGAGGACCACAATTTGAGAGATGCTGATATAGAGGAATGGATGAGCTAAACTCCTCCAAATCAAATTTCTCTCAGCCAGGCGTTTGACAGAGTTAGCCATCTGATGGTTTAAGGCAGGGGTCCCCAACCTCCGGGCCACAGACCTGTACTGGTCCATGGCCTGTTAGGAACTGGGTCGCACAGCAGGAGGTGAGCAGCGGGCAAGTGAGCGAAGCTTCATTTGTATTTATAGCTGCTCCCCATCACTCACATTATCACCTGAGCTCCGCCTCCTGTCAAACTAGCGACGGCATTAGATCCTCATAGGAGCGTGAACCCTGCTGTGAATCGTGCATGTGAGGGATCTCAGTTGCGCGCTCCTTATGAGAATCTAATGCTTTGATGATCTGAGGTGGAGCTGAGGCAGTGATGCTAGCGCTGGGGATGGCTGCAGACACAGGTTATCATTAGCAGAGAGGTTTGACTGCACAGAGACCATAATAAATCAATTGCTTGCAGACTCATATCAAAACCCTATCAGTGAGTGGCAAGTGACAATTAAGCTGCATCTGGTGGCAGGCTTTATAGTGGCAAGTGAGTTGATGCACTTCAGTTGTACAGCTGCAGCTGGTGGCAGGCTTTAAGTCAGAATCCGACACTTATTTTAGTCCACCCGTGGCCCACCCATTATTTTATTTACCACTTCCGGCCGCGCCTCTTTTCCCTCCCTGCGCACTTGTCTCAGTCACAGTTTTGGTAAGCCCACAAGCTAACCCTAGCCAAAATGAGTAAAAAACAAACTTCACTGGAGAGCTTCTTTGTAAAGGGGGAAAGACCCAATGATGAAATGGCAGACTCTAAGTCTGCCAGCAAAAAGAAAGCTGCGTTTAAAAGAAAATACCGAGTCCTACTTAAATTCTGGGTTCATTCATTGCAACAGGTGATTCACATTCTCCAAGCCCGCTTTGTATAATATGAGGCGACCAGCTATCCAACGAAGCCATGAAAACTTCAAACTGCTTTGCCACTTGGAGACCAAGCACCCTGCATTAAAGGACAAGCCTTTGGAGTTTTTCAAAAGAAAAAAATGTGAACACAAAGAACAGAAGCAATTATTGAAGGCCACAACTTCATCAAATGTGTCTGCACTGAGAGCCTAATTCTTAGTGGCTAACTGCATTGCTAAAGCTAAGAAGTCTTTTACTATCGGTGAAGAGTTGATCCAGCCTGCTGCTAAGGACATTTGTCATGAACTTTTAGGAGAGGATGCAGTTCAAAATGTGGCACGTGTTCCTCTTTCGGCTAGCACCATAACTAGACAAATTGATGAAACAGGTGAAGATATTGAGGCACAGCTCGTAGAGAGGATTCATGAGTCACCGTGGTATGCAATCCAGGTTGACGAGTCTACTGATGTTGACAACAAGGCAACAATGCTTGTTTTTATGCAATACACTTTTCGGGAGGATGTGCGTGAGGATTTGTTATGTGCACTTTTGTTGCCAACCAACACCACAGCTGCAGAACCATTCAAGTCTTTGAATGATTACATAGCAGGAAAACTGAATTGGCCATTTTGTGTCAGTATATGCATGCACAGAGCAGCGGCCATGACTGGACCGCTTTCTGGTTTCACTACTCGGGTCAAAGAGGTCGCTTCTGAATGTGAGCCTACGCACTGTGTCATCCACAGAGAAATGCTGGCTAGCCGAAAAATGTCACCTGAACTTTACAATGTTTTGCAGGATGTGATTAAAATTATCAGCCACATTAAAGTACATGCCCTTAACTCACGTCTGTTCAGGCAGCTCCGTGAGGAGATGGACACAGAGCACACACGTCTTCTCTTGTACACAGAAGTGAGATGGCTTTCTAAAGGTTGATCACTGGCCAGAGTTTTTGAGTTACGAGAGCTGCTCCAGAGATTTCTTTTAGAAAAACAGTCACCACTGGTAGCACATTTCAGTGGCACAGAATAGGTCACAAAACTTGCTTACCTGTGTGACATGTCCACCCTGCTCAACGAACTCAATCTGTCACTTCAGGGGAGAATGACAACTGTGTTCAAGTTGGCAGATAAAGTGGCTGCATTCAAAGCCAAACTGGAATTATGGGGGCGATGAGTGAACATTGGGATTTTTGACATGTTTCAAACATTAGCAGAGATTTTGAAAGAGACTGAGCCAGGGCCCTCTTTCTCCCAGCTGGCGCATGATCACCTATCTCAGCTTTCAAAAGAGCTTGAGCATTACTTCCCAACCACAAAAGACCCCAGAACTGGGAAGGAATGGATCCTCAACCCATTTGTGGATAAGCCAGGTGAATAGACTTTGTCTGTGCTAGAAGAGGATCAACTACTTGAGATCGCAAATGACAGTGGCCTTAAAAGTATGTTTGAGACAACTTCAAATCTCCATACGTTCTGGATTAAGTCAAGGTGGAATATCCTGAGATTGCCACAAAAGCACTGAAAAGCCTGCTTGCATTTCCAACATCCTATCTTTGTGAAGCAGGGTTTTCTGCAGTGACAGCAACCAAAGCACAATTATGGAGTAGACTGGACATAAGCAACACACATCAGGTGTCACTGTCTCCCATCACCCCCAGATGGGACCATCTAGTTGCAGGAAAAGGAGCTCAGGGCTCCCACTGATTCTGCATTATGGTGAGTTGTATAATTATTTCATTATATATTACACGTAATAATAATAGAAATAAAGTGCACAACAAATGTAATATGCTTGAATCATCCAGAAACCATCTCCCACACACCCTGGTCCGTGGAAAAATTGGCTTCCAAGAAACCGGACCCTGGTGCCAAAAAGGTTGGGGAGTGCTGGTTTAAGGCAATGGAGTCTGACAGGGTCCAGACTTGAGGTCTCCTGATACCCTCATGGTGAGATAAGAATGCCTCTTCCACCAGCGCCTCTTCCAGGACGCACATTCTTAGTCCAAACAACTAGAGAACGTGCAAAAGAGGTTAAGAGGGTGAGGATGAAAATTTCTCACAACCTGTGAGATGCTCTGTCTCCACTAAGGGGGCCAGGTGTGCTCCCTGGGGCCTGGGCCAGCGGCAAAGGTGGGGGTCCCTATGCTTAGCTGCATGGAGTTGAGGGGGCAGTTAAGGGAATGCAGACTCAAAGACATGCCAGATGTTTCCAAGGAGATATTCAGAAGGGGGTCAAGGGAGAATTCCAAGTTGAAGGGTTAACTAAATCTAGCCAGAGAGATAGGGAGAGGGAGGGACAGGAAAGGAAGTTTAGAGGTGGCAGTGAGAAATGGGTCTAGACTGTAGAATCATTCCAAATTCAAAGAAAATGTGGTCTTAGGGGCTCACTATCTGATTTCTGGAATCCAGGCGTAGACGCATTTTGATAACTCTGAGTCAGACAGAAGTGGTCTTACCTATTGCTCATCAGCTGATAGTTCCAACCTTCATGGCTTAAATCAGGTTCATAAACAACTCAGCATAGATCCAAGTTTAGGACCTGAACCAGCAGACGCTCCTCAGCCAAAAAGGCAGTTCAAGAAAATATCGTACATATTGACAACTTTGAAAGGGCCAGATATAAAAAAAGATGCTTGTCATAGGACGGTCAATAATGGTGGGAAATGAAAACAACCCAAATATTCCACTCGTGGGAATTGATCAACTAAAATATAATACATTAATATAGCGGAATACCATACAACCGTCACCAAGGCTTTGAAGTGTGTTTATTAACATGGAAAAAAAGACGTATGATAAACTATTCATTAAAAATACAGATTACCAAAATAGAAATAGCAGGGTCCCATTTTAACAGAAAAGAAAAAACAAACATTTTTGTGTAAGTGTTCACAGAAGGAAGTCTAAAGGGAGATTTCCAAACTGGTCCTCTGTGGGCTGAGAGATTGCTGATTACTAATGTCTTTTTCTTTACATTCATAAGTAATTCCTTTATTTATTTATTTTTTTACAGTAAGCATGGATTTTTTTTTTTACGTAATTATTTTTAAAAAGCAGAGGGGAAAAGCGCTATTTCCAGCCTCCCGCAGTTGATACCTGAAGCCCTCACTTTCTTGCACGATCTCTCCCTCTCCGTCCTTATCTTCACTATCCTGTTATTGTCGTTTTGGTTCCAAATCCTGCTCCTCCATCTCCCCCACCCATCCAACCTCAAACACACTGATGCTTCGAGAGGGATGGAGGCATAGCCGGCTGGGTTCCGAGGAGCACAGAGGCAGGAATTCTGGAAGAAGAGTGTGAGCTAAGACACCAGCCAGCCTGGGGTGGGGAGGGGAGTGGGGGTGAGGGGGTGTTTGCTGGGACATGGCTCTCTGGGGCCACTGGAGTGTGGAGTGAAGCTGGGCTGGTCAAGATCAGAGGCCAGGCAAGGATCAGGCAGTTTGACTCATGACAACACCGCCCTCTCACACCTTTGCCAGTGAACTCGATACAGGGCCTAAAGCTCACATCAGAACTGTCTTTGTAGGTTGAGGATCTGTGACTACCTGCAAAGTGGGGTTTCCGAGGTGGGCCATCAGGAGACCTGAGTCTGGTTTCCCCACTCACAGGAGGCTATGAAATTCTAACCTCACTGAGGCTGTGCTTCTCAGACTCCTTACAACCCAGGGGCTGTGTGAAGCCACAGGATGGGAGAAACTGCATTTCAAAGGGGGAAAAAAAAGTTTTACTGAGAATTAATGAATTCACATTTGTATAGCTATTTATAAATGATGTTTTATTTGAAGATTTGGAAGGACTCAATTTTCTAATTGTAATATTACTGCAAGCACACATGTAACATGGAGTAGAATAAAAAACCTAGATGAATTGAACATTTTGAACGCTCCAGAGACATTTTTTCCTTCCCCTGGGATAGATCTGCTTCAGGCTATGCTTCAGATCCTGCCCACTTTCACGTCTCTTTAAGAAGCACTGGCTGGGAACTTCCCTGGTGGCGCAGTGGTTAAGAATCCGCCTGCCAATGCAGGGGACACAGGTTTGATCCCTGGTCCGGGGAGATCCCACACGCCGCAGAGCAACTAAGCCCGTGCGCCACAGCTACTGAAGCCTGTGCACCACAACTACTGAAGCCCATGCGCCTAGAGCCCGTGCTCCGCGACAAGAGAAGCCACCGCAATGAGAAGCCCGCACACTGCAACGAAGAGTAGCCCCAGCTCACAGCAACCAGAGAAAGCCCGCACGCAGCAAAGAAGACCCAACACAGCCAAAAATAAATAAAATAAAGTTAATTAATTTTAAAAAAAGAAGCAGCACTGGCTAAACAGATCACCAAAGTGTCTTAGCTCTGTGTCCCTGGGTGCAGTCAATTACACTGAGGTCAGTTAGATGGCAAGGTGTGTAAATTACTCTCTCCCCTGAGCAGGGTTTGATGGAGGTGGGGGAGGGGCTTAAGTAATCTCCCACAATTTCCTACAGTGTTACTGTCTCCATTTTATCAAAATGAGAAACTGAGCTTCGATGAAGTTGAAAAGACTTGCCGAAGGTCACGCAGCTAGTAAAGTGACAAGAGCTGGTTGTCTAACTATAAAGCCAGTGCAAATGATGGTTAAGCCAAGGCACCTTTAAGAAACAAAGTAGCTCCCAAGCCAAGATGGTAGGATGGGGGCAATGTGAAGGAACATGCTTTTAAATGCCGTCATTTCTCAGAAAATAGAAATTTTTCAAAGGAACTTTCACATTCTCCTTTATTTATTTCTGTAATATCTGGGTTGTTATAACCAATATATATTTTCTTCATGGTGGTTGCCCAACAACATCAAAAGGTTATTTAGACACTAACCCCAAATAACTTCCCTTGGTCTGATTACAACCTCATCCAGCTACCTTCCTAATTATTTGGCCACCAGTAGAGCTGGCTAGCAGAGGGGGGGGGGGGTCAATGGCCAAGCTGACCAAACTGTGTTGTCCACCTGATTTTCTATTTCTCATTATAAATGAATGCAGCTCAACAAATTTTTTCTTCTCCTATCTCAACACTTCCTAGGGTCTAGCAAACAGAAAGGAGCATTACATAATGCGGGTCAAAGCAGAAAAGAGACACAAAGTCTCTTTCAGCATAGTAACCCACAGGTGTTAGTTCTCTCTTGGCCATGTACAGCTTGATTGTCTTGTGTCAGGTAGCAATTAAAGGCTTCTTTTCTTCATCTATTGCTGCATTACTCAGATGTCTTTCCCTTGCAAGGGACAGAAATCCAACTCAAGCTGACTTAATAAAAATCAGAGTGGATTTTATTGGTTATTATAACTAAAAAAATCCAAAGAGCTCTGACTTCAGGTATGGCTGGATCAAGGCATTCAATGTCATCGGGCCTTTTTCTGACTCTTTTCTCATCTTTCTTTTGTGTCACACAGTGTGTTCCTGTCACTTCCAGGGTTCCATACTCTAGCTTGGAAACCCAGCAGTAAGAAAAACTTGTGAGTCGTTCCAACAGAATTCCCAGAATTGAATCTCATTGGTTTGGCTTAGATCACATACCCATGTCTGAACCAATTCTTTTAGCCAGCGGGGTGGAACATGCTGATTGGTCTGCCCTGAATTACATCGCCTCTCTCCTCCCACAGAGCTTCGAACCACACACAATGACAGTGGAGAGCAGTGGTTGCCCAAAAGGAAAACAGGCCACTGTAGAAGGAGAAATGGATGTTGGGCTTGGGGAGAAAACAGATGTCCAGTGCTAGAGCTGAGGTGCCTTTCAGCTTGATCTGGGGGAGAACAGAATAGAAAGAAATAACTGATTGTCAGGCTGATGGCTGAGGAGGAGAAGAGATGTGATGGCGAGGGTAGAGGGGGGAGAATTCGATTTCAGAGACAGGGGACTCAGGGTGAGGATGAAGCAAGAGAGCAGAGCCTGTCCCTTGGGGTGGGGGAAAGCACTGGGTCAGAAGAGCTGGACTCTCTGGACCTCAGCTGGTGACAGAAGCAGCAAAGGATGGTGCAGCTTGTCCTTCTGGATTCGGCAGGGCGTAGGTGAGGCATTACTTTGAGGAGGTGGATTGCACCACCCCACCCTCTGATGTTCAGGGCAAAGTGAGGAAATCACATTTACTTTTTTAATTTTAAATTTTTTATTAAAGTATAGTTGATTTACAATGTCTTGTTAGTCTCTGGTGTACAGCAAAGTGATCCAGTTATACATATATATATTTTTCCTTTTTCATATTCTTTTCCATTATGGGAATCACGTTTTCTTAACTGCCATGCTATGTATGTCTTTCAGTCCCACATGAGTCCTGTTAGCTTGAGTCAGCTGCCTGAAGGCCAACTGCCTCTACACTGAAGGACGAGATTGAGTTCCTGGACCCAAGAGGCTGGGAAGCTGACCTTGGACGCTAGTAAATTCCACGGGGTCCTGGCCCCATGAAAGGCCCCTTGGCAGGCAGCTGGCAGGCCTGCCTTGACCACACCCTGCCTTTGCTTCCAGACTTCGGCAGCGCCTTCCTTACAGGGCTGTGCCAGGATGCAGGAAGATCGCAGGTGAGGATTCTGTCTCGAGGCTCGGCTCCAAGCAGGCCCAAACAAACAGCAGCTGTTTTTATTACTACTGGCTCTGCAGTGTGCCTGGCACACAACAAATTGCACCTATTATTAGGTATGTGAAGTGCACAGCAGGATAGGGATGAGATGCTTGGGAACCAGTAACGGTTAATACAATTATTGTGACTGTAAAGGAACAGATGGCAGTAGCAGGTCATAAATACCTATGGACTGTTTCGGTTTTACTGTTTGGCTGGACTTTTTTCCCCCTGCTGCTCAGAATACTTTTCCCATCACTTCTTTCTTCTTCACAGGGCCGCCTGCTTGCAAACATTCTCAGAGCACAAATAAACTTTTTCCCGCTGATCCTGACATCCAAAACCTTTTGAGAAACACCCATGGCGGTGTTTCTCCAAGTGGGGTCTCCCTGGTCCACCTGGGTTAGAATCATCATGATGTTTGTTAACTGAGCAAATTCTAAGATTCCCATCCAGACCTTGCTGAATCTCAATCTCTGGGTTTGGGACCTAGAAACCTGCATTTTAAAAGGCTCCTGGGGGCTTCCCTGGTGGCGCAGTGGTTGAGAATCCGCCTGCCAATGCAGGGGACACAGGTTCGAGCCCTGGTCTGGGAGGATCCCGCATGCCGCGGAGCGACTGGGCCCGTGGGCCACAACTACTGAGCCTGCGCATCTGGAGCCTGTGCTCTGCAACGAGAGAGGCCGCGATAGTGGGAGGCCCGCGCACCGCGATGAAGAGCGGCCCCCGCTCGCCGCAACTAGAGAAAGCCCTCGCACAGAAGCGAAGACCCAACACAGCCATAAATAAATAAATAAATACATACATAAATTAACATGTTTTAAAAAAATAAAAGGCTCCTGGGGTGGGGGGCGGTGGGTGGGGGTGGTGATTCTAATGTATCCTGAAGCTCACAAGCCATAATCCCGCGGGCACTCATGAGGCACCAGCCGCAACAGGAAAATCCTGATTCACGCACTGGCCCTGCCCCCTTGGCCCTTCTATCAGACAATTCAAAGATTCCAGGCCCTCTAGTTACTGATTAACCCCAGGTTTCAAGGAAAGAAATAATAATAACTAAAGGGACAACATGAGCCAAGAAACAAGCTGAGCAGCCCTGGGAGAGCGGTGCTGGACGGCTGATGACGAGAAGGAAATAGAGGCTTGAGAAGCCCAGCCTGAGGTCAGACCACATCCAGGTCCCAGTGACACCGGCTGACACTTCCCTGTCGATGCCCAGGCCCTGAGCTGCCACGTCCCAGTGGCTCCTCTGCCCAGAATGGCCCGCACTGAGCTCCTGCAGCAGCCCCAGCTTGTGTGCAAAGAAGCCACCGCCTCTAACACCGCGGGCCCTGCCGGGGGTCATCGCGGCTCCACGGATGGCGACCTGGAGTGCCTGGTGTGCCGGGAGCCCTATAGCAGCGCCCGGCTGCCCAAGCTGCTGGGCTGCCAGCACACCTTCTGCGCCGTCTGCCTGAAGCTGCTGCTGTGTGTGCAGGACGACACCTGGTGCGTCATCTGCCCGCTGTGCCGCAAGGGCACTGCCGTCCCCGGGGGCCTCATCTGCAGCCTGCGTGACCAGGAGGCCGTGCTGGGGCGGCTGGCCCGGCCGGGCCCGGAGGTGCGGCTCTGTCCTCAGGGGCTGGTGAATCCTGCTACCTTGATAGCAGGGCATCCCAGCTTAGCAGGAGAGGATGAACAGGACGCGGAGAGTGCCAACTACGTGGCAGCCCGGCGCCTGGCGGCACACCTGCTCCTCCTGGTCTTGCTCGTCGTCCTCATCCTGCCCTTCGTCTACCCAGGCATCATCGGGTGGACGCTCAGCTCCGTCGCCGCACTGGCCCTGCTGTGGTCCGTGCTTCTCTGCTGTCACCGCAGCAGCCAGGGCAGCTGCTGGTCCTCCCCCAGGACTCTCTTCTGCAGAGAGCAGAAACCCAGCGAGATCTCTTCCATCGCCTGAGAGCGCTCCGACCAGGCAGTGTCTGGGGACTTCTGTCTCTGCGGCCCGTTTACTGTCACAGTGAACAGGGTAAGGGGCTCTGCATCAGAGTGGCTCCCCTGGGAGAGTAAACGCCAGCTGGACCTGCAAGCCAAAGCCAGAATGGCAGTCTTGGGTCAAGAACTGTGTGTTCGGACGATACACTTACACCTGCTCAGGGAATAGCACAGCTAAACTGTTTGGGGATGGGGAAGAGGCACAGACTACTTGAATGCTACAGGGGCAGGGGGACCTTCTGTTCCTCTTATTCCAATGCTCCCGTTTTTCTTTCTATACCTTGATAAAAGTATTGCAAATATTGACGTTATTGCAGAACAAATAGAACCGGAACCCCTTTTTCTGCAATTTATGTATCTGGTTGTTTCTTGCTTTCTTTTGGTTTGGTTCTGTGTGTTCGGGGTCATTTGTTTCTATTTCTGGCTGTGACACATCTTCCCTCTGGGGAAGTCAGAGCCCACAGGAAGCCCTCCTGCCCTCCCCCTGATGTTGTCCATCTCGTGCCCATCCCACCTCGCCAAAGGTCCTGGGGGTTCGGGTCTCCCATTGAGCTGCCCCCAGGAATGGAGAGGGAGAACTTGTGTGGAGGAGTGGGTCTTCTGCTGCTGCCAGGGGATGCCCACATTTGGTTGGCAGAGTTGGGGAGGGTTGGAGAGGACATAGGTGGGTCTGGGAATTGCTCTCAGCAGCTCCACCAGGATTTCTCAGCTCCATGTCATCGGGTCCTAACTTAACAGAGAATCACAGTGTTACGAGAACTACCCCCATCCCCCCACAGCGGGTCCAGCTGCCCATCGGATGCACATGATCCCACACTCTAGAACGAAATCTTTATGGGTGTTGTTTCTTTCTTATTGCCTCCCGATGCCCATCTGAGCTTTTGTCATAAAGATAAGAGGCCCCATAAATGCAACAGTCCTCTCCAATAACCCCACATTTCCCACCTCTCCCTGAGAGTCACAGTCATCTGAAAGGCTTTTGTGTCTTCTCTCCACCGTTTCTGCTCCATAACAGAGAGGAGACTTCTGCCAGAGTCAGGCATCAACCAGTGGGGGGACCCATCAGGGTGCAGGGGAGTAAAAGACAGGAGATGTCACATTATTTCCTTCCAAAGACCCCGTAACTGGGAAGCAGACTTGAAACCTCAGAGGGGTTCGTTGAGTACAATCCATTGTCCCTCCTTGCCTGCCTTTCCTCCTGATAGGATGACAGTTGCAGGCTGGACGTGAAGTTCACGGTGACGGTCCCTTTGTCAGGGAGCGATGAGAGAACGCCGCCACTGCAGCACGGGGTTGGGGGGGATGCGGGTTGGCCCCGGCCCAGCGGTTGCATGTGTGTTGTTTAACAGGGCCTTCTGGCTTTCTGAGCTTCATTTCCCCAAAATGAGCCAGTAGCACTGGATTATTCCTAAATCCCCTGAAGTCCAGAAGCTGAGGATGCTGCTGGGCTCCCAGATAATGAACGTGGGGTCACATCCCCTGTGGAGTCACACCCAGAAAAGTCAAAATGTAAGTCTGTATGCAATTAGTGTTCTTGCAATCTGCACAAAAAAAATCTTCCTTTTTCTTATAAGGCACCTTCAGGGCACACTGTGACACCCATGCTATTGGCCTTATTAACTCCTGGTGCTGGGAGAGAGTGTGGGTGAGTGCGTGTGGATGTATATGTGCTCATGCTATTAAGCCAAGGCCAAGCAGGCCTGGAGGACACCCTATCTCCCCAGGATGGATAAATGACAAGAATTGTTTGGCATTTCCAGAGCTGGCCTCAGGCACGTGCAGTTTGGGATGGTTGCCAGTAGAAGAGGGAAAGAACATTCTTTCCTCACTCACCTCCACTCCCATTCCATCTCATTCTTGGACCCTCCACTAAGAAGAAAACCTCCACCAAGGTTTCAGTTGCTAATGACAACACCATTTCTACCAAAGTAACGGTGGGCTGATGTTTACGGAGTGCTTACTGTGCACCCAGCACTGCATTAACAGCTTTATGTCCATTATCTAGCTGAATCTTCATAACAGTTTTATGAAGAAGAGACCATCTTGCCGATGAGGATACTGAGGATCAGAGAGGTCAATTCATCTGCCTAAGGTTGCACAGCCAGCCACTGCCAGAGCCCCCTAGGAAATTAACCCAGTGTTCTTTCTGCTCCCACATGCTTCCTCCTTTGTGTGCAGTTTCAAAACAGCCAGGAAGCTGGTCACTGCTTGTGGGCTTGGGAGGGAGAATAGGAAACTAACCACAGGAGCCTCCAAATTCCAGTAGTCAGGTGCTCAGAGAAGCCCGAGAATTCTGGAATCTATTGTCTATGCTAAAGAGAAAGAAAAGAGAATGATAAAAGTGGGATGGCTTTCCTGACTTTTACCACCCAGTGCCAGCCTCCCCTGAAGGGAGCTGTGTTAGCACATGACCAACGTGTTCTCCGTCCCCATGGGCAAAGATGTCTTGACACTTCTGTCCCATTGTCCTGAAGCCCAGCTGGTCTCCGAGTACTTTTGGCCCCTGGCAGTGTTGGGGCAGAGAGCACCAGAGGCTAATTTCAGCCCAGGCTGCCCTGGAGAGGAACAGAGGAAACAGGCAGTGCTGCAAAAGGATGTAAGTGGAAGAAATCAGAGGGGCAGGCCAAGGCTCAAAGGCAGGCTCTGACCCAGTGTGTGACCAATAGGAGTCACAGAACTTCTCTGAGCCATGGTGTGCCCACCTGTAAAGTAGCGGAGGATGCCACACACCCCGCCCCAGGGCCTCCGTGGGGATTCAAAGTGCTGCCGAACGAGAATATCATGTCCTAACAGTCTGCCTTTATCATCAGACATTGACCCCTGGGGATGAACGGGTTCCATGGGGCCTGTTGGGTATGATCGAGCAGGGGGCCAGCCTTGGTGACGGGGTGGAGAAGCCAGTCCGGAGTAGGAGCGTTGTCCAGGACAGGCCGATCTGGTGGAGAACCTTGTGCTTAGGTCCTAAGGATGGAGAGGAATTGCAGGGGGAAGGCCAAATTTCATCCCCATCAGCCCCATCACCCTATTCTGTGACCCTGAAGTCAGACATACCTGGCTTGAATTCTAGCTTCACCGCTTAGAAGTCACCTCGCCCCTCTGAGTCTCAGATTCCTTATCCACGAAACAGTTTACATACATATTTCACAGGGTTGTGGGAGAATTAGCAGAATAATCCATGGTTGAGCATTGAGGACTGCAAGGAGGTAAAGAAGGAAGGGAGAAGACAAGGAGAGATGGGTTGAGTTCTATAAAGCCCCAACAGGAACGATGAGAACAGACTTGCCTGATTTTATTCAGTCTTATTAATAAGGAAATATATTAAAGCCCAGGTGCTAGAATTTACATCCCCCATTAACCGGCCTCAACATCCGCAGCATCTTCACTGATATAAGAAAACAGGGTTTCCCTGGTGGCGCAGTGGTTGAGAATCTGCCTGCCAATGCAGGGGACACGGGTTCGAGCCCTGGTCTGGGAAGATCCCACATGCCTCGGAGCAGCTGGGCCCGTGAGCCACAACTACTGAGCCTGCGCGTCTGGAGCCTGTGCTCCGCAACAAGAGAGGCCACGACAGTGAGAGGCCCGCGCACGGCGATGAAGAGTGGCCCCCGCACGGCGATGAAGAGTGGCCCCCGCTTGCCACAACTAGAGGAAGCCCTCGCACAGAAACGAAGACCCCACACAGCCATAAATAAATAAATAAATAAATACTTTAAAAAAAAAAAAGAAAACAATCATCGCTAACATGGTTTGAATGCACCATGCAAAGTGCATTACATATGTTATTACATCTGCTAGAAGGTAGATGCTATTATCAATTACCCTCAAATTACCAACAGGGATGCTGAGGCACAGAGACGTCAAGTAACTTGCTCAAGATCACACAGTGAGGTGATGGTGAGGCCAAGACCAGGTCCAACTCCAGAGTTTAGGCTTTGAGTCACTTTGCTGTATCAGATGAAACATTCCCAGCACATTGTAAGCCTTCAAGGTATGTGGGCCCCTGGCCTGAAGGGTGGAAAACTAAGAAGAGACGGCATCCCCTCTTTGGATGGGGGACTCAGGGGTAGAAGTTTGTGGAGGTCACCTGTCCCGTTACCCACAGCCATGTTCTCATCTCACCCTAAAGCACCTGTTCATCATTGGAAGCCCTTTTCAAATGACTGGAGGAAGTCTTGCAGTCTTTGCTGGAACAGTTAATTCTTTGTGGCAATGGAAAACATTTCCAAGAATGAAGGACCTTCCCGCAATCTCTCAGGCTATGGGAATAGCATAGAGCACAGTCAAAGAGAAATGAGATCCAAGCTCTTGAATCTGCCTGGAGCTATTCATGTGAACTTTATATTCTTGTCCAAGAACCTCGAAGTTACTTTTTTTAAGGCAGAATATTTCCTGGGTCAGTACAGAACTCTCTGAAGAATTCAGGACACCATGGAAGCTAAGATCCATCTGTGCGTTTATTCAACAAATATTTATTGAAGGTCTGCTCTGTGCCAGGTACTGAGCAAGATATTTAACCTTACTTGATAAGGAATTTTGATGAAAAAGGAAAACTAATAAGTGCAAGTTGAATTGTGTCCCCCCTCCCCCCAAAATATATGTTGAAGTCCTAACCCCCACTACCTCAGAATGTGACCTTATTTGGAAATAGGGTTTTTACAGAGATAATCAAGTTAAAATGAGGTCATTGGGGTGGGTCCTAATCCAGTATGACTGGTATCCTTATAAAAAGGGGGAAATTAGACATAGAGACAGACATACAAAGAAGAAAGACAATATGAAGATACACAGGAAGAAGATAGCCATGTGAAGGTGAAGGCAGAGACCAGGGTTATGTTTCTATAAGCCAAGGAATGCCAAAGATGGCCAGAAAATGACCAGAAGCTAGGAGAGAGGCCCGGAAGAGATGCTCTCTCAGAGCTCTCATCAGGAACCAATCCTACCGACGCCTTGATCTTGAACTTGTAGCCTGCAGAACTGTGTGAGACAATAAGTTTCTATTGTTTAAGGAACCAGATATTGTGGCACCTTGGTATGGCAGCCCTAGGAACCAATACAGCATCTATCCTGTGCCTGTGCTTGCAAAAGGCCCCTTAGCTGGGCTGCTTCAAGTTCAGCTAAATAACTTGCCCAGAGTCTTATAGCACATACATAGAAATGTCAGGCTCAAAATCAAGTCTGATTGATTCCCAAGATTAATTCCTCACCCCCATTTTGTAGATAGGAAATCAAGGCTCAGAGAAGCCCTGTGATTTCCCCCCAGACAGAGCCCAATATGTCAGAGATGGAGTTGGAATCAGAGCCCACAGTTCCTAAATTATCCTTAATCTTAGCAACAACCATATGAGAATTACTGAATTATTATCCCCATTTCACAGATTAAAGAGTTAAAACCCAAGTCATTAAGATACCTGACCTTAAGGTCACAAGCGAGTAAGTGAGGTACTAGAATTTGAACCTACTGTTTGACTCTAAAGCTATGTCTGCACTTCCCACTGCCCCACACTGCTTCTTAGCATCCTGTCTGCATTGAGAAGCAGGAAAGCGTATCTTTCAGGATGCTTGAGGAACCCACCATAAGAGCGTGTTTGCTCAAAGAGGGCAGGACTAAAGTGGACATTTGCCTTGTTTCCTTTGACTCTCTTATATTCAGCTGCGCCCCCCTGCCTTGTTCCCCCACCTCCCTTACTGAGGAAACTGCCCTGTAGCTCATCTTGCCCAAGGGAGAGTTCCACCAGCAACCACTACACCAGTTGGGGCGCTTGGTCCTTCCTCTACCCACCTCCTGTTTCACCTGAAGCAGTCACATGATATATGTCATATGATCTTTTCCAGAACTGGAATCTGGAGCTAGTGATGAAGGAGAGATGAGTGTTTAAAGTGGCAGCAACATGGGACTTCCCTGGTGGTCTAGTGGCTAAGACCTCATGCTCCCAATGCAGGGGGCCCAGGTTCAACCCCTGGTCAGGGAACTAGCTCCCACATGCCTCAACTAAAAGATTCCACACGCCACAATGAAGATCCCAGCCCGCATGCTGCAACCAAGAACCAACGCAGCCAAATAAATAAATAAATACATATTTTTTACATTTAAAATAAATAAATAAATAAAGTGGCAGCAACAGAGCAGATGGTCCCCATAGCTCTGGTCCTTGAGCCACTGGTTGATTCAGTAAACCCTCAGGTTCCTTCCCCACAATTATTATTTTTTTCTTTAGATAGCCAGAATCAGTTTCTGTTGCTTGCAACCAACATTCGTGACCTAATACAGGAGCTGTCCAGGCTCCTGCTTGCTGAAAAATCCCACCATGAACTTCAGCCCCTCCAAAGCCTGGGAAAGGAAAGCTGCAATGCCACAGGCCGGGTAGCGGAAGCCCTCTGGTACCCCCACCCTCAGCCTTCCTGAGAGCCAGCCTGACCTCGTGGCGAGGCTGCCCTTATATCAGGCCCAGGAGAACGGTGCCCGGGTCAGCTCTGCTCTGACGTGGGGTCAGACAGGAAAACACGGCATTGGATCTCAGGCCAGCCACTTTTGGAGGAGGCTGGTCTCTGGTCTATTGGCCTCAGAATCCCCAGAAGAAACAAGCTCTAGTAGACAATCAGCCAGAGGTCCTTCACTGGAGTCAGTTTGCAAAAGAAAACAGCCTACAAAGTAGCTGTGGGTGCAGCAGTTCCAAAACAACTGCAGCAATCATCCTGGCTAATGTTTATCAAGAGCTTACTACATTCAGGCTACTGTTCTCAGAGCTTCCTTAACCCTTTTGTTCTTCACAACAACCCTGTTATTCTTTATGCTAGACATTTGACATGTCATCTCAGTGAATTGACACAGAGCTGCTATTTAGGTA
Organism: Balaenoptera ricei; assembly: GCF_028023285.1. Classification (NCBI taxonomy): domain Eukaryota; kingdom Metazoa; phylum Chordata; class Mammalia; order Artiodactyla; family Balaenopteridae; genus Balaenoptera; species Balaenoptera ricei. The sequence goes on along the minus strand of NC_082639.1, from coordinate 15,150,315 downwards.
GGCAGCTGAGGCAGAGAGAAGGTAAGGAACTTGTGTAAGTGGCAGAGCTGGGGTTTGAAAGCAGGCAGTCTAATCCAGCTCTGCCTTATTCAGTCAATGCATTTACCATCCCCCTCCTACTCTCCCCTCTCTCCCTTCCTTCCTCACCTTCCCCGCCCCAATCAAAACGAACCAAAAGAAAAGGAGGGCCCTCAGTAACAAACACACCTGGGTTCAAAACCAAGTCCCTCCATTTATTCTCTGTGTGACCTTGGGTGTGATATATGCCTTCCCTGAACCTTAGTTTCCTTGTTTGGAAATGCAGGCTAATCAAGCCTACCTGAGGGAAGTTCTGTGACAATTCAATGAGATAATGCGTAAAACACCTGGCACAGTTCCCAACATAGAGTAGGTGCTCGCCCATCCCAGTCAACCTGTCAACAAATGTGTGTGAGCACTTATTACTCACCTGGCAAGTGGGGGAAGCAAAAAACTACAGGGGAAGGGATGGTCCTTACCATCACCCCTGTCCGCCTCTCCCTAGCTAGGGAAACAAGATATGCACATAGGTGCTAAAATCAGACCCCAGGGTGAGATCTGGACAGTCTAAGACAAAGGGTAGCTCTAGAGGAGGAGGTTCTCCCTGGGGAGAGGCAGCCAGTAGGGCTCTGGAATGCTGCTCATGTTCTATTTCTTGACTTAGGCGATAGTTACACAGATGAGACTTATTTTCTAATTATTTATAAACAGTGCCTACATCTTGGACGTGCTTTTCTGTACATATTTCATAGTGAAAAAATAAAACTTTAAACCTAACTTAACAATGCTATAGAGTCTAAGCAGCTTGAGGGCAAAGGCTGGGCCTGAGGCCAGTACCCAGCGCTAATCCCGCATTCGGATGCCTGCCCCATCCACAACCAGTTCACCCAGGGTTTTAGAGCTTTGTGGGTTGCTCTGCAGACGGTTTTGTCTGGTTTGAATCCTGACTCTGCTACTTACTGGCTGTATGAATGAGTCTCTCAAACTCCCTAATCCCCGTTCTCACACCTATAAAATGGGGAAACAATGATGGAGTTATGAGCATCAAATAAGATCACCTGTAGAGACCATTTAGCACAGTGTACCGGCACACAGGATGTGCCCAAGAAACACTAGCTGCCCAAGTTAGGCAAAAAGATGAATGTATTGGCTCATTTAACCAAATGGTGGCAAAGGCAGTTTCCTGTTGGGCCTTGGCAACGATGAAACTAAGGTATGGGGTTTCATTCAGACTGTTCCTCTCCATTTCCATCTCCTGTTCTCTCTGCATTTGAGTCTTGTTCTCACCGACCAGCTTTGTCCATGAGATTGGAAACTTGGCCAGCTCCTACTCATGTCTTCCTAGCTTCACCTCCAGAAAGAAAGGAGCAGACGTTCTTCCTTTGATTAAATGACGAAAAATCCCAAGGAAGGACTCTGATTGGTCATCTTGGGTCACATGCCCTCCTTTGTGACCCGCAGGGCTGTGACTAGCAGCCCCAAGAGAATCTTGTGATTAGGAAGAAGAAGGACCTCAAACAAAGGAGAATGCTATTTGCAGAAGAACGAGAGGTGTTGAGAGAGCAGCAGGTGTGAGCCAATCCCCACCCCGCCACAGCTAATTAGAGATGAACTCCAACTTGACTGGGTCTCTCTTTGAGAGGTCTGCCTCCTCCCCACCCAATCTCAGTCCAAGTGGGTTCTGATAGTAACAATACCATATTCGTCTTTTATGGGTAGAGCATGTGTCCCAAACCTGCCAATCAAAGCATCATGTCCCCTGGCCACAGGGTCTGGTTCAAAGCTAAGCCAATGACAGCTCTACCCAGGAATATTACTGGAGCTACCTGGAGGAAGTATTTTCTCTGCCACAGTTGCTAGGCTGGTAGAATGTTTGGACTTTCCGGTTACCATCTTGCCCCACCAAGGGAAGGATTTTTCTATGGGTGAAGCCAACCCAGAGCAAAGCTGAGCCCAGTGGTAGAGAGAGGTTCCTAATCATATTATTTGAGTACGTAGATCTGGCCACACCTGAAACCTGACTTTCCTCTGAACTTCTCAATAGTTACATGGGTCAACAAATTCTTTTTCTTTGGTTAAACCCTTCTGACCATGTTGTTTCACTTCCAGGCAAAGGAGCACTCAATCACTTGTGGGTGCTTGAGTTATGAAGTCATATAGAGGGAAAGCTAAGATAGCCAATCCAGAGCCAGATTTATGTCAAAGTACAATAGAGAGCTGGATGTGAGTGATGAATGAAGCTGATACAGAGGCAGACAAGAGGGGGCACGTGTCCTCTGAGAGGCAAAGAGAAAAGCCTCAGGTCCTGATATCCCAAATCGCCAGTCTCAGTGAGGACTGGCTATTTGCCAGTCTTGTCCTGTCTGTCCCCGAGGCCACCTGTCATATCCTTCAATATCCCTCTTTTAAATAAGCTAGC